>NC_091785.1:16443649-16750489 GCF_029378745.1 Bos indicus
AAACTTTTTCAAGTGCAAAGTCATAATGATTTTCTCTTATGTTTCACAGCAGAGGATTTTTAGTTCTATTTTTCATACTTATGTCCATGGTCCGTCTCAAATAAGTGTTTGTAAGCAACTCATAAAAAGAAGTTGATTTTTTCCCAATATCCATTTTATCTAGCATGAAGATTATTCTTTCCATGCTAATTAAATAGCACTATCACATGGCCATATAGGTGTGAGTCTGTTTCTAAAGTTTTTTCTATTCTAGTGTATTTCAACTTGTTATTCTTGTGCCAATACCATATTGTCCTAATTATTATAGCTTTAAACTAAGTCCTCATATCTGGTGTAAGTCTTCTACCTTTATTCTTCTTTCTTCTTGATTATATTGGCTTCTTTGTATTTCCACACAAATTTTAGATCAATTGATCAATTCAGAAGATCTGATATTTACTGAGAATTCACTGAATCTTTACATTGACAGAATTGACACTTAAACAATATTGATTTTTCTAAATTTATGAACATGGTATAACTCTATATTTGGGTATAATTTCTCCCAGCAACGTTGTGAAATTTGAAGTATTGACGTGTTTCACATTACTCATTAGATTCAGCCCTAGATATTTGCGGGGAGTAGTTAGCTTATTTAAAATGATTCTTTTATCAATGTCATTTAATTATTTGATCTTAGTACAAAGCAGTACAATTCATTCTTTTCAATTCATTTTTTTTATTAACCTTGTAGCCAGTTCTCAGGCCACTCTACTTTCCCATCAGCAGTGTACTTCGATTACATCCTCAGGTGTAACACTCTCAAGATCTAAGGAGGACATGCTTAACAATTTCCTTTGTTTATTTTTGTTTAGCAGCTCCTTGGAACTCACATAAAGTTTCTATTCTTTGTCATATATATCCACTAAAGACCACTCAATTAGCTTAGTCCTCATCTAATAATTGGACAGATATTTCCTTAGTAGTTTTAGGAACCAAAACAGCACCTACTATTTACAAGACACTTTATATATATGTTGGAGCATGCCTTCAACATGCATCCAGACACTTTATAGTTCTGCTGTATCCTTCACTTCCTCCTTGCACAGAACCTCCAGGCTTGCCAGAGGTGAGAGTTTAGGATCTTCTCCAGTCTTTTCAGAACATTTGTAGATTTCTAATGTCTCAGGAGGGCATCCCAGGTGTTTCTAGAGGTAAAGAACCTGCCTGACAGTGCAGGAGACATAAGAGATGAGGGTTCAATCCCTCGATCAGAACGATCCCCTGGAGGAGAGCATGGCAATCCAGTCCAGTATTCTTGCCTGGAGAAGCCCATAGACAGAGGAGCCTGGCTGATTATAGTCCTTAGGGTTGCACAGAGTCAGACACAACTGAAGTGACTTAGCACACACACATACACACACACACACACACACACATGCACGCAGTGTCTTGAGAATTCATCAGGTTTCCAAAGCCTTCCATGAATATCTCTTTCCTCAACTTTTCCTTTTAAGCTTTTTGGTTAGCGTATTGATTTCTATAGCTTCAGGCATCTACAATATTCAAAAATTGCCCCTGATTGTTTTCAACAAATGTGTCTGTGGAAAGGCTGTTCATACTGGGAAACTTCTGAGATCAATCCTGAATGTAGTCTTCCACAGTGACCACAGGCAGGTTAAATAATAATGATTCTCTGGGAACAGGGTTTTGAAGGAGTTCCAGCTCCACTCACTGCCTCCTGCTTGAGGCTGATATATTGTTGATGCTTTTCACCATGATTATACCCTGTAGCTTTTCAAGGCTACCTCAAAGCTGGGAAGATAGAAGGGAATAAGGCAAAACATGATAAACCTCACTGTTATTACTGAGGTTTATCCATTTTCTTGAAGAAACACTCTGCAGATTGATGCACATCTTGGCTAATGGTCAAAGATCTGAAAAAGCAGACCTGATAAGTTTTACTTGTGCTTTCATTGTTTTATATCAGAGAGAATTATTAGAAGTCGTTACTCCATACCACATTTGCTGACATCCTTCAGTCTAATTTTGAAAGGAAGTAATGAAAAGTGGATACTCTTACTTTTTCAAAATCATGGGGAATGGGTTCAATATTTCACCATTAATGAAAATAGTTTCTAGGATTTTGGAGACATCTTTTTTTCAGAATTTTTCTCAATTTACAGAGAATGTTTATCATTAAAAAATGTTAACCATTATCAAACTTTTACATTTACGGAGAAGGTCACTTGTTCCCTCCGCTAGGTTTGTGTCTATGCTACACATTGTACATCAAATAATGCAATGATAACCTGGGGCTTGGGGTGACATTAGTTTTCTCCAGCAGAAAATATGTTCCAGCAAGCAGAAAATGTTTAGGGGTGAATCAATGTAATTTAAGCAATGTTTAAAATTACTTAAAGATGAACTCTAGTCTTATGATTACTCTTCAACCTCAGGTTTATTCTTAAGGCTTGTTTACAGATCTTTGTAATCTTCAGGCTTCAGCTGAAGTTGGAACATTCACTTGATCCTTCTTACTTGGCAAGCTTTAGACTCCATTTTTTTTTTCCTCTGAGCCCTCAGAACATTTCAATTTTTTTGTTTTGTTTTGTTTCTAAAGCTCCTACACAACATTTTGTAGTCACCCCTTCAGACTCTCAGCTCCTGATTTCAAATCAACAATCACTTCAAAGATAAAATCACATCAAATAACAGGCTTCCTGATATGGATTTCCTAAACCCTCTGCTTTCTTGTTCCCAGAAGTCCTCACAACTTTGAACACTCCTCCCTGCTGACAAATATATATGTACATAGGCATGTGTTTGTGTGTGTATATCTGTGATGAGCCAGACAGAGGAAGAAAATACAGAAATAAATATAGATGTTATATCAAGAAGTTTCTGGTCATTGCAATTATATATTATTTGTAGATGATAAAATTTCCTACTTGAAAAATCCATGAAAGGTAACTGAAGTTACTAAATCTACCAAAGAATTCAGTTCTCAGCATATAAAAGGGTTCGGTCAAATAGTCTTTCTATTCCAGTCATGACAGAAAAGTAAAGAGATACATACTTTTTAGGGCATTATTCTTCAGTATTGATGGAAAACAAAAATGCACATATATGGGCAGACACTTCACTTCTAGCAAACTATCCCAGAGAGATAGTATAGGAATAATAAAAGATGTATGCAGGTAGGAGCATTTCTATATTAACAAAAGTTCAAAATAATCTAAATATCCTTGAACACTAAGATAATTTTTAAGATTATTATAGGCATGAAATATGGTATTATGAGATACACTTATTTATATAGATTGTGAAAGTACCTGTTTCTATAATATAATGTCACCAAGAAGTCAGAGATATATTGTAAATAATAAATACATACACACATATCCACAGCAACACACATGCATATTTTTCTGTGTTTTCAAATATAACCATAAATACATATTATTTTCCTTCTTTTTTGCTTTAATATGTCTATATCTGTAATTGAGTCTATGTGTGGGTCTGTGTTGAATAACTAGGGGAAAAGAGAAAGGACAGCCTTGAAAATAACTAGCAAATGTAATTTTTATCCCATGTTATTCCCTCTAGCTGGAGCACTCTTCCTCTGCTTTCTTCCTGCATGTATGTATGCATATGTATATATACATATATGTTACATATATAAAAACATATACATCACACCTATAATTACACTTTAATGAACATTGAAAAAACAGAAATTATACATGCCAAACTGTCAAGAGATTACTCCCCCGAAGAGATAATAACAGTAAGAGATGAGTACATTATACATATATATTTTTTAACACATGTGATAATTTTCTACTTTAATTTTTTTTAAATCAAAATATAACATTTATAAGGTACCTTTCCACTGTAGATGAGATACAGCTTAAGATCTCAGGATAGAATTACAAAAAACATTTTATTGAAGACAAAACAGTGAGCTGTAGTTCATGAAGCAAAACTTGAACTGAATCTTAAAGAAAATCAGAAGAGACAGGGCTCAGGAAAGTCACTCCTGACTCTAAGGGAGAGGTGGACCATAGCTAACAGCAGGGGCAAAGGGCATCAGCTTGTGTAGACAGAGCTGGAGAGGCTCATCTGCGATCCGGCAGCAGCCCTTTCTTCAGACTGGAATGAAACAGACCTCGTAGAAGTGTGGTATAGATCCCACTCCTTTCAGAAGTGGTGTAGTATCAATGTTCTTCGGATCAACCAGAGGTTTCAAGGTAAATTTCTGTAAAATGCTGACCAGGAGTAAAAACAGTTCCATGCGGGCCAGGCCTTCTCCAATACAAACTCTTTTTCCTAGAAATGAGACATAAATGAAATATCCATATAATTCTCATTTGATCTAGTGCACAGGGAGATGTAGATAAATATGAAATGAAATAATAAAGTAAATAAATAGGTAAACTAAGGAAAGATGAAATAACCAATGGCTTGTCCTATTTACACCAAAATCTGGTCTGCTTCATTCCCTCAGAACATATTTCTGTGTACATTCTATTTAATATATTTTTTAATCCCTTTTGTACACCCATGTGGGAATTGCTTTACTGAGGGTGGCCAGTGACATTTTTCTATACTCACACACACACACACAGATATACACAAACATATACACACAAACAGACCTATATACACACACTTGCTCGTCCCAATCAGCATGAGACACACTAAATGTTCTCCATCTACCTCCAACCCAAGTCTCAACAACAGGTTTATTTCTCCTCATCTGATTTCTAAAAATAATCTTGACCTTGCCATGTCCCTGTTTTAACACTATTTTAAGAGTTTACCACTATCAGCTATAAAAAGAAATGTCACAAACTAGACATGAGTATTACTACATGTTCACCAATCCTGGACACATAAGCTATTTCAAGTGTTAGGAATTTCCAGTCATTCCTCCAAATGAAATACTTGTCCCCTCAGCTCTGCCAGCTGAGATTCTCTACATCTTTATAGATCCACGGCAGGTGTCATTTTTTCTATACAAACTTCTTTGATCTATTCAGGCAGATATAATTTACTCCTTCACTGGTATTCCACAAGACTTATTAGTGCTTCTAATACAGAATATTTCACATGAAATTATAATTATTCCTCTGTCCCACACACTGGAATATAAGCTCAGAAGGTAAAGCCTTAGATCTTATAATGGTAGCACAGTGTCAGGACAAAAGCAATCCCACAAACTCTGTAAACTGAACAGAAATCTTGAGCAGGCTCATTATGGACCCAAAATTCAGGAAGAATATAAGATTAGCATTGTCTCTCCATGCGATCACCTCTGGGCACTGTTCATAGTCTGGGGGTGTTTCTCCATCTTCCCAGATCCATTCTGTTTGTTTTTCTTTTGCACCTACTCTGTGTTTAGGAAGTTGATTTCTTTGGAACGCACAACCCCAATAGTTAGTTACCTTCTTTACTGTGAGTAAACTCAGAGGATTAAACATTGAGAAGGTTAGAGTATGCCCTCCCTCAGTCCCAGCCTGTCAGGCCACAGTTTCAGCAGTGGCTGTATTCTCCAACCTACAGACCCATCTCCTGCTGAGGCAGCCATTCTCTTTGCTAAAAGTCTGCTTGAGTTTCAGCAACACCCTCCTTCTCCTGACTCTTCAACATAGGATGGTAACATCGTCCTGCTGATGCTCATCCCTGAGTACTTGACCACTCCTTGCCACGTCCCTTAATCGTGTCCACACCTCTGAAAACAGTCTCTTCATTAAACTGTCTAAAGTATCCTACCTCTTTCTTTCAAGGACCCTGACAAATTAAAGGAAGATACTAAGTATAAAATGTTTCTTCCTGCAAGAAAACTTCCTTTATCTTCCAACTACTCTGCCCTCTGCTGTGTCCCTCAAAATGCAAGATTCAGGAGCTTCTCTCTCTGGATGCCCACTGAAAGAGTGGAAACACTCTGAAGAGTATTTTCTCTCTGGAGTATCCTTGCCTTTAACCTGCATTTCTCTTTCTTAGAGGAAGGATGCATCTGTTACTCACATTTGTATCTCTGGACCTGAGTGAGCATGAGTCTACTACATATAAGGTATGCAGACTACATTGAGTGAATTGACTTCATTGAGTGAATTGACTTCTCAGGGCAGGGGAGAAAAGCCGCAGTGTCTAGAAGCCTAATATCTAGGAGGAGCTCTTAGGAGACTCAGCAGTGGGTAAGAGAGCAGAAGTCAGGAAATACAGCCTCCAATCCAATGAGAAATTATCTGCACTTTGGGAGTGGTGCCTCTGGCCTCATGCAAATGACAATTTGTCCAGCCCAGACTAGCCTCCATGCAAAGCCCTTCCTTCTCTCATTTCACCACTGATGTAGACAAAAATGAAGCATGCTTGCCTGCTGAAAAAACCATGAAGTAGTCACTCTTCTTAAAGTTACCACTTTTATCCAGGAAGTGACCAGGATCAAACTGCTCTGGGTTGGGAAACTCCTTGCCATCATGCAGGACAGAAGTCAGAGATGTTAATATGGTTGTGCCCTGAGATAAAGAGAAACAGATTAACTGGATTATAAAAATGGTCATGGAGCTTGAAAAAAAAAATACCTTGTCTAATCCTTTCCTTTTGTAGATGAGATGACTGAAGCACACATACAAAAAAAAAAAAAATTTATTCTTTCCATGTCAGAGAACAAGTTAATGACCAAGCCTGTGCTGTGCTTAGACACTCAAGTCATGTCCGACTCTTTGCAACCCCATGGACTGTAGCCCACCAGGCTCCTCTGTCCATGGGGATTCTCCAGGCAAGAATACTGGAGTGCCATGCCCTCCTCCAGGGGACCTTTCCAACCCAGGGGTCAAACCTAGGTCTCCCTCATTGCAGGCAGATTCTTTACTGTCTGAGCCACCAGGGAAGCCCAGTGACCAAGCCTAACAGATCTTAAATCCTACAACGCCAGTTCAGGGCACTGTTAAAACCTGACTCCAAGACAATAGTCTTCAGCTTGTAGTCTACCTACTGCACTTGCTTTCCAGTAAATTAAAGGAGCTGCGTTTTTCTTGACAAAAAACGTTAAACGTGCTGATGTCACTGAAAATCTAGCTCTTTCTCTTTGGAATCAAATATGACATCTTCTTCAAAACTACATGAGTGGCCATATTTTTAAAAACTATTTTCTTCTCCTACTAAGATGAGTAACTAGTAAGCATACCCTCCTCCTGCCATGTTTTTTCAATGTATTTGTTGAATATTCTTCTGGAAGTAGGATGGCATTTCTGGTTTCTTGTAAGGTTTTCCTAAACTCAGAGATACCAAATAACATAATGATTTAGAGTTTAGTTTTTAGAATGAGTTGAATTTTTCTCTGCTAAATTAATCTCTGTGACTATAGGAAAGTTTTTTGTTTTGTTTTGTTTTTAACATTTGCATGCCTCATTTTCATCACAAGTAAAATATAAACAGGGAGTTGCCTGGTGGCTAAGCTTCAATCTGTAGCTTAGGTTTAATCCCTGGTTAGGGAACTGAGATCCCACAAGTGGCTCAGCAAGCCAAAAAAAACTAAACTGACAACAACAACAACAAAAAACATAAGCAATAAATTTGCATTATTTTATTATATAATGAGATAATATAAGAAATACTTTTTAAACAGAGATTATTGCCACAAGCTAAAATGCTCAATAAGTAGAAATTTTGCTGCTGTTATGATAACAATGATTTTATTCACAATATTTTGGGATCATAATACTACAGAGACAAAATTCAAATTCAGATTCATCTGAATGCCTTCTGGTGTACTGTATGGCCTTTCCAAATACATGATATACTTCTCACTCCAAAACATCATAGATTGAAAGACAGACCATCATTTCCATATGGGCAAATAAATAAAAGAATCAAGATTGCCAGGAGAAATAAAAATAACCTCAGATATGAAGATAACAACACCCTTATGGCAGAAAGTGAAGAGGAACTAAAGAGCCTCTTGATGAAAGTGAAAGGTGAAAAAACTGACTTAAAACTCAACATTCAAAAAACTAGGGTCAGGGCATCCAGTTCCATCACTTCATGGCAAATAGATGGGGAAACAATGGAAACAGTGACAGACTTTATTTTCTTGGGCTCCAAAATCACTGCAGATGGTGACCACAGCCATGAAATTAAAAGACGCTTAGTCCTTTGAAGAAAAGCTATGATCAACCTAGACAACATATTAAAAAGCAGAGACATTACTTTGCTGACAAAGGTGTGTCTAGTTAAAGCTATGGTTTTTCCAATAGTTAAATATAGAGTTGGAACATAAAGAATGTTGAGCACTGAAGAATTGATGCTTTTGAACTGTGGTATTGGAGAAGACTCTTGAGAGTCCTTTAGACTGCAAGGAGATCAAACCAGTCAATCCTGAAGGAAACCAGTCCTGAAAGTTCATTGGAAGGACTGATGTTGAAGCTCCAATACTTTGGCCACCTGATGCAAAGAACTGACCCATTCAAAAAGACCCTGATGCTGGGAAAGATTGAAGGCAGGAGGAGAAGTGGATGACAGAGGGTGAGATGATTGGATGGCATCACCAACTCGATATACAGGAGTTTAAGAAAGCTCCAGGGGATGGTGATGGACAGGGAGGCTGGCGTGCTTCAGTCCATGGGGTTGCAAAGAGTTGGTCATGAATGAGTAATTGAACTGACTGGAATAAAGGGGAAACTGAAGTTTCAGTCTTTCCTGAACCTCTTCCTTATGACACAGCAACTCCTGTGATTCATTTTCTGACCTGGATGGGCTTAGAGATATACCCTGAGCATGAAGTACAGGAAGATAGTATGGCCACAGTACAAAGGCTTTCATATAAAGTTAATTAGTGACAAAAAAATGTATCCTGGATGATGGGACCATCTGTTGCTATTTAGTGTCTGAGTTGTGTCTGACTCTTTACGACCCCAAGGACTATAGCCTGCCAGGCCACTCTGTCTGTGAGATTTCCCAGGCAAGAATACTGGAGCGGGTTGCCATTTCCTTCTCCAGGGGATCTTCCCAACTGAGGAAGATGGGACCATCTACTTCAAGATATAACAGAGTAACTGTTTTTGAGTTACCCTCACAAACCTGAAATATATATAAAAACAGACAGGAGGACTTCCCTGGTGATCCAGTGGTGAACAATCTGCCTGCCACAGGACATGGGTTTGATCCCTGGTCCGGGAACATCCCACATGCCTCGGGGCAACAAAGTCCGTGCACTGCAACTACTGAGCCCGCATGCTCTACAGCCTGCATGATGCAAGAAGACACGCCACTGCAATGAGAAGCCCAGGCACTGCACTAGAGACTAGCCTCTGCTCATCACAACTAGAGAAACCACAAGCAGCAATGAAGACCCAGTGCAGCCAAATTAAATAATACTTTCTGAAATCCTCAGGGGAAAAAACACGAAGTAACAGTTTTCCAGCATTGAACAAGAAGCAATCCAGGATTGTGATACTTTAATAAAGAGGAATTAGGTAGACCCTATGCTGCTGCTGCTGCTGCTAAGTCGCTTCAGTCGAGTCCGACTCTGTGCGACCCCATAGACGGCAGCCCACCAGGCTCCCCCGTCCCTGGGATTCTCCAGGCAAGAACACTAGAGTGGGTTGCCATTTCCTTCTCCAATGCATGAAAGTGAAAGTGAAGTCGCTCAGTCGTGTCCGATTCTTAGCGACCCCATGGACTGCAGCCTACCAGGCTCCTCCACCCATGGGATTTTCCAGGCAAGAGTACTGGAGTGGGTTGCCATTGCCTTCTCTAGGGTAGACCCTATATTCACTCCTAATATACTTCTGAGAACGCTTTCCTCCTAGTGTGCAGGGAGGTGGCAGCCAAGCAAAGTGGGACCCTTTCTGAGCTAAGGAGACAGAGATCAAAACTTGATGCCTACAACTCATGAGGAAGGACACAAGTCAGGAAGAATCTATAAACAGGGAAGATCTCAAAAGTATACAAGACTATTCTCTGTACGTTCATGTCTGTGGGTTGGGCAGCTTCAGGACCCCAATTAGAGTATGACTCTTGGGGAGGTGAGAACTGAAGGTGGATACCAGATGCTGTACAGTGATAGAGAAGTTGAGGTTCAAACCCAATGCAACTCAGATTTTCTGTCATGATTGATCCCCCAAATTCTAAGTTGTTGGATTAATGAACCCACCCTGGACTAAGGGTCATGCCCTAAGATTAAATCAAAAATTGAAATTAGATCACAATGACAAACAATTATAGTAAGCTTAAGAGACTAAAGGACATATGTCAGTGATTTAGCTGCTTATCAAAATAAAATTCAGTGCCCTTAAAGAAAGGGTAATCCAGACTCCCCATAAAACATCACTCAAAACGTTCACTATACAACAGAAAATTAAAAGTAAATGTGAAATGAAGTAAATGTGACCCAAGTTTGAAGGGAAAAGAGCCAATAGAAGTAGAACCCATATTATCCTAGATATTAGAATTATCTAAGAACTACACAAGAACTACAAACCATCCATCATAAGTATATCCAAGTTCTTAAAGGAATAATTAATAACAAAAAAAGAATAAATGGGAGATCTCAACAGAGATTCAAAACGATAAAAATAGAAATTCTAGAAATGAAACTTTTACTGGATTGAATTAAAACATTAGAGACTGCAAAAGAAAAGATTAGTGAATTTAGAGACATAAAAATAGAGTAACGGCTGAGAAGCCCCTATTGGAAGAACTTCCCAACAGACAGTAAGTATAAACTGTGAAATACAAACAAACACACACATTCTGCAAGGTAGCCAAAACCATGAAGACACTCAAGTGTAGAAAACACTTGAGGAGAGAAAAAGATACTGGGTGAGTTTTCCATTTTAATGATGTTATCATGAGGAGAGGTCTCAGACAACAAAATATTGAGTGACTAAAACATGGCCATAAGCCACATCTCACTGCTTTAAAGAATCAAGGACAACATTCAGCTGTACCTACTGCACAGAAATGAAAAAAGCGGGTGTGGGGGGTAATACCATAAAAGAAAGAGCCAGAGCACAGGACCCTTAAATTCCGTATATGAAATATCCCAAAAAACTGACAATCCTATAATCCTTGAATTATATGCAGAATAAATTCCAGATAACTACCCTAAAGTTAAAAAAAAAACTAAATTTAAAACTCAGAATTTTGAGTTGAGAACAACAATGACCTGCTAAAACAAGAAAATGAACAAAGCTGGATGTTCCTCAAAGGACATAAATGAACCAAAAGTCCCTATGATATATCATTAAAAATATGTAGGACAAAATCCAAAATAATTAGACACACATACATACACACACACACACACACACCAAGAAAATGTTACCTATACACAAGAGAAAGAGAAGAACAACAGTAACACTAAAATAACAATAGTGATAATGAAATAAACAGATAAGAATTTTGAATCACAATCAAATTTTGAATTTATAATCATAACTATTATAGTCAAGGAAATGAAAAAATGTCTCAACATGAAGTAAAATGTTAATGAATGAATTATCAAAATATAAATTGTAAAGAGAAGCCAAATGGAAAATCCAAAACCTAAATTTATGGTAGATTAGATTAATTATTAAATAGGCTTTGCAATAGTTTGAAAGAAAAAATTGGTGAAATAGAAGAAAAATCAATAAAACTTTTTTCAGTCTGGAGAAAAGGAAAAAATTGAAAACAAATAAGCAACCAGAACCTAAGGAACCTTTTCAACAACACAAAAGGTGATTGGAGTACCAAAAAAGAAAAAGAAAATAAGTAAGAGAGGACGGGTAAAATATATTAGAGAAAATAATGAAGAAAATGTAGACATCTACAATGTAGACAAATAGAATAAATAAAACAAAATCAGACTTAAACATAAATATATTGCAGTTAAAATTTAGTCAGATACACACAGAAAACTTGAAGGCAGTCGAAGAAAAATGGCCCATTACCTACACAAGAACAAGAATTCAAATGACGGCTGACTACTCATCAATAAAAATGGAAACCAGAAAATAGTAAAATGAAATATTTAAAGTGCTAAAGGGAAAAAACGTATAGCCAGTTAACACAGTAATCTATATCCAGATACCCACCTGTTGTAAACAAAGTTTTATTGGAATATTTCCCTGCATATTTCTTAAAGCATTATCTATGGTTACCTTTTTCTACAATGGCATGTTAAGACCACATGGTCCACAAAATCTGTATCACTGCTTGGCCTCTTAAAGAGATGTTTGCCAACCCTGTTAAAAGCAATAATTATAACACTAATGGTAGCTTTATAATATACATAGATATTATACATGTGATAACTTTGGTATAAAGGAAGAGGAGCAAGTTGAATAGTCATATATGATTGCAGTGTTCTTGTATTCTTTAATTTAATAGTTTAATTTTAAGAAGACTGTAAAAATTTAAGAATACATATTGTAATCTCAAGACAAATCATTTAAAAAATAGTTCAATGACAATAGATATTTACAATCCTGAAAAAAAAACTACTAATCTAGAGGAAGGCAGGAAATGAGAAGTAGAGAGATATAAAAAAGAGGGACAAAAAAAAAAAAACAATTATTTAAAAGTACAGTTATTCCCAAGAGAAAACAGTAAAGGAGGAAGAGTAGAGTTATGAACCTGATGGGTAAGCAGGACACAAATGATGAATCTGCAAATATAGACCCATCATATCAGTAATTATATTAAATTGCAATAAACTAAACATTCCAATTTAAAAAGTAGAATGCACTTACTAGACCTATAAGGACAATCCATCCAAAAGCAATAGAACACAGTGTCCTCAAGCACACATGAAACATTACCCAGAATAGATCATATGTTAAGGCACAAAACAAGTATTAAGAAGTTTTAGAAGACTGAAATCACATCATATCAAGTATATTTCCAAAGGAAATATTATAAATTGAGAAATCAATTATAAGAAAAGTGGAAAATTCACAGAGATGTGGATATTAAACAATATGCTACTGAACAATCAAAGGATCAAAGAATAAATCAAAAGAGAACCAAAAAGTACCTTGAGACACACAAAAAAGTAAACATGATGGCATACCAAAACTTGTGAGATCAGGAAAAGCAGTTCTAAGAGAAAAGTTCAGTGATAAATGCCTACATCAAAAAATGAGAATGATATCAAACAAGCAACCTAACTTGACATCTCAAAGAACTAGAGAAAGAAGAAAAAACAAAGCTCAAAGTCAGCAGAAGGAAGGAAATAGAGATCGTAAAGTAAATAAAAGAAACAGAGACCAATAAGAAAAAAGAAAAAAAAAAAAAACAATGAGACTAAGAGTTAGCTTTTTAAAGCCATAAACAAAACTGACAAACCTTTAGCTAGACTTACCAAGAAGAAATAAGACTAAAATAAGCAGAAATAAAACAGGAAACATTACAACTGATACCGGACAAATACATACAATCATAACAAACTGTTAATATAATGAACCATACCAGAACAAATTGGAGAATTTAGAAAAAATAGATTCTTAGAAACCTACAACCTATCAAGAAAGAATCATGAAGAATTAGAAATCTGAATACATGAATCACGAGTAAGGAGATTGAACTGGCAATCCCAAAACACAAAGTGCAGGACAAGACAGTTTCACTGATTAACTCTAACAAATATATAAAGAGAAATGAATACCAATTCTCAAACTCTTCCAAAAAATACAAGAGGAAAGGCCACTTGCAAACTAACTTTGAAAAGCCAACATTACCCTTCTATTATAACCAAAAAGAATATTACATGAAATGAAAATTATAGGCCAATATCCTTGATATCTGGTCCCATCACTGCATGGCTAAAAGAAGGGGGAAAAGTGGAAACAGTGACAGATTTTGTTTTCTTGGGCTCCAAAGTAACTCACTGCAGACAGTGACCACAGCCATGAAATTAAAAAACGCTTGCTCCTTGGAAGAAAAGCTATGATAAACCTAGGCAGCATATTAGACAGCATATAAACCTAGACAGCAGAGACATCATGCTGCCAACAAAGGTCCATACAGTCAAAGCTATGGTTTTTCCAGTTAATTATGTATGGATGTGAGAGTTGGACCATAAAGAAGGCTGAGTGCCAAAAAATTGGTGCTTCCGAATTGTGCTGCTGGAGAAGACTCTTGAAGAGTCCCTTGGACTGCAACATCAAACAAGTCAATCCTAAAGGAAGTCAGCCCTGAATATTCATTGGAAGGACTGATGTTGAAGCTGAAGCTCCAATATTTTGGCCACGTGATTCGAAGAACCAACTCATTGGAAAAGAAACTGATGCTTGGAAAGATTGAAGACAAGCGGAGAAGAGGGCGGCAAAGGATGAGATGGTGAGACAGTATCACCAACATAATGGACATGAATTTGAGCAAATTCTGGGAGATGGTGAAAGTCAAGGAAGCCTGGCATAATACAGTCCATGGGGATGAAAAGAGTCAGACACGACTTAGGGACTGAAAAACAACAACAATCCTTGATAAACATAGATTCAAAAATCCTAAACAAAATATTAGCAAACTGAATTGAAGAATACAGTAACAGGTGGATTTATGAGCAAGATGGATTTATCCCAGGGATGCAAGGATGATTCAACATGTGTAAATCAACTGGTGTGTTAGAACTCATTAACAAAATGGGGAATAAAAAACAAAGAATCCTCTCAGTTGATTCAGAAAAAAAAAAAAAAGCATTTGATGAAATTCAACTTTCATTTATCATAAAAACTCTCAACAAAGTGGTATAGAGGGAAGGTACCTCAACCTAATACAAGCTATATATGACAGCCCAACAATCAATATGATACTCAACAGTGAAAAGGTGAAAACTTTTGCTTTAAGATCAGTAAGAAGACCAGAATCACCACTTATATTGAACAGAAGGAGTCAGGGTTTGGGGGAAAAAAAAATTTTTTTTTTTTACTTTACAATATTCCATTGGTTTTGCCATACATCAACACGAATCTGCCATGGGTATACACGTGTTCCCCATCATGAACCCCCCTCCCACCTCCCTCACCATACCATCCCTCTGGGTCATCCCAGCACACCAGCCCCAAGCATCCTGTATCATGCATCAAACCTGGACTGGTGATTTGTTTCACATATGATGATTTGTTCACATATGATGATTCATTCTACATGTTTCATTGCCATTCTCCCAAATAATCCCACCCTCGTCCTCTCCCACAGAGTCCAAAAGACTGTTCTATACATCTGTGTCTCTTTTGCTGTCTTGCATACAGGGTTATCCTTGCTGCTGCTGCTACTAAGTCACTTCAGTCATGTCCGACTCTGTGCGACTCCATAGATGGCAGCCCGCCAGGCTCCCCTGTCCCTGGGATTCTCCAGGTAAGAACGCTGGAGTGGGTTGCCATTTCATTCTCCAATGCAAGAGACTGAAAAGTGAAAGTGAAGTCGCTCAGTCGTGTCCGACTCTGTGCGGCCCCATAGACAGCAGCCCACCAGGCTCCTCCATGCATGGGATTTTCCAGGCAAGAGTACTGGAGTGGGTGTCATTGCCTTCTCGAGGGTTATTGTTACCATCTTTCTAAATTCCATATATATGCATTAGTATACTGTATTGATGTTTTTCTTTCTGGCTTCCTTTACTCTGCATAAGAGGCTCCAGTTTCATCCACCTCATTAGAACTGATTCAAATGTATTCCTTTTAATGGCTGAGTAATACTCCACTGTGTATATGTACCATGGCTTTCTTATCCATTCATCTGCTGATGGGCATCTAGGTTGCTTCCATGTCCTGGCTATTATAAACACTGCTGCGATGAACATCGGGGTACACATGTCTCTTTCAATTCTGGTTTCCATGGTGTGTATGCCCAGCAGTGGGATTGCTGGGTCACATGCAAGTTCTATTTCTGGTTTTTTAAGGAATCTCCACACTGTTCCTCATAGAGGCTGTACTAGTTTGCATTCCCACCAACAGTGTAAGAGGGTTTCCTTTTCTCCACACCCTCTCCAGCATTTATTGCTTGTAGACTTTTGGATAGCAGCCATTCTGACTGGCATGAAATGGTACCTCATTGTGGTTTTGGTTTGCATTTCTCTGATAATGAGTGATGTTGAGCATCTTTTCATGTGTTAGCCATCTGTATGTCTTCTTTGGAGAAATGTCTGTTTAGTCCTTTGGCCCATTTTTTGATTGGGTCATTTATTTTTCTGGAATTGAGCTGTAGGAGTTGCTTGTATATTTTTGAGGTTAATTCTTTGTCAGTTGCTTCATTTACAATTATTTTCTCCCATTCTGAAGGCTGTCTTTTCACCTTGCCTAGAGTTTCCTTTGTTGTGCAGAAGCTTTTAACTTTAATTAGGTCCCATTTGTTTATTTTTCTTTCATTTCCAATAATCTGGGAAGTGGGTCATAAAGGATCCTGCTGTGATTTATGTAAGAGAGTGTTTTGTCTGTGTTCTCCTCTAGAAGTTTTATAGTTTCTGGTCCTACATTTAGATCTTTAATCCATTTTGAGTTTATTTTTGTGTATGGTGTTAGAAAGTGTTCTAGTTTCATTGTTCTACAAGTGGTTGACCAGATTTCCCACCATCACTTGTTAAAGAGATTGTCTTTAATCCATTGTATATTCTTGCCTCCTTTGTCAAAGATAAGGTGTCCATAGGTGTGTGGATTTATCTCTGGGCTTTCTATTTTGTTCCATTGATCTATATTTCTGTCTTTGTGCCAGTACCATACTGTCTTGATGACTGGCTTTATAGTAGAGCCTGAAGTCAGGTGGGTTGATTCCTCCAGTTCCATTCTTCTTTCGCTAGATTGCTTTGGCTATTTGAGATTTTTTGTATTGCCATACAAGTTGTGAAATTATTCATTCTAGCTCTGTGAAAAATACCGTTGGTAGCTTGATAGCGATTGCATTGAATCTGTAGATTGCTTTCAGTAGTATACTCATTTTCACTATATTGATACTTCTGATCAATTAAGTTTATTTCTGCATCTATTAGTGTCCTCTTTGATTTCTTTCACCAGTGTTTTATAGTTTTCTATATATAGGTCTTTTGTTTTTTAGGTAGATATATTCCTAAGTATTTTATTCTTTTCTTTGCAGTGGTGAATGGAATTGTTTCCTTAATTTCTTTTTCTATTTTCTCCTTATTAGTGTACAGGAAAGCAAGGGATTTCTGTGTGTTGATTTTATATCCTGAAATTTTACTATATTCATTGATTAGCTCTGGTAATTTTCTGGTGGAGTCTTTAAGGTTCTATGTAGAGGATCATGTCATCTGCATACGGTCAGAGTTTTACTTCTTCTTTTCCAATTTGGATTCCTTTTATTTGTTTTTCCGCTCTGATTGCTATGGCTAAAACTTCCAAAACTATGTGGAATAGTAGTGGTGAAAGTGGGCACCCTTGTCTTGTTCCTGACTTTAGGGGAAATGCTTTCAATTTTTCACCATTGAGGATAATGTTTGCTGTGGGTTTGTCATATATAGCCTTTATTATGTTGAGGTATGTTCCTTCTATTCTTGCTTTCTGGAGGGTTTTTATCATAAATGGATGTTGAATTTTATCAAAGGCTTTCTCTGCATCTATTGAGATAATCATATGGCTTTTATTTTTCAATTTGTTAATGTGGTGTATTACATTGATTGATTTGCAGATATTGAAGAATCCTTGCATTCCTGGGATAAAGCCCACTTGGTCATGGTGTATGATCTTTTTAATGTGTTGTTGGAGTCTGATTGCTAGAATTTTATTAAGAATTTTTGCATCTATGTTCATCAGTGATATTGGCCTGTAGTTTTTTTTTGTGTGTGTGGCATCTTTGTCAGGTTTTGGTATTAGGCTTATGGTGGCCTCATAGAATGAGTTTGGAAGTTTACCTTCCTCTGCAATTTTCTGGAAGAGTTTGAGTAGGATAGGTGTCAGCTCTTCTCTAAACTTTTGGTAGAATTCAGCTGTGAAGCCGTCTGGACCTGGGCTTTTATTTGCTGGAAGATTTCTGATTACAGTTTCAATTTCCATGCTTGTGATGGGTCTGTTAAGATTTTCTATTTCTTCCTGGTTCAGTTTTGGAAAGTTGTACTTTTCTAAGAATTTGTCCATTTCTTCCACGTTGTCCATTTTATTTGCATATAATTGCTAATAGTAGTCTCTTATGATCCTTTGTATTTCTGTGTTGTCTGTTGTGATCTCTCCATTTTCATTTCTAATTTTATTGATTTGATTTTTCTCCCTTTGTTTCTTGATGAGTCTGGCTAATGGTTTGTCAATTTCATTTATCCTTTCAAAGAACCAGCTTTTGGCTTGTTGATTTTTGCTATGGTCTCCTTTGTTTATTTTGCATTTATTTCTTCCCTAATGTTTAAGATTTCTTTCCTTCTACTAACCCTGGGATTCTTCATTTCTTCCTTTTCTAGTTGCTTTAGGTGTAGAGTTAGGTTATTTATTTGACTTTTTTCTTGTTTCTTGAGGTATGCCTCAAGAGGTATTGCTATGAACTTTCACCTTAGCACTGCTTTTACATGTCTCATAGGTTTTGGGTTGTTGTGTTTTCATTTTCATTCATTTCTATGCATATTTTGATTTCTTTTTTGATTTCTTCTGTGATTTGTTGGTTATTCACAATTCGTTTTTCTTTTTTCCTCTCTGATTCATTTATTTCTACCATTCTATCTTCTACCTCACTAATCCTATCTTCTGCCTCTGTTACTCTACTATTTGTTCCCGCCAGAGTGTTTTTGACCTCATTTATTGCATTATTCATTATATATTTACTCTTTTTTATTTCTCCCTGGTCCTTGTTAAACCTTTCTTGCATCTCCTCAATCCTTCTCTTCAGGCTATTTATCTGTGATTCCATTTTGATTTCAATATTTTGGATCATTTTCACTATCATTATTCAGAATTTTTTATCACATAGATTCCCTATCTCTTCCTCTTTTGTTTGGTTTAGTGGGCATTTATCCTGTTCCTTTACCTGCTGGGTATTCCTCTGTCTCTTCATCTTGTTTATATTGCTCTGTTTGGGGTGGCCTTTCTGTATTCTGGCATTTTTTGGAGTACTCTTTATTATGGAGTTTCCTCACTGTGGGTGGGGTTGTATGGGTGGCTTGTCAAGGTTTCCTGGTTAGGGAAGCTTGTGTCAGTGTTCTGGCGGGTGGAGCTAGATTTCTTCTCTCTGGAGTGCAATGAAGTGTCCAGTAATGAGTTATGAGATGTCAATGGGTTTGGAGTGACTTTGGGCAGCCTGTATACTGAAGCTCAGGGCTGTGTTCCTGTGTTGCTGGAGAATTTGCTTGGTATGTCTTGCTCTGGAACTTGTTGGCCCTTGGTGGTGCTTGGTTTCAGTGTAGGTATGCAGGCGTTTGATGAGCTCCTGTCGATTGATGCTCCCTTTAGTCAGGAGTTCTCTGGTGTTCTCAGGATTTGGACTTAAGCCTCCTGCTTCTGGTTTTCAGTCTTATTTTTACAGTAGCCTAAAGACTTCTCCATCTGTACAGCACCATTGATAAAACATCTCCTTTCGAAAACAATGGGCTGCTTTTCTGGGTGCCTGATGTCCTCTGCCGGCATTCAGAAGTTGTTTTGTGGAATTTACTGAGCGTTCAAATGTTCTTTTGATGAGTTTGTGGGGGAGAAAGTGGTCTCTACGTCCTATTCCTCCGCCATCTTAAGACCACCCCACCACATTTTGGGAAAATTTTTCTTAAGACACAAGAGAATTGGATATGTGTAAATGCTAATAGAAAGGAGCCAACAGGGAAGGAGAGAATAAAGAAAAAAGAAGAACTGATTATTTAATTATGAATGCTCAAACTACTGCACAATTGCACTCATCTCACATGCTAGTAAAGTAATGCTCAAAACTCTCCAACCCAGGCTTCAGCAATACGTGAACCATGAACTTCCAGATATTCAAGCTGGTTTTAGAAAAGGCAGAGGAACCAGAGATCAAATTGCCAACATCTGCCGGATCATCAAAAAAGCAAGAGAGTTCCAGAAAAAAAAAAAAAAAAAAAAACACATCTATTTCTGCTTTACTGACTATGCCAAAGACTTTGTGCAGATCACAATAAATCATGGAAAATCCTGAAAGAGATGGGAATACCAGACCACCTGACCTTCCTCTTGAGAAACCTGTATGCAGGTCAGCAAGCAAGAGTTAGAACTGGACATGGAGCAACAGACTTGCTCCAAATAGGAAAAGGAGTATGTCAAGGCTGTATATTTTCACCCTGCTTATTTATCTTATATGCAGGGTACATCATGAGAAACGCTGGGTGGGAGGAAGCACAAGCTGGAATCAAGATTGCTGAGAGAAATATCAATAACCTCAGATATGCAGATGACCCAACCCTTATGGCAGAAAGTGAAGAAGAACTAAAGAGCCTCTTGATGAAAGTGAAAAAGGAGAGTGGAAAAGTTGGCTTAAAACTCAACATTCAGAAAACTAAGATCATGGCACTCAGTCCCATCACTTCATGGCAAATAGGTGGGGAAACAGTGGCAGACCTTATTTTGGGGGCTCCAAAATCACTGCAGATGGTCACTGCAGCCATGAAATAAAAAGACGCTTACTCTTTGGAAGGAAAGTTATGACCAACCTAAACAGCATAATAAAAAGCACAGACATTATTTTGCCAATGAGGTCTGTCTAGTCAAGGCTATGATTTTTCCAGTGGTCATGTATGGATGTGAGAGTTGGACTGTGAAGAAAGCTGAGCAGTGAAGAAATTATGCTTTTGAATTCTGTTGTTGGAGAACACTCTTGAGAGTCCCTTGGACTGCAAGGAGATCCAACCAGTCCATCCTAAAGGAGATCAGTCCTGGGTGCTCATTGGAAGGACTGGTGTTGAAGCTGAAACTCCAATACTTTGGCCACTTGATGCGAAGAACTGACTCATTCAAAAAGACCCTGATGCTGGGAAAAATTGAAGACAGAAGGAGAAGGGGATGACAGAGGATGAAATGGTTGAATAGCTTCACTGACTCGATGGACATGAGTTTGAGTGGACTCTGGGAGTTGGTGATGCACAGGGAGGCCTGGTGTGCTGCACTTCATGAGGTCACAAAGAGTCAAACATGACTGAGCAACTGAACTAAACTGAACTGATTGAGTTGGTGACTATAATATTACCCGGATGGGCTGCACGGTCTTCCAGAAGGGATCAGTAGCTCAAATGCAGGTAGGGAGGAAGAAAACTGTTGCATTAGACTTTTGACAAGTGAAACGGATAAGGAGGTGCTTACTGATTAAGTGGTAAGAGTAATAAAATATACACTGGAATATAAGGGTTGGACAGAAGATTAGCCTAATGAACAGGCAGAATATGGGACTAACAATTTACTGAGAATCCTGTGGGAGTCTAAGTACTACTATATTTATTAAAATGTATCTACAAACTAAAAGGAAAGAAGCATGTGGTCAGCGGGTGAAATACCTGAGATATGACTGTGTAATAATATAGACAATTAGGCAATCTATACATCTTCTGCTGTGATAGTTGAACCTAAGAGTCTTAATGAGGAGTATAGATGAAATACCTCTCACCTTGGGAATGAGATATTCTCTGAATTTAATGTCCTGAGCTGCTGCATGGGGTAGGTTGTTGGGGACAATGTCAATGTATCTCTGGATCTCGTGGATCACAGCATCTGTGTAGGGCATGCGGCTCCTGTCCTGCATGCAGGGACTCCGGTTTCTGCCAACCACACGGTTAATTTCTTCCTGGACTTTAGCTGGCAAGGTAGAAATCAGAATTTATGTCAAGTGATAAAGATATTTTATCTTCTTAATCATGATTACATTGTGGTAGGATATGGAGAGAAGGAAAAATTACATGTGTTTCCCTACAAGGGAAAAAAAGATATAGAATCAATGTCATGGGCAAATTGGAATTTCATTAGAGACTTAAATACACACATATATAAAGCACAGTTACATCATGAAATTCATTTCTCAATTCTGATTCTCTCCTTTGTGTATTTTTTAAAATAAACTCAGGGATGTGGGATCTCAAAGGCTCACATCATGCAGTTTAACCATTTTGTTTATGTCAGTTTTATTTTATAAAGGTTCTAAGAGAGTAGAAGTACTCCATGCAGTAAATACTTAATAAATGGACCAACTGAACAATATGCTTGGTTGACTCAACACATAGGAATAATGAGTAAGTTAAGGGAGAATATCCATGATGACAGAGTAGAAAGACTCTGAGATCACCTCCTCCCACAAGCATTACAAAATGATTAATACAATGATTTACAGAGCAACTATCAATAAGAACAACCTGAAGTCTAAGAGAAAGTTCTTCAACAACTAAAGATCTAAGGATGGAATCATGAGATGCATAGGAGAAGCAGAAACATAGCACAGTTAAGACCATACCCCGGGGTAAGAGACCCATGAACAGGATAATTACAATTACAGAGGTTCTTCCTGAGAAGTGAGGGGTCTGAACCCATCACTGGGCTCCCTAACCCAGGAGTGCTGCACCAGGAAGATGAGCCCCCAGAGCACTTGGCTTTGCAGGCCAACAGGGCTTATTTCAGATGATCTAGTGAGCTGTGGGAAGTAGAGACTCCACTCTTAAAGAGTGTATACAAAATCTCACCCACTCTGGGACCCAGAAGCAGGAGCAGTAATTTGAAAGGAGCCTGGGTCAGACCCATTTATTGATCTTGGACAGGCTCCCAGAGAGGCACAGGACAGTTGGGGCTCACCTCCAGAACACATATGCTGGTAGCAGCTACTTTGGAGAGCTCATCCCAACACATGGACACAGATGATAGTGAGTGCAATTTTAGAATCTTCCCTGTGGTTTATTAGTGCCAGAACTTGGCCCTTCTCATCAGCCAGTTATCACCCATTCTTGGATGTGGGAGGCCAAGTAGCTAGCTGGGCTGGGACATAGTCCTACCCACCAGCATGCCAGTTACTATAGCAGCCCTGACCCCCAGCTGTCCCTGGACCCAACTCCTCTCAACCATTGGGAGACACCAACCCCTGGTCTCCCTGGGCCCCCGTTTAGACAATGGGCAGGCCAACTCCAATTCCAGGACCCCTAAGGTCTTACAGCCAGAGAACACAGGATCTGGCTCGCCCTAACAAGATACCCAAGACCCTGCAGCCAGAGAAGCCAGGATATGGCCTCATATACCAGAAGGCAGGTACTATCCTCAAGACTCCTGGGGCCTGATCCACCAACTAGCAGGCCAACCTCAGCCCCAGGACCACAGCAGTCCTGCAGCCAACCATGTCAAGATCCAGCCTACTCAATAGCAGGTCAGCACCACTAGAAGACATCTTGGGTCTCAGGCTCACCCAACAGCAAACTGACACCCAATTCTAGGAAGCCCCAGAACTCTCTGCCAGCCATCTCAGGAAGAGGCCCTGGACCCAGCTCTAACCACCAGAGGACCAGCACTAGACTGGACCCCATGGGCTTTCATAACCAGCTGCCACATGACCCAGCCCCACCCACCATCACCCAGCAGCTACTCCACTAGAAAAATGTATTGAATACAAATGGAAGAAAAACAAAGTTGAGGAAACAATTCCTAGACAAAATAGACTTTAAAACAAAGACTGCATGGAACAAGTGAAAAAAGAAGGACATTACATAATGATGAAAGAATCAATCCAACAAAAAGATACAACCATTATAAATCTATATGTATATAGATTTATAATAGTGCTAAGTTGTTTCAGTCATGTCTGACTCTTTGTGACCCTTTCAACTGTGCCCACCAGGCTCCTCTGTCCATGAGATTCTCCAGGCAAGAATACTGGAGTGGGTTGCCATGCCCTCTTCCAGGGGATCTTCTCAACCCAGGGAATGAACCCACATCTCTTATGTATCACACACATGTTGGCAGGTGAGTTCTTTACCACTAACACCCCCTGGGAAGCTCGTAAATATATATACATATAACTGGTTCACTTCGTTTTACAGCAGAAACTAATACAACATTGTAAGACAATGAAACTCAAAAAAATAAAAATAGAAGTGTCTTAATAGGTCAAAGCACAAAGCATGATAGAGTAAAGGAAATATTCTCTTAGATGAGGATTGAATAAGAAAAAAAGGAGGATGAGAAATTACATTTTTCAGGAAATTTTGTTTGACCAAAAGGGTGTATTTGAACAGATTTTTTGTGTATAACTTTTTAATTTAACTCAAGGGCAGGGCACCCAGCCCAGCTCAGAAACTCAAGGGCAGGGCACCCAGCCTAGCCTTCCCTGTTGTCATGGGGGTGTGTGAACCCAGAGCCTCCTGTCTCACTCATATATACCCGTTTAGCATTCCCTCCAGAGAGGGTCCTCCTGCCCACAACCTAGGTAAATGCGAGATCCACCTTTCCCACCAGGGCTGCCAAAACTGGTCTGCTTTCCCCACCAGAATGATGTTGTTATTGCTAACCAGGGAAACAGGAAAAAGGTACAGTCTCTATCCTCACAGAGAAGGCAATGGCACCCCACTCAAATACTCTTGCCTGGAAAATCCCATGGACAGAGGAGCCTGGTGGGCTGCAGTCCATGGGGTCGCAAAGAGTTGGACACGACTGAGTGACTTCACTTTCACTTTTAATTTAAAGAGTGAGGTTTTTTGATGAAGAAAGATTGTGATTTTGTTGAGTCAATCTTTCCATTGCAAATGCATCTGAGTAGAATTAACTTTTGACAAAAGTACATTTATGTGGACTTGGAAGGCTTATCAAGCAATATCATTGTAGAGAAGATTCTTCACCATCTGAGCCACCATGGAAGCCCTACTGCACCTGACCTGATGCAAATCAAGGATACTCCACCACAGTAGGGAGGACAGTGACCTCTGCCCTCCATAACTCTGCTACTGGTTAACTATTTCATTCTCCTTTTTTGCTATACTCTAATTTAAATGCAATTCATACAATGATAGGAAGATGTACTAAGGATGGAAGTTTTTCTTGGACATCTTCGAGGCAGATGAAAAGTAGAAAAGTCATCAGTGCCTGCCAATTTCTAACCAGAATTTGATCCTGTCCATAATATGTGATACTACCTGTGACCTCTGGGTGCTTCAGCAGGAGCAGCAGTCCGTATTTCAGAGAGATGCTTGTTGTCTCTATTCCAGCAGTAAATACATCCCATACAGTGGTGATCAAGTTGTCCATGGTAAACTCAGACTGTTTATTGTGTTTCTCCTGGCAATGATGTATTAGGATTACATGATAAGTAAAAGCAACTTACAAGTAACTTACAATAATTCCATAAAACAACATAATTGTTTAAGTTTACTTATTTGACAAATTAAGCCAAACATTAGAGAATGTTACAGATGAAGGTAAAGTTAGATGTGTTGTTAGAATTTCTTCAATTAAAATATAACCAGAGTTAAACTTCCAAGTCCTTTCTGATTCCTCACTTTCTCACCCACTGGAGTATATCAGTTCTTCAGTAATTTCTATCTAACCTGACTCTTATCAAGTCATCACTGCTACTCACCATCAGTTCAGGCATCTATTGTCAATTTCATCATATCTGAATTTCTCACTCAGGCCTTCAGAACCACCTATCCTCAAACTGAAACACTATTCCCAAATTCATCAGTCATTAAACCCACGACAGTTCCTCAGTTACTATCAAGACAATCTCTTTAAAAATTCCACTTCATCACTGCACTTATCTTTCCCTGAACCAGTTTTATCATCTCTGCTAATCCTCAAAACCTACTTCATCTGTTTTCTACTGTCTTTCCAAGAGTAAGCCTTTCTAGATTCCCATCCATTTCTGCCTTCTCTCATTTCTTACATCACCCATTCATGGAATTTATTTAATGAAAGAGAATATACCATCTATCACTTATCTTGAATGTGTGTGTGTGTTTCAATCTGTTCTCAAATAAAGAACCAGCTTTAACATGGTAAATATAAACACTTCCAAGCAATTTTCAGTGACAATGCAGAAATAATTCAAGACATCCAGTATGGTTTGCACAACAATAGGTTGCAATGAATATATCTTTAAGAAGGAGCATTTGTTTTAATAAACTGATTCCACTGAGAAGAACAAAGCTATTCCATGCATCACATCACTCCACCTACAAAGATGAAGCAGCAAATCTGGATCCCATTTTACCTTTTCCATTTTAATCAGGAAGTAATCAATAAAGTCTTGAGGGTTATTGAGGTCCAAGGATTCTTGGTGTTCCTTTATTTTCTCCAAAATAAACTTTCTTTGCTCAGTCATGTTTTTAAATAATGTGTTATGACTCCCTGGGAGATAATGTAGTAAAGAGGGGAAAGCATTGTAGAGCTGAAAAAGAAAAGAAACAGTCAATTCATTCAGCAAACATTTACAAGCCCATATTATGGTGCAGACATATTGCTATAAAATGAGCAAACAAAGATAAGTAAGATATGGTTCTTGCACTGGAACCCATTTGGGATTTGAAGGAAAGGGAACTGATAAAATGGCCTGAATGAGAGTATGCACAAATTAACAACTAATTTCAAAATCATTAGAGTTATTTTCCTAACTATAATTCTGAAGAAATTCAGGATCATACCACATCTTTCCAAATGAGGGTACTGAGGTTCAGAAATGCCGGAGTCCAGCTCCAGCAGCCAGGGAACCAGCCTGAAGGGGTGAGCGGTGTCGGCGGACGATGATGTAGTCTCCAACTCATAGTACGGAACTACATGTTTATTTCAAGCTTCAGGTTCTCTTTTATACTTTGACCAAAGCATTAGGTCAGAGGTTTGACATTTTCAGTTTCCCCCACCCAGATTTACTGTCTCCAGAAATCATTGTTGTCCTACAAACAGAGTTCCTGCTTCAGCGATTCTCTCAGAATCTCAGGCTTTACTATCTACTATCTACTTTCTCTTATGTGTCCTATACTTACTTGTGATTACATTGTAACTCAAGACATATTCCTCCGTTTATTTCTTATCTTTCTAAATCCTGTTTGCCCCAGCATCTTAAGATCACTATCTCCTAAAAAGGCTTCTAGCTATTCTTAATTATCCCTAAGCCCTAAACTCAGCAAACTACTTTTGCCATAAATATTTCCCTCACAAACAGGTCTCAGAAAACAATCCTTCCCATGGCCTCAAGCTAAGGCCTACGTGCTCATCCTGGGACAGTCTTTGTAAAGATCCTTGAACAAATGTCAATGGTTATTTTATAGATTATTTTCTGGGCACAACCGCAGAAGGCTTTGTGCTTTCTCATGCTTCTCTCGAGCACCTTAACATTCTTTCCAGCCAACTCAACCAAAGAAAGGAAAGAACAAGTCAGAATCACAAGTCCTAACTCCTTCACCCTGGGACCGTGCCTGCGAGATGAGGAGAGGCGGTTGGGGCCGTGCCTCCATTTTGTCAGTAATGCCTAACGCGGCTCCTGACACAGAAAGGTTAGTCAACCAGTCTAAGTCACAAAACTAGTGACAGAGGTAGATTCCAGTGTTCATCCCAGTTTACACTACACACGTGTCTACAGAGAGTCACCCAAACAGTGTGCAGGGATCATACACTTTTTCTACATTTATCTTTATGAAAATATATTAACTGTTGACACGTATTATATTAGTTTCAGGCGTACAAAATGGTGATTCACCATTTACATGCATTACAAATTGATTGCCATAATAAACCTAGGAATCATCTGTCATCATACAGTTATTGAAATGTTATTGACTCTATTCCTTATGCTTTATATTACATCGCTGTGACTTATTACATTTATATTTGAAGTTTATACTTCTTAATCCCTTTTACCTGTTTCATTCATCCCTCTACTTCTTCCTCTTTGAGGACCACCAGTTTCTTCTCTGTATCTATGAATTTGTTTCTGTTTTATTTTGTTTGTTTTAATTTTTAGATTCTAAATATGAAGTAAATCATATGATATTTGTCTTTGTCTGCCTGACATTCTTCCCTTACCATAATATCTGCGAGGACTATCCATGCTGTATAAAAGGCACAATTTCATGCTTTTATATGGCTGAGTAATATTTCAGTGTGTGTGTGTGTGTGTATACCACTTCTTCTTTATCCTTTCATCTGTTAATGGACACTTAGGTGATTTCGATATCTTACCTACTGTCAACAATGCTACAATGAATATAGGGGTGCATATATCTTTTTGAATAAGTTTCTCTTCTTCAGATAAATACCCAGAAGTTTTCTAGAGAGAAGTACCCAGTTAAGTCCCAGATCTTATAGGACCTCTATTTTTAACTTTTTGAGGAACCTCTATACTGTTTGCCATAGTGACCATTTCAATTTACATTCCTACCAACAGTGCATTAGTGTTCCCTTATCTCCACATCCTCCCAACACTTGTTATTTCTTCTCTTTCTTATAGTAGCCATTCTGACTGGTGTGAGGTAAAATCTTTTAGTGTTTTTATTTGTATTTTTCTGATAATTAGTGTTTTGACCATCTTTCCATGTGCCTATTAGCCAACTGTTTGTCTTCATTGGAAAAATACCTATTTGAACCTTCTGTCCATTTTTTAACTAGGGTTTTCTTTGGGTTGTTGAAGTGTATGAGTTCTTTGTGTATTTTGAACACTAACTCCTTATCAGTTGCATCATTTGCAAATATATTCTATTCAGCAGGCAGGCATTTTGTTTTGTTGATAGCTACTTTTACTGTGCAAAAGCTTTTACATTTAAGTAGGTCACATTCCTTTATTTTTGCTTTTGTTTCCCTTGCCTAATAATGCATAACCAAAAAAATATCAACAAGACTAATGTCAAAGAGCGAACATCTATGATTACTTCTAGAATTTTTATAGTTCTGGTTCTTACATTTAAATCCTTATCCATTTTGAATTTATTTTTACATGTGGCATGATAAAGGCATCCAGTTTGATTCTTTCATATGTAACTGTCCAGTTTTCCCAGTACCATTGATTGAAGAGGGTGTCTTTTCTACATTTTGTATTCTAGCTTCTTTTGTTGTATATTAATTACCTACTAGGTGTGGGTTCATATCTAAGCTGTCTCTTCAGTTCCATTGATCTATGTCTGCTTTTGTGCCAGTACCACACTTCTTTTTCTTTGCTTGCTGTGGCTGGAACTTCCAGTACTATGCTGAATAAATGTGGGTAGAGTGGGCATCCTTGTGCTATTCCTGATTTGAGAGGAAATACTTTCAGGTTTTCACCATTGAGAATGATGGGAGCTTCTCCTATGGGGGCTTTATTACATTCAGGTATGTTCCCTCTCTATTCACTCCAGAGTTTTTATCATAAATGGATGTTGAATTCAGTCAAAAAGTTTCTTTGCAAAACTTTAAAAATCATATGACTTATTCTTCATTTTTAATGTGATGTATCACATAGATTGATTTGCAGACACTAAACCATCTTTGCATCCCCAAAATAAATTTGGCTTATTCATAGATTATAACATGTTAATGTATTGCTGATTTCAATTTCATGCAAAGATGGGCACCATAAAGGAGAGAAATAGTATGGACGCAACAGAAACAGAACATATTAAGAAGAGGTGGCAACAATAAACAGAAGAACTATTAAAAAAAGGGGGGGGGTCTTAATGACCCAAATAATGATGAAAGTGTGATAACTCACACAGAGCCAGACATCCTAAAATGTGAAGTCAAGTGAGCCTTAGGAAGAATCACTACAAACAAAACGAGTGGAAGTGATGGAATTCCAGTTGAGCAATTTCAAATCCTAAAAGATGATGCCGTGAAAGTGCTGCACTCAATAGGCTAGCAAATTTGGAAAACTCAGCAGTGGTCACAGGACTGGAAAAGGTCAGTTTCATTCCAATCCAAAAGAAAGGCAATACCAAAGAATGTTTAAACTACCACACATTTGCACTCATCTCACACACTACAAAGTAATGCTCAAAATTCTCCAAGCTAGTCTTCAACAGTATGTGAACTGAGAAACTCCAGATGCTCAAGCTGGATTTAGGAAAGGCAGAGGAACCAGAGATCAAATTGCTAACATCTGTTGGATCATCAAAAAAGCAAGGGAGTTCCAGAAAAACATCTACTTCTGCTTCATTGACTACACCAAAGCCTTTGACTGTGTGGATCACAACAAACTGGAAAATTCTTCAAGTAATAGGAATACCAGACCACCTGACCTGCCTCCTGAGAAACCTGTAGGCAGGTCAAGAAGCAACAGTTAGAACTGGACACGGAACAACAGACTGGTTCCAAATTGGGAAAGGAGTACATCAAGGCTGTACGTCACCCTACTTATTTAACTTATATGCAGAGTATATCATGGGGCTTTCTGGTCTGGATGAAGCACAAGCTGGAATCAAGATTGCCTGGAGAAATAGCAATAATCTCAGATATGCAGATGACACGACACTGATGGCAGAAAGCAAAGAAGAACTAAGGAGCCTCTTGATGAAAGTGAAAGAGAAGAATGAAAATGCAACTTAAAAACTTAACATTCAAAAAACAAAGATAATGGCATCTGGTCCCATCACTTCATGGCAAATATATGGGGAAGCAATGGAAACAGTGACAGACTTTATTTTCTTGGGTTCTAAAATCACTGAAGATGGTGACTGCAGCCATGAAATTAAAAGACACTTGCTCCTTGGGAGAAAAACTGTGACCAACCTAGACAGCATATTAAAAAGCAGAGACATTATTTGCTGACAAAGGTCCATCCAGTCAAAGCTATGGTTTTTCTAGTAGTCATGTATGGATGTGAGAGTTGACAAAGAAAGCTGACCACCAAAGAACTGATGCTTTTGAACTGTGCTGTTGGAGATGACTCTTGAGAGTCCCTTGGACTGCATGGAGATCCAACCAGTCCATCCTAAAGGAAATCAGTCCTGAAAATTCATTAGAAGGAATGATGCTGAAGCTGAGGCTCCAATACTTTTGCCACCTGATGCGAAGAATTGACTCATTAGAAAAGATCCTGAAGCTGGGAAAGATTGAAGGCAGGAGGAGAAGGGAATGACAGAGGATGAGATAGTTGTATGGCATCATCAACTCAGTGGACATGACAAGATCCAGGAGTTGGTGATGGACAGGGAATCCTGGCATGCTTCAGTCCACAAAGAGTTGGATGTGACTGAGTGACTGACCTGAACTGAATATTATGTTGAGGATTTTTGCATCTAGCTTCATCAAAAGTATTGACCTTAATTATTCTCTTCTTTTTAGTGTTTTTTTTTTTTTCCTTTTCTAATTTAGGTTTAAGCATAATATTGGCATCATAGAATAATTTTGAAAGTGTTCCTTTGGACATGTTTGGAAAGGTTAGGCATTAGGTCTTTTTAAAATATTTGGTAGAATTCACTCGTGAGGCCATCTGGTCCTAGATTTTTGGTTTTGGTGAGTTTTGATTCCTGGTTCTATTTCATTGCTAGTGTTCACTCTTCAGATTATCTATTTCTTCCTGATTCAATCTTGGTATGTGTGTTTATATGAATTTATCCATTTTCACTAGGTGTTCAATTTGTAGGTATATAATTATTCATTGTAGTCTCTCATGATTCTTTGAATTTCTGTGATATATTTTCCTCTTCTATTTCTGATTTTATTTATTTGAGCGTTCTTTTTTTCTGATGAGTCTGGCTAGAGTTTATCCAATGTGATTATCTTTTCAAAGAACCAGCTTTTAGGTTCACTAATCTTTTCTAGTGAACCTAAAAGCTGGTTCTTTGAAAAGATAATCACATTGGATAAACTCTAGTCAGACTCATCAATCTTTCTAAAGTGGGTGACTTTATTTTGGGGGCTCCAAAATCACAGCAGATGGTGACTGCAGCCCTGAAATTAAAAGACGCTTACTCCTTGGAAGGAAAGTTATGACCAACCTAGAAAGCATATTAAAAAGTAAAGACGTTACTTTGGCAACAAAGGTCTGTCGAGTCAAGGCTATGTTTTTTTCCAGTGGTCATGTATGGATGTGAGAGTTAGACTATAAGGAAAGCTGATCACTGAAAAATTGATGCTTTTGAACTGTGGTGTTGGAGAAGACTCTTGAGAGTCCCTTGGCTGCAAGGAGATCCAACCAGTCCGTCCTAAAGGAGATCAGTCCTGAGTGTTCATTGATAGGACTGATGTTGAAGCTGAAACTCCAATACTTTGGCCACCAGATGTGAAGAGCTGACTCATTTGAAAAGACCCTGATGCTGGGAAAGATTGAGGGCAAGAAGAGAAGGGGACCACAGGGAATGAGATGGTTGGATGGCATCACTGACTCAATGGACATGAGTTTGGGTAAACTCCGGGAGTCGGTAATGGACAGAGATGCGTGGCGTGCTGCAGTCCATGGGGTTGCAAAGTGTTGGACATGACTGAGCGACTGAACTGAACTGAACTGAATCTTTTCTATTGCCATTTTAGTCTCTATTGTTTATTTAATCTGTGATATTTATTATTTCCTTCCTTCTGCTAACTTTGGGCTTTGTTTGTTCTTTTTCTAGTTTGTTTTGTGTGTGTGTGTGTGTGCGCGCGCGCGCGTGCGCGTGCAGCAGTTTTATTAAATTAAGAAAAGGGACAGAGAAAGCTTCTGACATAGACATCAGAAGAGGGACAGGGACATCAGTCTAAGCAAGGGAGTTAGTCATTATTTATTAGTCATTATGATAAATCAAAAGAATGTCTCAATGTTGTAAAGATCTTACTAGATCCACTCCCATAATTAACATTTTAAGATAACAGAATTAGCCAGAAGGTTTTCAGGAAAGAGAAATTGTCCTCAAGCAGGATGTATTGTTGTTATATAATCTTTAGTACAGAGTTTAAACTGAGTTGTTTGTTGTGTAATCATCAGTACCAGGCTTAGAGGAAAAAAAAGTTTTATGTGACTAAGACTAACGAATGTAGAGGGGAAAAAAAGATGTTTGTCTTTTCCTCCTCCTTGAGAATTCCAGACCCCTATCTCCACTTCATGAGCTCCAGATCCCTTTCTCCTCCTCAGGGACACCGGACTTCTTATCAACCTGCCTGGGAATGTACTCTCTTATTCCCCCCTTTTCTTTTAAGACAATTATGTTGCCAACAGAAAAGGACACCGTTTTCATTCCGTAACTACTTGCTGCTGTTGAGAGGCATCGTCCCTAAATTGTTGAGGCAACATATTCTCCTAACCCTCATATTGAAGGTCTCTGATCCAAGGGCCCCAAGTAATAGTTGGAGGAGGCTGTGGCACTCCTAGGTTACAAATGGTTGTCAGACATGACTGAGCGACTGAACTGAACTGAACTGAATCTTTTCTATTGTCGTTTTAGTCTCTATTGTTTTATTTAGTCTCTGATCTTTATTATTTCCTTCCTTCTGCTAACTTTGGGCTTTGTTCTTCTTTTTCTATTTTGTTTTGTGTGTGGGAATTGACTCTCTCAGGACAACCATTTGTAACCTAAAGGCTTTCCAACGGTTAGAAACAAACCCCATTTTGGAGTTACAGATGTGAGGCAAAATAGTCATTAAACCAAGTTAAAACATAATCAAAATTAAAAGTACATTATGTCCATAGTTACATCAATCCATCTTAGGATTGCTAGTGGTCATCAGATCCCAAAGAGGCATCACATACGATTGTTGTGGTGAAGAGGTGAAGAAAGTCCTTTCCTTGAAGTGGAGAAACCCACCATGGGAAGCCTTCAATTGATAAGGCGATTGAAAAGCTGAAAGCTGAGTCACATGGTTAATTTTAAGGCTTCAGAGTCTATAACAATATCTGTGTGTAAGAAGGGTCTTCCATAGATACATTCAAGGGGGGACAGACCTTCCTTTTTAGGGGCAGTTCCAGCCCTCATTAAAGCTACAGGTAGAACTTTAAACCAACAGTCTTGTGTTTCCTGAGTTTGCTTACACAGATGCCTCTTACTAATGTCATTAGCCTTTTCAGCTTTTTCTGAATATTGATGTCTCCAGGAACTGTGTAAGTGATATTCTATTCATAAAGTTGGAGCCACTGTTGCTCTGAACTTTAGAGTTTAAGATCTCACTTACATCGTGAGAAGTCAGTACAGTAAGATTTTGTCCATTAGTCAACTTATGACCTATAGACATTAGCAGGTCAATAGCAGCAATTACCCTTAAGGAATGTGGCCATAAGTTGTTTTTTTTTTTTTTTTTTTTTTTTACTAAGAAACAAACTCAATTCTGATCTTGTGGGCAAGCTCAAAGCAGGAGCGTGCAAGAGAACAGTTTTAAGAGCCTTAAAAGCCTATTGAGTCTCTGAGGGCCTAACCAGCTTGTCGGTTTAGACCTGCTGAGTCTCAGTTGTAAGTTTATATAAAGGCCAGGCAAGTTCTCCATAACCAGGAATCCAAATGTGGCAGTAGCCTGTAATGCCAAAAATCCTCTCAATTATCTTAAAGTCATGTTTGGCTCATTTAGGAATTTCAGGCAATAAAGTATAAAGATTAGGCACTTACTATTTGTATATCTTGAATTAGTCTCCATTTATCATTTGACATTTTTACACCCAAAAAAGGAGTGTTGCATGGACTATTACAGGGAATTAATAGCCCCTGTTCCTTTAAATCTTCAATGATGTGTTTTAACTCTTCCTTAACCTCGGGCTTTAGTGGGTACTGCTTTTGATGTGAAAATAGGTGAGGGTCTTTGAGGTTGATAACAACAGGAACAGCATTTTGTGTTCAACCCTCAGTTTTTCCATCAGCCCACACTTTAGGGTTTATATTCTGTTCAATTAATGGGAGAGGAAGAGCAGGCTCCATATTCATGAAGACAGAGGCCTGGACCTTGTTCATTATATCCCTCCCCAGAAGGGGTGAAGGAAATTCTGGCACAATTAGAAACTCGAGAAAATAGCACAGAGTTCTAGTTGTAGTTTAAAGGACACCTGAGATAATGTTTGGCTTATCCAGATAGTCCCATTACGGTAGTGGATTAGGAGGAAAGAGGACCAGAGGCTTCAGTGAGCACACAGAAAATTGCCCCAGTGTCTAAAAGAAATTGACTGATTGGCCCCCCACAGTTATTAATACCCGGGGTTCCTCAGGTGTAATTAGGATGGGAGCTTGTGTGGGGAACCCTGGGCACCTTCAGTCCCAATTGTCTTGAGAGTCCAACCCATGGGGCCTACACCTCGGAAGGCAGTCTCTTCTCCAGTATGGTCTTTTGCAGACTGGACATGGAGCCGGGGGCAGCTTAGATGCCTCAGGCCAATCCCACTTGAGATGCCCCTCATTTCCACAGTAATGACAAGTCCATCCCTTTTCACCCGGGTCCCTCTGGGCATTTTTCCTCAGGCTGTTTCAGAGTGGATCTAACAGCCATGCTGGGGCTTTAGTCTTTTGCCTGGTTCTTTTTTGTCTCATTTTCCTCCTCATATTCTCCACCATAATATACTGTCTGAGACAGCTGCAACAGTTTTTCTAAAGATTGATTTGGTCCAAACGCCTGTTTTTGTAACTTACAGCAGGTATCTGGAGTCGATTGAGTGAGAAAACTACCTTTTAAGATCATTTTTCCCTCTGTAATTTCAAGATCAACATCAGCAAACTTGCAGAGAGCCCTCTGTAGTCTATCTAGGAATTATCAGGAGTTTTCTTCTCTCCCTGTTCTATGTCAGTCTTAGCATAGTATAAAGTCCTTGTGCTCACTTGAGTCCTTCAAGAATACATCCAGCAATCTGGCTCTGTTATTGGAACCACTTGGCTCCCAGTAGGAAGGAGGGCTATTTCATGTTCCCTCTTGCCCCTTGCCTTCAAGCCATTCATCTCCAAAAGTAGTGGCTTCCCCCAAAACTCGAGTTTTTGAATTAAGAGTCAGTGTCTGTCCCAAGACATACATTACATCTCTCCAAGTAAGGTCATAAAGTAAAGTTAGTCCCATAAAGCCTTCTATGTACTTTTTGGATCCTCTAAATAGTCTCGACCACAGTTGGGACTGTTTGAATTTCTACTGAGACTAAGGCAACCCCTCCTGGGAGGGCACCCTGATTCTCAGCCTGTTCAGTTGGTAGCCCCAGATACAGAGGCAAAGTAAGCCCCAGATACAGCCCCAGATACAGGAGGCAGCTGAAGGCTTCATACCCAAATCTGCACACTTTGTACATAAGTCTGGCATGTCTTGCAGAGAGATAAAGAGCAACACATCTGCCACTTCTACCCATTTCCTTTGTTTTCTACAGAACTTGTCTAGTTGTAAAATGGTATCATAATTGAGAGACCCTTTAACTGGCCAGTGTTCCCCATTTTCCAAAGGATAATGTGGCCTTTCAGTATCACAAAAGATCAGACGTGTATTTTTTAAACTCTGGAGATCAAACTTGTCCCAAGTTTTTTAACATTGTAAAGGAATGGTTCTGGAACTGTTAATTCCCATCTGTAAGAGAGAAAAAAGCAGCACCCACGGCCGTGGCTTCTTTCCACCAGAGGCGTCCCTCCCTACTCTAAATGAGTGTGCAGACAGACTTGCCAATGAAGCTTTCCTTCCCTGGTCAGAATTAGTCTGTCCCTTACTGACACAGGCATCTTACTCATCCCTCCCGGTTCTACCACCAAGGTGGGGTGGAGATGCACCAGGGGTAGACCTGATGGCTTACCAGATTGATTTCTAGTTTCTTACCACCAAAACCTTTGTTTGATTTCCCAAGTAGTTTCCCAGAATGTTTCCCAAGCTAGGACTACTAGAGGAAGCAGCTATCTTATGTGTGCCATGTACATTTCTAAATACAGTCCTGACTGCAGTAGAAGTGGTGAGTCATAAAGAGACAAGCAACTACCAAGATGTCCCTTCTGAGTGTCACTGTGCCAGTATATGTGATAGCAAAAGAGGTGGTAGAGGGCTGGCCAGGGACGAAAAAGTGATTTTTGTCCTCAAGCTACTAGGTCCAATCATTCCAGTTCCTTTCCACAGATTCCGCAAAAGGAATATCTATGGAATTGAGACAGAAGCCATTGGAGAGCTTTCTCTGGTCTGCTAACAGCTAGCACTACCAAAGAAGAAGCCCATTGCACTTCCAATCGAAACAGATTCTACAATTCTCAACCTATGTCCTCAAAAACCTCATGGTCACCAGCAGTGCTTTTATCCACATAGATAAGAGGCACAGTCATGACAAAAACTCACTTTTAGGACTCTGGGCCCTGAGGCAGGCAGTCAAGAGAATGACCTTTAGCCTGAGAGACTTTCCTGGAGCTAGAGCTCCTGCTCGCTCCCAAACAAGCTCTTGTAACTTTTGCCTTCTAGCAAGGCTAGGCGCTTCCATACTTGGGGTTTAAGTAAAAGTGCATAGTATCAGCATGAATCCCAATTCCCTTGAAAGTCTATGATCCAACAGACTAGGTTCAGTATCAGTTCAGTGGTTCAGTCGTGTCCGAGTCTTTGCAATCCCATGAGCCACAGCATGCCAGGCCTCCCTGTCCATCATCAAATCCCAGAGTTCACCCAAACCCATGTCCATCAAGTCGGTGATGCCATCCAACCATCTCATCCTCTGTCATCCCCTTCTCCTCCTGCCCTCAATCTTTCCCAGCATCAGGGTCTTTTCAAATGAGTCAGCTCTTCACATCTGGTGGTCAAAGTATTGGAGTTTCAGTTTCAGCATCAGTCCTTCCAATGAACACCCAGGACTGATCTCCTTTAGGATGGACTGGTTGGATCTCCTTGCAGTCCAAAGGACTCTCAAGAGTCTTCTCCAACACCACAATTCAAAAGCATTAATTCTTCAGCGCTCAGCTTTCTTAACAGATTAGGTTAGTAGTTCTAATTCCCCAGTTACGGAATGGTCAAAGAGACCAGAAAAAATTGACCGAGAAAGGAAAGTTCACTCCACATGCTTTGCCCACTTATGGCCACTCCCCTCGAAGGAATGTTGAGTGCCTCTTGGCATTGGCAGGTTGGCATAAACCCCTAACAAGGCTCCCTTTTGGGGAGCTGCCTTCAGTCATTATGAGGCACCTCAAAACCACTGAGCAGGGCTCATCACTTCCTTCGTACAGGGTGTGTCATTCATTCACACACGCAAACCATAGCATTAGTAAAGTAAAGCAAAAAATGTGTATACTGAGAAAGCAGAGAGGCTAGAGCTCTTGAGTGTTCTTACCTTGTCCTGAAAATCCCGGATGAGCCCCCAAGATGATAGCTTACAGTGAACTGTGTCGGATTTGTGATCTCAGAAGATTTAGCTTCGGGACCAGAGACCATTCTTGATCACTCAAGAGCTTTTGTGTAGCAGTTTTATTAAAGAAAGAAAAGTAACAGAGAAAGCTTCTGACATAGACATCAGAAGGAGGATGGAGAGTGTCCACTCTTTTTCTAGTTTTATGTGTAATGTTAGATTGCTTACTTGGTATTTTTCTGGTTTCCTAAGGTAGACCTGTTTCACTATAAGCTTCCCTCTTAGAACTGCTTTTGTGAGTCACATAGATTTTGGAATGTTGTGTTTCCATTTTCATTTCTCTCAAGGTATTTCTACTTCCTCTTTGACCCATTATTGTTTAGTTCAGCTAACAACATATTCAACAACATATTCATCTCCTATGTGTTTATGTTTTTCACAGTTTTTTTTTTTTTCCTTGTAATTGATTTCTAGTTTCATACCACTGTGGTCAAAAAGATGCACAATATAATTTCACCTTCTTGAATTTACTGACACTTGTTTTGTAACATCATATGATCTATCTTGGAAAATGTTTCATGTGTACTTGAAAAGAATGTGTATTCTGCTGCATTTGGACGGAATGTTGTATATAAATCTATCAAGTCCATCATGTCTAATATGTTGATTAAGGCCAATGTTTCCTTACCAATTTAGTTTGGCTGTTCTGTCCATGGGGCTGCAAAGAGTCAGACACAACTAAGTGACTGGACTGAACTGTTCCGTCCATTGATGTAAGTGATGTGTTAATGTCTCCTAGTATTATTGTATTACTGTCAATAACTCCTTTTAAGTCTGTTCACACCATACCATTTTTTAAATGAAGAAACTATACCATAAAGACTAAGGAAATGCCTATATTACCTAACTTACTTTTATTTAGGCATTTTACATCTTCAGAAATGTACACATTGCCCTTATTCATTAGGCCATCACAGTCCTAGAGTTTACAGAATCCTTTTTAAACAGTGTCTTCATGACTTAATACCCTCGGTAGGTACTGAAGAAATTTATTCAGCTGCTATCTTCTCAGTGAACTCCGGGAGTTGGTGATGGACAGGGAGGCCTGGCGTGCTGCGATTCATGGGGTCGCAAAGAGTCAGACACGACTGAGCAACTGATCTGATCTGATCTTGTATCAAACTGGATAGAGAATCAAGAAATCTAGTTTTTATATCTAACTCATTCTTCTTTTGGTTAGGTTACTTTGAAAATAAGCTCAGTATTTCCAGTGAGCTTTCTGTTCCATAGACTACTTGCTCTCTAGAGTCCTTCTCAGGTAGAAAACATCATAACATTATGATCCATGGAATTTTAGTTGTTGGTTATAGTACAGCATAGGTTATTGTTTTTTTTTTTTCTGACAGTTTACTAACAGTAAAAATACAATGTATATACATCTTATTTAAACACATAAAAATCAGAGGAAAAAAGATTTCTCAAAAAAAACTTGCTATAATTGTTGCACTATTTTTTATTACTATTCTTATATTTTGTTTACAAACTCATTTCAACACATTCAATTGCTTTGATAACTCGATGCTGCTCCTGCTGCTAAGTCACTGCAGTCATGTCCGACTCTGTGCAACCCCATGGATGGCAGCCCACCAGGCTACGCCATCCCTGGGATTCTTCAGGCAAGAACACTGTAGTGGGCTGTCATTTCCTTCTCTAATGCATGCAAAGTCGCTTCAGTCGTGTCGGACTCTGTGCGACCCTATGGACAGCAGCCCACCAGGTTCCTCCAGCCACAGGATTCTCTACGCAAGAATATTGAAGTGGGTTGCCATTTCCTTCTCCATGATAACTCACTAAGTGGTACCAAACAGTAGCACAAAGAAATGTTGTAATCACTTTAGATAGAAAGTTACTTCTTATTTAAAGAGAACCTTGACCTTACCTCAATCCAGGGGGTGCTAAAAATTGTTGCATTTTCATGAATATACTTTGCCAAGGTCAGAAAACTTTCATCACTGTATTCAAAACGATTCCGGAATATAATGGAGCAGATCACATTGCAGGGAGCATAGGTCAGAAGGAAAGTAGGATCACATGGACATCCTAAAAACAATATAAGAAAGTTGGAATATAATTTGCAAATAAATCTTAAGTTTACTGTTTAAAATAATGGAGAAAGGTTGATTTCTAAGATGTTTTTATTATTGGAACAACCTGAACCTGCCATCATCACTATAAATTCAACATGCCTAGAGAGTTGGACAATATAGAAGGCTGAGTGCTAAAGAATTGATGTTTTCGAACTGTGGTGCTGAAGAAGACTCCTGAGAGTCCCTTGGACAGCAAGATTAAGCCAGTCAGTCCTGAAGGAAATCAGCCCTGAATATTCTTTAGTGCTAAAGCTGAAGCTCCAATATTTTGGCCATCTGATCCAAAGAGCTGACTCATTGGAAAAGACTGTGATGCTGGGAAAGACTGAGGGCAAAATGAGAAGGGGCTGACATGAGTTTGAGCAAACTCTGGAAGGTAATGAAGGACAGAAAAGCCTGGCATGCAGTAGTCCATGGAGTTGCGAAGAGTCGGACATTACTTGGCAACTGAACAACAACAACAAAATACAATTGTGTTTCCCTAAGCAAAATTATCTAATCCAGTGTTATTTATTTATTAAATTTCTCCAAATTATTCTATTTATATCATTCTCCAATTAAAGCCACAAGGTAATACACAAGAAGGAGACCATTTTGAAATGTATTTAAAATTATAAAATTTAGCTCTTGGTGTTGATATTCTTCAAAATACCCAGAAGAAACTGACCAATATAATAAGAAGGTAAGGAGACTGAGGAGAATTGCAATCACATTTTACAAAATGCATTGAAAAAGGTTGAGTGTGCTTTTCTCTGAGAAGACAATAATGAGAGGGATTGAAGATTAGAGATCACGTCAAGAAAAGCAGAGATACAAAGGGAACGTTTCATGCAAAGATGGTCACAACAAAGGACAGAAACGGTATGGACCTAACAAAAGCAGAAGACAGTAAGAAGAGGTGGCAAGAATACAAAGAACTACACAAAAAAGATCTTAATGACCCAGATAACCACGATGGTGTGGTCACCCACCTAGAGCCAGACATCCTGGAATGTGAAGTCAAGTGGGCCTTAGGAAACATCACCATAATCAAAGCTAGTGGAAGTGATGGAATTCCAGTTAAGCAATTTCAAATCCTAAAAGATGATGCTGTGAATGTGCTACACTCAATATGCCAGCAAGTTTGGAAACTCAGCAGAGGCCACAGGACTGGAAAAGTTCAATTTTCATCCCGATCCCAAAAAAAGGCAATGCCAAAGAATGTTCAAACTACCATACAGTGGCATTCATCTCATATGCTGCAAAGTGATGCTCAAAATTCTCCAAGCGAGGCTTCAACCGTATGTGAACCATGAACTTCCACATGTTCAGGCTGGATTTAGGAAAGGCAGAGGAACAAGAGATCAAATTGCCAACATCCATTGGATCATAGAAAGAGCAAGAAAGTTCCAGAAAAATATCTACCTCTGCTTTATTGACTAGACCAAAGCCTTTAACTGTGTGGATCATAACAAACTGTGGAAAATTCTTCAAGAGATGGGACTACCAGACCACCTTACCTGCCTCCTGAGAAACCTGTAGGCAGGTCAAAAAGCAACATTTAGAACTGGACATGGAACAACAGACTAGTTCCAAATCGGTAAAGGAGTACATCAAGGCTGTATATAGCCCCCCTGCTTATTTAACTTATATGCATAGTTCAGTTCAGTTCAGTCACTCAGTTGTGTCCGATTCTTTGTGACCCCATGAATTGCAGCATGCCAGGCCTCCCTGTCCATCACCAACTCCCGGAGATCACTCAAATTCATGTCCATCCAGTTGGTGATGCCATCCATCCATGTCACCCTCTGTCGTCCCCTTGTCCTCCTGCCCCCAACCCCTCCCAGCATCAGAGTCTTTTCCAACAAGTCAATTCTTCGCATGAGGTTGCCAAAGTACTGGAATTTCAGCTTCAGCATCATTCCTTCCAAAGAACACCCAGGACTGATCTCCTTTACAGTGGACTGGTTGGATCTCCTTGCAGTCCAAGGGACTCTCAAGAGTCTTCTCCAACATCACAATTCAAAAGCATCAATTCTTCAGCGTTCAGCCTTCTTCACAGTCCAACTCTCACATCCATACATGACCACTGGAAAAACCATAGCCTTGACTAGACGGACCTTTGTTGGCAAAGTAACGTCTCTGCTTTTGAATATGCTATCTAGGTTGGTCATAACTTTCCTTCCAAGGAGCAAGCGTCTTTTAATTTCATGGCTGCAGTCACCATCTGCAGTGACTTTGGAGCCCAGAAAAATAAAGTCTGACACTGTTTCCACTGTTTCCCCATCTATTTCCCATGAAGTGATGGGACCAGATGCCATGAGCTTAGTTTTCTGAATGTTGAGCTTTAAGCCAACTTTTTCACTCTCCTCTTTCACTTTCATCAAGAGGCTTTTGAGTTCCTCTTCACTTTCTGCCATAAGGGTGGTGTCATCTGCATATCTGAGGTTATTGATATTTCTCCCAGCATCTTGATTCCAGCTTGTGCTTCTTCCAGCCCAGCATTTCTCATGATGTACTCTGCATATTAGTTAAATAAGCAGGGTGACAATATACAGCCTTGACGTACTCCTTTTCCTATTTAGAACAAGTCTGTTGTTCCATGTCTAGTTCTAACTGTTGCTTCCTGACCTGCATACAGGTTTCTCAAGAGGCAGGTCAGGTGGTCTGGTATTCCCATCCCTTTCAGAATTCTCCACAGTTTATTGTGATCCACACAGTCAAAGGCTTTGGCATAGTCAATAAAGCAGAAATAGATGCTTTTCTGGAACTCTTGCTTTTTTGATGATCCGGCAGATGTTTGCAATTTGATCTCTGGCTCGTCTGTCTTTTCTAAAACCAGTTGAACATCTGGAAGTTCACAGTTCACGTATTGCTGAAGCCTGGCTTGGAGAATTTTGAGCATTACTTTACTAGCGTGTGAGATGAGTGCAATTGTGTGGTAGTTTGAGCATTCTTTGGCATTGCCTTTCTTTGGGATTGGAATGAAAACTGACCTTTTCCAGTCCTGTGGCCAGTGCTGAGTTTTCCAAATTTGCTGGCATAGTATATCGTGTGAAATGCTGAGCTGGGTGAAGCTCAAGCTAGAGTCAAGATTGCAGGGAGAAATATCAAATAACCTCAGATATGCAGATGACACCACACTTGTGGCAGAAAGCAAAGAAGAATTAAAGAGCCCCTTGATGAAAGTGAAAGAGGAGAGTGAAAACGCTGGCTTAAACCTCAACATTCAGAAAACTAAGATGATGGCATCTGGTCCAATCACTTCATGACGTATAGATGGGGAAACAATGGAAACAGTGACAGACTTTATTTTGAGGGGCTCCAAAATCAATGCAGATGGTGACTGCAGCCATGAAATTAAAAGACACTTGCTCCTTGGAAGAAAACTTTGACGAACCTCGACAACATATATAAAAAACAGAGACATTACTTTGCCAACAAATGTCCATCTAGTCAAATCTATAGTTCTTCCAGTAGTCATGTATAGATATGAGAGTTGGACTATAAGGAAGCTGAGCACTGAAGAATTGATGCCTTTGACTGTGTTGTAGGAGGAGACTCTTTAGAGTCCCTTGGACTGCAAGGAAATCCAACCAGTACATCCTAAAGGAAATCAGTCCTGAATATTCATTGGAAGGACTGATACTGAAGCTAAAACTCCAATACTTTGGCCACCTGATGAGAAGAATTGACTCATTTGAAAAGACAACTGATGCTGGGAAAGATTGAAGGCAGGAGGAGAAGGGGATCATCGACTCAATGGACGTGAGTTTGAGTGGACTCTGGGAATTGGTGATGGACAGGGGAGCCTGGCATGCTGCAGTCCGTTGTGTTGCAAAGAGTCGGACACGACTGAGCAACTGATCTGAACTGAACTATAAACAGGTTAACAATATAAAATAGAGAATATGACACCATTTTTTGTTTTTGGAGTCCTGGCATCTTTTAAGCCTTAATTTTTCTTCTTCTACTCACACTTGGACTAGCTGATGTGAGTGCTTCTTTGGCACAAGCAGGAAGTTTAAACCACACATACATTGGATCTCCACCCCCCTACTCCACCCCCTAACCACCATAAAAATTCCAAGCTGGTGTCCTTTTCAAGCTTTCTCCAGGCATTTTTTGGTTGGTTTTCTAGCACTGTGCCCTACCCCAAAAGCCTCATTATGTGAGTAACAGAATTTTTCATATCCTATTGAAATGTGTGTATCACTACCAACCTCAACAGTTATACTAAATTTTCAGTGGGAAATCCATCCTGCCTCTGCCTGGTGACTACTACAACAACACTTTACTACAGAATAAAAAAACTTAGTAGGGATCAAAAAGTAGAGATTATGAGAAAAAAGGTTCTGCTCAACATGTGAAATAACAGTTAGTTAACCAGTGACAAACTGGGCTACCCCAAGAGGATGAGGTCTCCATAGTTAGGTGGATTTGAGCAGAGTCTGGGAGGTCATAGGCAAGGAAGCTGAGAGAAGGTCATACTCACTATGGGAAAATTGAATCAGTTAATAATAAACTGTTTAAAAGATACTTGTTCCTTGAAATAAAAGCTATGACAAACCTAGATAACATATTAAAAAGTAGAGACATCAGTTTGCTGACAAAGATCCATCTAGTCAAAGCTATGGTTTTTCCAGTAGTCTTGCGTGGATGTGAGAGTTGGATCATAAAGAAGGCTAAGTGCCAAAGAATTGATGCTTTCCAATTGTGGTCCTGGAAAAGACTCTTGAGAGTCCCTTGGATAGCAAGGAGATCAAACAAGTCAATCATAAAGGAAATCAACCCTGCATATTCATTGGAAAACTGATGCTGAAGCTGAAGCTCCAATTCTTTGGCCACCTGATGGTAAGAGCCAACTCTGATGCTGGGAAAGATTGAGGGCAGGAGGAGAAGGGTGTGACAGAGGATGAGATGGTTAGAGGGCATCACCAAATTAATGTACATGAATTTGAGAAAACACTGGGGGATATTGAAAAACATTGAAGCCTGGTGTGCTGTGGTCCATGGGGTCACAAACAGTCAGGTATCACTTAGTGACTGAACAACAACAACATGCTAAAACCCAATATTTACTGATTTATTAATTGCATTTCCAAAATTTTACTCTAGAAAATAATCAGGGATGTTCAATGATTGATATAGATTGCATTATTTAACATTATTAGCAACAAAATACTGAAAGCGAACTATTTGGCCTAAAATAAATTATGGTACATCCAAAATAATGAACTACTATTCTGTTTTGTTAACAATATTCATGATAAACATTTAAAAATTAATCATGTGAAAATATTTATTTAATATGTTAAATTTGAACAGAAGAATAGAGAACAATCTATGCAGGCTGAGCCTTGTGTTCTTCATCTGCCAGATCTCCCACCCATTCCTAGATAATATGGACCAAGTTCAAATGATGTTCATTGACACTTTATTGCCATCTTGAGAAACTTACTCAAAAGAGGAAACCCAAATCATGCAAATATTTGTAATAATTGCATTATTTATATGAGTAACAACAAAAAATGAGGGGCAAAACCTATCTGGACAATAATGTAACATTGGTAAAAAACCTTGAAGGTTAGCACCTTTTAGAATATAGTGTTATAAGTTCATAATGTTCTTCAAATTTAAATATTGTGGTTTACAAAAGCACAGACAAGATCCTCATCTTGCTCCTTCCCTGTCAAGTCTCCTACTCACCCCTTTCTCTCCTATCCTCTCTTCCTGTCCTGCATGGGCATCCACACACGTGTACACTGAGCAGATGTGTGCTGCTGAAGCTCCCTCCCTTCACACCCACAGAGGAGCTGTAATACAGGCCTACTCAGAGAAGGATTTGGTGCAAAGTCCACACCTGAACCACTAACTTTGTTTCAGTTTTACTAAGATATCACTGATAGACAGGACTGTTCAAGTTTAAGGTGCTATACGGCATAATGACATGACATGTTTATGTTGCAAAATATTTGAAATGCTTCTCAAGAAGTTACCTGAGAACTTAGTCTTTCAAGTTACTTGCAGATTACCCCAATCCATGTTCTCCTCTTCTTCCTGAGCACACAGCTAACCACATTTCCCAGCTCCTTGTACATTTAGGTGTGGCCCTGTGACTGAGTTACAGCCCAGGGAATATGAAAGAACTTTGTGTGCAAGTGCCATATCTTACCTGTTAAAAACATTATTTGTTCTTTTCTTTCTTCTTTACTATCCCCGCTCTACCATTCAAAGAGATGAACTCTGGGAGCCACAGGAAGGCAACCATGTGCTGAAGGCATCAAAGGCCCTGGAAACCAGTTGCTTGAAAAGGCCATTATACCAGCAACTTCCCCTCCTGCCACTGTCATGTGAGCAGGAAGTCAACTTCTGTTGTATTTGAGCCATTATCTCTCTGTAGTCTACTTGTAATAGCATTTGGTCTGCCCAAGCAGTTACTGCTAATTACATAAAGAAATACCCACCATTGGTTTTTTTTAATGCTTCCACCAAATATAAGGCTTCCTCTTGAATTCTGTGTTCAATAGTCCTCTTCCCCATCCCCATATTCCTCAAAACCATGAGGGAGAAACGCCGAGTTTGCTTCCATATTTCTCCATTGCTGAAAATAATTCCTATCAGGGCACAAACCAAAAACAGAGAATAATCCATTGCCACAAATTCTAGCTGAGAGTCTTTAAAGAGGAAATGACAAGGACACCTAAGCAGGGATTAAATATAGGAGTGACAGCCTCAGGAATTCCTATCGGGCCCTTCATCACCTGCCTCCTCCTCTCTTAACCCAGCTTGTATCTTACTTTCAAGACTCTTGGTTTTACACTCTTCCTTACCCATTAGCTCCTGCAAAATTCAGAACAACCCTAAGAACCAAGTGTTTTCTCTCCCGTTTACTTATGAGGATGCTGAAAATCACAGAGGCAAAATGCTTGCTCTTTGATGACTCAGCTAACAATCCATAGAGTCCAAGTTATAGGTTAAGTTTTCAGGATTGATTTGGGCATTGAAAATGAACTGTAGGAGAAACAACAAAAGAGTCAATTCCTTTTTTTTTTTTTTTTTTGATAGTTTATAAACGACAGAAATTTATTTCTCACAGGTCTGAGGGCTGAGATCAGGTATCAGCATGGTCAGGAAGGATCCTTTTCTGGGATGTAACTTCTTTTATGTTCACATGGTGAAAGTGAGTGATGACGCTTAATTCTTAAGACAGGGATAAATAGTACTTGTGTATTGAAAGGAAGCTCATGAAAGTCTATTCCTCAAGTAAGGAACATGGCCATAGCTCTTCCCATTTTGACATTTTCCCTCTATATGCTAATCTCTTCCACAAAATATGGATGTCTTCCCGTGTTCTACCCTGTGGGTCCCTGCCACCCCCTTCTGACAACCCCACAGCTAGGCTAGGTCTATAATACAAAGCATAAAGCACAAAAATGCTCTAAAAAGAGGGTCACGTGGAAACACAATAAATGTAAATTAGAATATTAAAGAAAATCTTTTGAAATCGAATACTTGCACGGTCTGTCGTCTGTTTTTCACATTGTACCAAGAAAGTTCAATGTCAGACTTCCAGAGCCAAGGACAAGTCAGAGGAAAAGACAATGCTCTTAGGGACCTTGTCAAATAAGACCTTAAAGAACAATGTAAAGGATGAACTGACCCTATTCGGCATTATTTTTGTAAGAAACCAGTGACCCACAGAGGATGGGACAGTTTAAGGTCTAGCTATTAAAACACAGATGACAGACAGAGCAAGTATTTGATTTCAAAAGATTTTCTTTAATATTCTAATTTATATTTATTGTCTTTCCCCATGACCCTCTTTTCAGAGCGTATTTGTGCTTTATGCTTTGTATTACATTCTATTGGATTAAAAAAAATTGTTGTGCTTTTTTTATTCTAACAAGAATAGAAAATTGAATGCAATTTACATACTTCAAACCTTTGTTGGTTCCATGTATATATCATGCAGCTTCCAAAACTAGTCTCTTAGCAACCATGACTCAGGCCAGAAAGCAAAATATTCAATAAATAGGATAATTCATTGTCATTTTCCTTCCTTCTTTTTCTCTCTGTCTCTTTCTCATTTTCTTACCTTGCCGTAATTTATTAATAGAACATTAGTGGTTAGAAGATTTGCTTTCACTGCACTTAATGTTTCATTCAGACTGTGTCATCTTCATAATTTTAAATAGGGATTAATGATCCATAGAAAACTGTTTAATGATGATGCTTTCATAAACTTCTCTATTATCTATAATTTCTCAATTCCTTAGCCTATTTGAATCTTTCCAACTTACAATTCCCACACACTTCTCAAGTAGAAGCATACCTAATCCCTGGTTGATGTTGTCTGCCACTGGTAAACTACCTCTGCCAGAAAATTCCTCACTCTGATCAATCAGGACTTGCTTCACTGCTTCATATCCATGCAACACCACAGTGGGCTTCATGCCAAAATACAGAGTGAACACAGGACCATAATCTTCTGCTAGCTGGAAAAGGAACAGGAGATGTAAGAACAGTGAGCACTTCAAAACTGAAAATGTAGATAATATAGGAAAATGTAGATAATGTGGGAAATATTTTTAATCTTCTTAAGATTTATCCATTATAAAAGATTTCAATTTCTAGAACTAGTAATTTCATATGACATCACTTTACTACCATGGTAATTATCATTATATTATTAGGAATGCTGTTATTATTATCATCACCATCAATAGTTATTCTTTATTCAGCTCCTACTATGTGACAAAGGCCATAGTATGAATTTTATTAGTATTATTCTATTAAACTTTTTTCTGCTAAACCTATAATTGCTCCTCCCTTCTTATAGTGGCAATAAATGACGTTTCCTCTGTTTAAAGGAAGGTGCTCCATCTCTCACACATGCAGACTAATAATCATCCCCTCATCATCCATTCTTCACATCTTTAGCACCAGAGACCTCTAAGCTTTCAAAATACACAAGGACGTAGCCACAGACATTTTCTGTCTTCCCAGTGTGATGATGTAAGTAAGTTTTCATGAAATGAGATAAGCAGAAGGGACGTGCACAAATTTTGCACTGGCATAAATGGGTGACATCTTTCATTTCTCCTCCTATCCATAGGTTGAAATGACAGCGTGCAGATGACCCCTCTGTGGCTGCAAATAAGAACAACAGCCTTAGAGCACAGGATGGTAAACTACAAGACTGAGAAGATCTGGTTCTCTGAAAGACCTGGTGGAGGAGAGGCAGGCCAGCAGCACTTAACTCTACGCCTTCTATGTGGAAGGCAGAAATAAACTGTCTTCCTTAAGTCACTGCATTATTGTGTCTTTCTGTCATAGCAGCTTATTTAGTGTAGTACATGATATAGACTTTTACTCTTTCAACTTGTCCAATATTTGAGTTCTTTTGCTACCTTATAATCCATTCTCCATACAGGACCCCTTTTCACAAAGCATATGTTAAAGAAAATCATATTGCTCTTATGCTAAAGACCTATATTCTTAAAATCCCTGTAAGATCTACGTACTCTGGTTCCTGCTTACCTGCTTAATCTCATCTCACACCAAGCTTTTACCTACTCTCTGGGCGACAAAAAAAATTGGTCCTCTTTCAGACATTCCAATAACTAAGTCTGCTCCAGACTGAAAAAAAAAAAAAAATGGAACATTCACCTGTATTTTATCCAGTTAATGTCTAATTATTTTTCAGATCTCAGCTCCAATTTCACTTCCACAGAGAACCCTTACTGACTGTGCCTCCGACCTGTAATCCTTTAAACTACATCACCTTTTTCTACTGTGCTCCTGTTACATGGTTTGTAATCATCCACTTATTTGCATGAGTGTTTCATAAATACATGCCTACCATCTAGACTGTAAATTCCGTACTGCTGACCTTTTTTTGTTTGTTTTAATTCACTGCTTGAATAGTTAAAGAACCTGCCTGCAGTGTAGGAGACCTGGGTTCAACCCTACCCACTCCAGTATTCTTCCTTGGAGAATTCCATAGCCAGAGGAGCCTGGCTGGTGGGCTACAGTCCATGGGGTTGCAAAGAGTCGGACATGACTGAGTGACTAAAATTTTCACTTTCTTTCACTTTGAAAATTCCCAGCATCTGACACACCTGGGACTGAAAGTAGGCATTCAACAACTTGTTAAGCTCAGGTATTAATATTTGTGCATAATAATTATTATTCACCTTTTAAAAAAATATAAATTAAAGCTCAGGGAGATTTTTAAAATTTGACCAAGGCTGTGAGTTAAGAACTGTATGAGCTGGGGTGCTGACACAATCTCTTCAAAACCAGAATCTGATACACAGAAGGAGGAGCTTCCAGGGGTAGTGCTTTCATGACTACCTTTCCCAGAGAAGTCAGATTTCAGATAATTCCTTCAAGATTTAAAGAGCTATTGAACAGTTATTCATTCATTGAGCAAATACAACAGAAACTGTGAAATCTCTTGAAACTTGGTTATTTCCTTGATTTCAAATCAATGTATTCTTTCGGGAAATTTTGGGGTTGTCACTCTATATGCAGTTTTTAAAAATTAAAGCAATTTCATTGCCACTAGAATTCACCAAAAATAAATGCTATAAAGGACACATAGGTCACAACATGGACAGAGAATTCCTACTTTTGACAGTTTCAACAATGATCTCATTGATCTCACTCCCTTCTGGCAACCTTTAGCTGTATACCATCTAAAATCATGTCTGGGTGTCATACATCATGGACAAGTGAGATTAATCCCAGGGATGCAAGTATGGTTCAATATTCTCAAATTAATCAATGCTATACCCCACATTAACAAATGGAAAAATAAAATCATATGATTGTTCAATAGATGTAGAAAAGTTTTTTTTACAAAATCCAATATCCATTTAAGATTAAAAATTCTCCACAAGGTAGGTATAGAGGCAACATACTTCAACATAATTTAAAAATCACATATATGATAAGTCCACAGCTATCATCATCATACTTGATAGTGAAAAGCTGAAAGCATTTTCTCTAAAATCAAGAACAAGACAAGGATGCCCACTCTTGCCAATTTTACTTAAAATATTGTATTAGAAATCAAAGCCATAGCAGTCAAAGAAAGAGAAATAAAAGGAATTGAAATTGAAAAGAATGAAGTCAAACTGTTCTTATTTGTAGATGACACAATACTATCTATACAAAATTCAAAGTTCAGTTCAGTTGCTCATTCATGTCCGACTGTTTGCAACCCAATGGACTGCAGCACGCCAGGTCTCCCTGTCCATCACCAACTCCCAGGGTTTACTCAAACTCATGTCCATTGAGTTGGTGATGTCGTCCAACCATCTCATCCTCTGTCATCCCCTTCTCCTCCTGCCCTCAATCTTTCCTAGCATCAGGGTCTTTTCCAATGAGTCAGTTCTTAGCATCAGATGGCCAAAGTATAGGAGTTGCAGCTTCAGCATCAGTCCTTCCAATGAATCCGGGACTGATTTCCTTTAGGATGAACTGGTTGGACTCCTTGCTGTCCAAAATTCTAAAAATCCCAACAAAAGTCTTCTAGAGCTCATGAATGAATTTGGAACAATTGTAGGATAAAAAATTAATGTACAGAAATCTGTACCATTTCTAAACAATAAGAACAAACTATCGGAAAGAGAAATTAATAAACCAATCCCATTTATCATCACATAGAAGAGAATAAAATTCCAAGCAATAAATCTAATTAACCAAGGAAGTAAAAGACATGTACTCAGAAAAGTATGAGATGCTGATTAAAAAAAAAAAAAAAGACAATACAAATAGAGGGAAAGACATAACATGCTCATGGACAAGGAAAGTTAATATTATTATAATGAACATATTACATATTACCCAAGGAAATCAACAGATTCAAAGACAATCTTGTCAAAATACCAGTGTAATATTCAAAGTACTACAACAAGTAATTCTAAAATTTGTATGGAAACACAAAATAACTCAAGTAGACAAAGATATCCAAAGAAAGAACAGAACTGAAAGTGTCATACTCCCTGATGTCAGACTACAGTACAAAGTTACAGTAACCAAAACAAAATTGTACTGGCACAAAAATGGACACAGGTCTATGGAGCAGAGCATTAGCCCAGAAAATAATCCACACTTACATGAACAACGAATCCGTGAAAAAGGACACAAAAATATACAGTGGGGAAAAGGCAATTTCTTCAATAAGTGGTGTGAGGAAAACTAAACAGCTACACGTAAAAGAATTAAATTAAAATATTTCACATGCTAGTAAGGTTAGGCTCAAAATCTTTTAAGATAGGGTTCAGCAGTACATGAATCGACACTTTCCAGATGCAAAAGCTGGGTTTAGAAAAGGCAGAGGAACCAGAGATCAAACTGCCAACATTCATTGGATCATAAAGAAAGCAGGTTCAGTTCAGTTCAGTCACTCAGTTATGTCCAACTCTTTGTGACCCCATGGACTGCAGCACGCCACACCTCCCTGTCCATCACCAACTCCAAGAGTTTACTCAAGCTCATGTTCACTGAGTCAGTGAAGCCAACCAACTGTCTCATCCTCTTCTAGGAGAAAACAAGCGAATTCCAGAAAAATATCTACTTCTGCTTCATTGACTACATTAAATCTTTCTACTGTGTGGATCACAACAAACTGTGAAAAATTCTTAAAGAGATGGGAGTACCAGACCACCTTACCTATCTCCTGTGAAACCTGAATGTGGGTAAAGAAGCAGCAGTTAAAACTGGGAATGGAACAATTGACTGGTTCAAAATTGGGAAAGGAGTAAAACAAGGCTGTATATTGTCACCCTGCTTATATGAAGAGTATATCTTAACTTATATGCAGAGTACATCATATGAAATGCTGGGCTGGGTGAATCATAAGCTGTCATCAAGATTACCAGCAGAAATATCAGTAACCTCAGATATGCAGATGATACCAATCTAATGGCAGAAGGGAAGAGGAACTACAGGAAGGTGAAAGAGAAAAGTGAAAAAGCTGACTTAAAACTCAGCATTCAAAAAACGAAGATCATGGCATCTGGTCCCATTTTTTTCATGGCAAACAGAAAGGGAAAAGTAGAAGCAGTGAAAGATTTTATTTTCTTGGGTTCCAAAATCACTGTGGACAGTGACTGCAGCCATGAAATAAAAAGATGTTTCCTCCTTGGAAGAAAAGCTATGACACATCTAGACAGCATATCAAAAAGCAGAGACATCACTTTGCTGACAAAGGTCCATATAATCAAAACTATAGTTTTTCTAGTAGTCATTTATGGATGTGAGAGGTGAACCATAAAGAAGGCTGAGCACTGAAGAACTGATGCTTTTGAATTGTGGTATGGGAGAAGACTCTTGAGTCCCTTGGACTGCAAGGAGATCCAACCAATCCATCCTAAAGGAAATCAGTCCTGAATATTCATTGGAAGGACTGTTAATCAAGCTGAAGCTCCAATACTTTGGCAACCTAATGGGAAGAGCCAAGTCATTGGAAAAGACCCTCATGCTTGGAAAGACTGAAGACAAAGGAGAAGAGGATGGCAGAGGGTGAGATGGTTAGATAGCACCACTGACTCAATGGACATGAGTTTGAGCAAACTCCAGGAGATAGTGGAGGACAGAGTATCCTGGCATGCTGTAGTCCATGGGTCGCAAAGAGTCAGACAAGACTCAGTGACTGAACAACACAGAAACAAGTATTTTCTCATACTATATATAAATCTTAACTCAAAAAGGGTTGAGGACTTAAATGTAAGACCAGAAACCGTAAAACACCTGGAAGGAAACATAGGCTGTATACTCCTTGACATGATTCATAGCATATGTTTTTGGATCTGCCTCCTAGTGAAGTGAAAGTGTTAGTCACTAAGCTGTGTCCAACTCTGCGACCCTCTAGACTGGACTGCAAGGAGATCCAACCAGTCCATTCTAAAGGAGATCGGTCCTGGGTGTTCTTTGGAAGGAATGATGCTAAAGCTGAAATTCCAGTACTTTGGCCACCTCATGTAAAGAGTTGACTCATTGGAAAAGACTCTGGTGCTGGGAGGGATTGGGGGCAGGAGGACAAGGGGAGGACAGAGGGTGAGATGGCTGGATGGCATCACTGACTTGATGCAGGTGAGTTTGAGTGAACTCCGGGAGCTGGTGATGGACAAGGAGGCCTGGCGTGCTGCAATTCATGGCGTCGCAAAGAGTCAGACATGACTGAGCGACTGAACTGAACTGAGACTGTAGCCTACCAGGCTCCTCTGTCCATGGAATTCTCCAGGCAAGAATTCTGAAGTGGGTAGCATTCCCTTCTCCAGGGGATCTTTCTCAACCCAGGTATCGAACCCAGGTCTCCAACATTGTAGGCAGATTCTTTACCATCTTTACCACAAAAAAGAATGAAATTTTGCCATTTGCAATAATATAAACGAATCTGGAGGGCATTACACTTAGAGAAGTAAGTCAGACAGAGAAGGAAAAATACTCTGTTATCATTTATATGTGGAATATTTTTTTAAATAAAATGAATAAATTGAACAGAATATAAACAGTTTCACATACATAGAGAACAAACTAGTGGTTACCAGTGGGAAACAAGAAGAATGGAAGGGGAAATGAGCAGTAGGGGATTAAAAACTATAGACTACTATGTATAAAACAAATAAACTACAAGGATAAATTGTTCAGCGCAGGGAATACAGCCTATAATTTATAATAAATTTCAAAGGAGCATAATCTATAAAACTTTCTATATTCTCACTTGAAACTAACATAATATTGTAAATCAACTTTAGCTCAATTGAAAATAAATTAACAGGGTTCCCCTGGTAATCCAGCGGTTAAGAATCTGCCTCGCAATGCAAGGGAATCTGGTTTGATCCCTAGTCTGGGAAAACCCCACATGCTGCAGACAACAAGCCTGAGTGCCACAGCAACTGAGCCTATGCTCTGGAGACTGTGAGGAGCAACTACTGAAGCCCATGAGCCACAGAGTCTGTCTATTGCAACAAGAGAAGTCATGGCAAGGAGGAGCCCACACACTGCAACTAGAGTGTAGTTTCTGTTTGCCACAACTAGAGAAAGCCTGTGCACAGTAATGAAGACCCAGCACAGCCCAAAATAAATATTTTTAAATAAATGAATAAAAATAAATAACAATGAATAAATAAATAAATAAATAAAACCATGTCCAGGTGTCCAATGGGAACTCCCCTTTAAAACCACTTCTTTTAACAAACATGGTGTCTGGGACTAAGGAGTCTGGGACAAGACATAGGGCAGTCTTATTTATTCATTACCAACAACTGGAAGAAAAGTAATCATACTTGCCTTGCTTATGGATTTGCTGACATTCTTAATATTTATCTGCAGAATATTTCCAACAATTGGGAGAGGAGTGGGCCCAGGTGGCAGCTTCCCTTTGGCATGCCTCTGATTCCATAGAAAAAGGAAAATCAAAATAGAAAGACAGATCACTAGAACTACAGAGAGATCCATTGGTGTGCTTTGCGTGAGGGCAACTGAAAGCTTAGAATCCAAACACTTTATAAAAACTAAGTGCAAAGAAAAAAACAAACAAAGAAAGTGCAAGCTTATCACCAAACATGCAATAAGTCTTGAACTTTTAAATAAATAAGACTTTATCATCAGTACACTTTGTCTTGTCAATAGATATTTAAACAAAATGTTACATTAGTATTGATAAACATGTAAGTTTCAATGGAAATCTCAACTAAACAAAATTCACTTTCTCAGAGTTGGCCATATTTTAGTAGTAAAATTGAAGCTATCAAAGTTTCAAAGGACTGGAATTCACAATCACAACAAATGATGAGAACATCTCTGCTCATCATATAAGCAGAAAAAGAAGCACTGTCAGAGCTTTTTCTCATAAAATCCATGGTAACGCCAGGTGAAGACAGAAGGAAGCAGGACAAATAAAGAAAGGAATATGGAGCTAGTCTTACCTTAAAAAGAGTAGAGCTATCCCACTAGTCCTCACAGAGCCCTGTTTTTGTGCCAGGAGTTCTGACACCACTAACTTCCAGAGGAGATGCTGGTCAGCAGACAGTAGACAGAAAACAGGAATAACAAGTCAAGGAAAGAAATCACTCAAAGATATCAGTGGAGGATCCCTTGGCTGCATATCACCCACCCCGCTTCTTTGCATACCCATTTCCAATAAGGATCACATAGCCAGAGCAAACCTTGTATGTTCACACCTAGGTGAAAAAATACACTCCAGCATTCAATACTATAAATATTTGAAAGTGTCTAGAAACTCATAGATATGAATGAAATTTCAAGACTCAAAAGATATTTGAGGACCTCCAATTGCATAATAAGCATCATACTTAAAATTCAGAAAACTATTCCTTGAAGTATTTAACTTAGTGAAAACAGAAAAGTTAAAATAAGTGTATCATCAGATAAATTTAGCCATGGAAAAGAAAAAGTTATTAGAAAACTGAGAAGTTCTTGGTAATTAAGTATGTGGTGGCAAAAAATATTTTTCAATAAATGAATATGCTGAGTAATAAAATAGATTTAGTTCCATTTACACTTATTTTAAACAGCAGTAAGATTTAGCAGTAACATGGGTTTCCACAAGGATAGAGTACAAAATAGTAATGATGAAAACATTAAACAAATTAAGTAGTATGGGAAATAGTTCTATTAATAGAAATCCTAGTGACTTTATCACAGGAGTTTTAAGGAGAGAGAAAAATAAGCAAATAATAATAAGCAAAGCAAATTGAATACATTTTTCCTACAATGATGAAAAATCCAAAGAATCCATGAAATTCTAAACAGTATTACAGAGAAAAGATCCACACTCCCAAAATCTTGTGAAACATGAGAATAACAAGGGGAAATAAAACCCTGAAAAGTTTTAAAGAGAAAAAGGAAGTTACAAAGAATGAGACTCAATTTAGAATAAATCTTTCCTTACACAATGCTTATAAATGATTAAAAACAGTCAAGTAAAATCTTCAAAAGCTCAATAGGAAATGATTTTCAAATTTGTTATTCCAAACCTGATAAACTCAATTCAACCATAAGGTCAAAGTATAGACATTTGGGGGCCTTCCTTGGTGGTCTACTGGTTAAGACTCCATGCTTCCACTGCAGGGAGCACAGGTTCAATCCCTGGTCAGGGCACTAAGGTCCTTCATGCTGTGTGGTAGAGCCCAAAATAAAATCAGTAAGAAACATATAGACATTTTTGGACATGTGAATATTCAGAATTTTATAACCTTGAAATCATTTCTGAAATAATTACCTGAGGAAAAACTCCAAAAAAAAAAAAAACATATCCCCAAAAGGGGAGAAAGTGGGACACAAAATTAATGATGTACAAAAGGCAAGCAAAACTTTTGAGTCTAAATAATGACTGAGAATGTGGCAGCAACGCTTAAAGAAATTATCAAGTTATTTTTCATAAGGAAAAGAGGGCTAAAATTCTAGATGTTTCTAACAAAATATGCAAGCTGATATAGAGGGTAGGAAGTTGTCAGCATTAAAAGAGTGGTCTGTCTTATTCTAGTAAGGCTATCGATAGTAATTCTAATTTTTAATTATATAGACAGATACAAGCAATTACAATACCAAAATTTTGCCTGAAAGTTTAAAATACACCTAAAATGAAATATCTTTCCTTTTAATAGAAGAAAAACAAAATGAAATGAAGAAAGCTTGATCAGTCCAGCTAAGGACAATATGAAAGAATGAAGTCTGTTAAGCATGAGGTAAAAATCATCAAGTGAGGCACTGTGACTTCTCATTTCCTACAAAGACTTACTGGGTTTTTATCAGAAGCACCTCCTGAATATACTGCACAAGACCAGTATGGATGGAATTAATATGAAGACTAAAAGTGAATTCTGTGTACAAAAATCAAGTGCAAACAATAGCAATGATGAAAATTACCCAAAAAGTTGTATGGAAAATAGTTCTAGAATGTCCTTTATTGCTAGCAAGTACATCAGTAACATTTATTTCAGGTATATCTGGATACTTATTTTGAATAACATTTAATTAATTGGTTGTTTTTTGTGTGTGTGCACAATTTTAATTGACTTTTTAAAAAATATGGTAAAACACACAGAAAACATACCATTTTAACCATTTTTAAATGTACAGTGATGTTAAGACCATATATTGTTGTTTAAACAATCTCTGGAACTCTTCTTACAGAACTGAAGCTCTGTTCCCATTAAACAATAACTCTCTATTCCTCCCTCCCACAGCCCTGGTAACCAATATTCTTCTTCCTGTTTCTATGAATTTGACTACCTAGGTACCTCATATGAGTGGAGTTAGTCCTCTTGTGTCTGGCTTATTTTACCTAGCATAATGTTCTCAAGATTCAGCATGCTATAGCACATGTCAGAGTTTCCTTCCTTCTTAAGGTTAAATAATATTCCATAACAAATAATATATCACACCTTGTCACGTGTCAATGGACACTTGATTTGTTTCCTCCTTTTATACTGATGTGAACATGCATGTACAAATATTATCTTTTCAACACTTTGCTTTCAATTCTTTTGACTAAATATTGACTTTTGAGCTTATAAAAAGCATAATGCAAATTATTTTCAAAGATAATCTTGATTATATGTGATTTTTTTGCCTTAGGCACTCAGTGCCTAATTAATTGGTTTAGGTAATACATGCATGCTAAGTCACTTCAGTCATGTCTGACTCTGCATCCCATGGACTATAGCTGGCCAGGCTCCTCTGAGCATGGGATTCTCCAAGTAAGAATACTGGAGTGGGTTGCCATGCCCTCCTCCAGGAAATCTGCCCAACCCAGGGGTTGAAACCACCTCTCTTATATCTCCTGCATTGGCAGGCGGGTTCCTTACCATTAGCACTACCTGGGAAGCTCAATGTAGTTAATAAATACTTCCTAATATTTAAGAAGCCAAATTTAATAATAAAATACAACTAGCATATAACCAACAAAATAAGATTGATTGAGGAATTATTTTACTGGCTCTTCTGTGCCAGATATTTCCCACCCAGTTAGCTCACTTGATCTTCATAAGATACTTTGAACAGAAATGTTTCAGCTGAATTACCTGATATCTCCCTGCCCAGTTAATAAAGGGTAGAGATGGAATGGAAACTAAGACACCTGCCACACCACATGTGCCAAGAATAACTTTTATTTTTTTAAATTTTATTTTATTTTTAAACTTTACAATATTGTATTAGTTTTGCCCAACATCAAAATGAATCCACCACAGGTATACCCGTGTTCCCCATCCTGAACCCTCCTCCCTCCTCCCTCCCCATACCCTCCCTCTGAGTCGTCCCAGTGCACCAGCCCCAAGCATCCAGCATCGTGCATCGAACCTGGACTGGCGACTCGTCTCATACATGATATTACACATGTTTCAATGCCATTCTCCCAAATCTCCCCACCCTCTCCCTCTCCCACAGAGTCCACAAGACTGATCTATACATCAGTGTCTCTTTTGCTGTCTCGTACACAGGGTTATTGTTACCATCTTTCTAAATTCCATATATATGCATTAGTATACTGTATTGGTGGGCATACACACTGAGGAAACCAGAAGGGAAAGAGACACGTGTACCCCAATGTTCATCACAGCACTGTTTATAATAGCCAGGACATGGAAGCAACCTAGATGCCCATCAGCAGATGAATGGATAAGAAAGCTGTGGTACATATACACAATGGAGTATTACTCAGCCATTAAAAAGAATACATTTGAATCAGTTCTAATGAGGTGGATGAAACTGGAACCTATTATACAGAGTGAGGTAAGCAAGAATAACTTTTAAAAAGAAACTGGTGTGGGGCAGTCCGAAGATGGTGGAGGAATAGGACGGGGAGACCACTTTCTCCCCCACAAATTCATCAAAAGAACATTTAAACGCTGAGTAAATTCCACAAAACAACTTCTAAATGCCGGCAGAGGATATCAGGGACCCAGAAAAGAAGCCCAGTGTCTTCGAAAGGAGGTAGGAAAAAATATAAAAGACAAAAAAAGAGACAAAAGAGGTAGGGACAGAGCTCTGTCCCAGGAAGGGAGTCTTAAAAAGAGAGATGTTTCCAAACACCAGGAAACACTCTCACTGCCGAGTCTGTGGTGAGCCTTGGAACCACAGAGGACAACATAACTGGGAGGGAAAATAAATAAATAATTAAAACCCACAGAGTATGTGTCCAAAGGTAACTCCTCCAGCAGAGAAGCAGCACAGATACCTGCACCCGCCACTAGCAAGCGGGGGCTGGGCAGGGAGGCACGGGCTGCATTGCCCAGAGTAAAGACTGGGCCTGAATGCCCCGAGGGCAATCTGAGGGAATTAACTTGGGCTAGTAAACCAGACTGTGGGATAACTACCACGCAAAAAAGTCCTAACCTAAGACACCGCCAGGCCCACTCACAGAACAAAGGACTGAACAGAACTAGCCCACTGCAGACCATCCCCCTCCGGTGACAGGCAGCCAGAGCCAGAAGCCGGCAATCGCAGCCCCAGAGACATTATCTACCACACCGCAAGCAGGCTTCTTTGCTAACTAAGACTTCTTGGGGTTCTGAACAGTCAACATCCGCCTGAGAAGGTGCACTGGTTGTACACCCAGAAAACCGAACAGCAGGGACTGGAGAGGCGATAAGTCACAACAACCACGCTCCCCAAACACCTCACCTGAGCTGCTCGGACCTGGGAAGGGCACAAAACGCAGGCCCAATGGAGTCTGTGCCTCTGAGGACTACCTGAGTGCCTGAACCTGAGCGGCTTAGACCTGAGAAGTGCATGCAGCCCAGGGCCGGCCTCTGATGGTTCCCGGCGGAGCAACATAGAGCCTGAGCAGTGTGGGCAGGGAGGGCACAAGTGGCGTGAGTGGGGGCAGACCCATTGTGGCTGAGACACTGCGAGCACACGCCAGTGTTATTTGTTTGCAGTGTCCCTCCCTCCCCACAGCGCGAATCAACAGTGAGCCTAAAAAAGTGTCCACCACCAGCCCCTTGTGTCAGGGTGTAAATGAGACACTAAAGAGACCAGCAAACAGAAGAAGCTAAAACAGAGGGAACTGCCTTGGAAGTGACAGATGCAATAGATTAAAACCCTGTAGTTAGTACCGACTACATAGGAAGGGGCCTATAGATCTTGAGAAATGTAAGCCAGATCAAGGAACTATCCAAAAATGAACTGACCCCACACTGCCCCGAACAACACCAGAGAAAGTCCTAGATATATTTTTACTATTTTTACTATTTTTTTTAATTTTTTAAAAATTTTAAGTCCTCTATTACTCCTTTAATTTTCATTTTTATAACCTACTATTACTTTTCAAAAAAAAAAAAAGAGACCCTATTTTTTAAAGCAAACTTCATATATATATTTTTTATAATTTTTGTTACTTTTTTTCTTTTCTTTAATATTGTATTTTTGAAAATCCAACCTCTACTCTAGATTTTTAATTTTTGCTTTTTGGTATTTGTTATTAATTTTGTACCTTTAAGAACCCAAACTTCAGTACCCATTTTTACTTGGGATCAAGATTACTGGCTTAACCGCTCTCTCTCGCTTTGGACTCTCCTTTTTCTCCACCAGGTCACCTCTGTCTCCTCCCTCCCCCTTCTCTTCTCTACCCAACTCTGTGAATCTTTTTGTGTGTTCCAGACGGTGGAAAACACTTAAGGAACTGATTACTGGCTGGATCTGTCTCTCTCCTTTTGATTCCCCCCTTTATCCTCCTGGCCACTTCTATCTCCTTCCTCCCTCTTCTCTTCTCTGTATAACTCCATGAACATCTCTGAGCAGTCCAGACTGTGGAGCGCACATAAGGAAGTGATTACTGGCTAGCTTGCTCATTCCTCTTTTGATTCCACCTCATCTCATTCAGGTCACCTCTAACACCCTCCTCCCTCTTCTCTTCTCCATGTAACTCTGTGAACCTCTCTGGGTGTCCCTCACTGTGGAGAAACTTTTCATCTTTAACCTAGATGTTTTACCAATGGTGCTGTATAGATGGAGAAGTCTTGAGACTAATGTAAAAATAAGACTGAAAACCAGAAGCAAGTGGCTTGAGTCCAAATCCTGAGAACACTAGAGAACTCCTGACTAAAGGGAACATTAATCAACAGGAGCTCATCAAACACCTCCATACCTATACTGAAACCAAGTATCACCCAAGGGCCAAGAAGTTCCAGAGCAAGACATACCACACAAATTCTCCAGCAACACAGGAAAACAGCCCTGAGCTTAAATATACAGGCTGCTCAAAGTTACTCCAAACCCATTGACATCTCATAACTCATTACTGGACACTTCATTGCATTCCAGAGAGAAGAAATCCAGCTCCACCCACCAAAACACTGACACAAGCTTCCCTAACCAGGAAACCTTGACAAGCCACCCATACAACCCCACCCACAGTGAGGAAACTCCACAATAAACAGAACTCCACAAAGGCCACCCCAAACACAGCAATATAAACAAGATGAAGAGACAGAGGAATACCCAGCAGGTAAAGGAACAGGATAAATGCCCACCAAACCAAACAAAAGAGGAAGAGATAGGGAATCTACCTGATAAAGAATTCTGAATAATGATTGTGAAAATGATCCAATATCTAGAAAACAAAATGGAATAACAGATAAATAGCCTGGATACAAGGATAGAGAAGATGCAAGAAAGGTTTAACAAGGACCTAGAATAAAAAATTTTTTTAAAGTCAATATATAATGAATAATGCAATAAATGACATGAAAAACACTCTGGAGGCAACAAATAGTAGAATAATGGAGGCAGAAGATAGGATTAATGAAGTAGAAGATAGAATGATAGAAATAAATGAATCAGAGAGGAAAAAACAAAAACGAATTAAAAGAAATGAAGACAATTTCAGAGACCCCCAGGACAATATTAAACTCCCCAACATTCGAATCATAGGAGTCCGAGAAGAAGAAGACAAAAAGAAAGACTGTGAGAAAATACTTGAGGAGATAATAGTTGAAAACTTCCCTAAAATGGGGAAGGAGATAATCACCCATTTCCAAGAAACCCAGAGAGTCCCAAACAGGGTAAACCCAAGGTGAAAAACACCTCAGATCAGATCAGATCAGTCGTTCAGTCATGTCCGACTCTTTGCGACCCCATGAATCACAGCACGCCAGGCCTCCCTGTCCATCACCAACTCCAGAGTTCACTGAGACTCATGTCCATCGAGTTAGTGATGCCATCCAGCCATCTCATCCTCTGCCGTCCCCTTCTCCTCTTGCCCCCAACTCTCCCAGCATCAGAGTCTTTTCCAATGAGTCAATTCTTCGCATGAGGTGGCCAAAGTACTGGAGTTTCAGCTTTAGCATCATTTCTTCCAAAGAAATCCCAGGGATGATCTCCTTCAGAATGGACTGGTTGGATCTCCTTGCAGTCCAAGGCACTCTCAAGAGTCTTCTCCAACACCACAGTTCAAAAGCATCAATTCCTCCACGCTCAGCCTTCTTCACAGTCCAACTCTCACATCCATACATGACCACAGGAAAAACCATAGCCTTGACTAGACAGACCTTTGTTGGCAAAGTAATGTCTCTGCTTTTCAATATGCTATCTAGGTTGGTCATAACTTTCCTTCCAAGGAGTAAGCGTCTTTTAATTTCATGGCTGCAGTCACCATCTGCAGTGATTTTGGAGCCCAGAAAAATAAAGTCTGACACTGTTTCCACTGTTTCCCCATCTATTTCCCATGAAGTGGTGGGACCGGATGCCATGATCTTCGTTTTCTGAATGTTGAGCTTTAAGCCAACTTTTTCACTCTCCTCTTTCACTTTCATCAAGAGGCTTTTGAGTTCCTCTTCACTTTCTGCCATAAGGGTGATGTCATCTGCATATCTGAGGTTATTGATATTTCTCCCGGCAATCTTGAGTCCAGCTTGTGTTTCTTCCAGTCAGCGTTTCTCATGATGTACTCTGCATATAAGTTAAATAAACAGGGTGACAATATACAGCCTTGACGAACTCCTTTTCCTATTTGGAACCAGTCTGTTGTTCCATGTCCAGTTCGAACTGTTGCTTCCTGACCTGCATACAAATTTCTCAAGAGGCAGATCAGGTGGTCTGGTATTCCCATCTCTTTCAGAATTTTCCAGTTTATTGTGATCCACACAGTCAAAGTCTTTTGCATAGTCAATAAAGCAGAAATAGATGCTTTTCTGGAACTCTCTTGCTTTTTCCATGATACAGCAGATGTTGGCAATTTGATTTCTGGTTCCTCTGCCTTTTCTAAAACCAGGACATACTTAAAATGATGAAAGAAAGTAACCTACAGCCCAGATTACTGTACCCAGCAAGGATCTCATTCCAATATGAAGGAGAAATCAAAAGCTTTACAGACAAGCAAAAGTTGAGAGAATTTAGCACCACCAAACCAGCTCTCCAGCAAATACTAAAGGATCTTCTCTAGACAGGAAACACAAAAAGGGTGTATAACTCGAACACAAAACAATAAAGTAAATGGCAACGGAATCGTACTTATCAATAATTACCTTAAACATAAATGGGTTGAATGCCCCAACCAAAAGACAAAGACTGGCTGAATGGATACAAAAACAAGACCCTTATACGTGTTGTCTAAAAGAGACCCACCTCAAAACAGGGGACACACACAGACTGAAAGTGAAGGGCTGGAAAAAGATATTCCACACAAATAGAGACCAAAAGAAAGCAGGAGTAGCAATACTCATATAGGATAAAATAGACTTAAAACAAAGGCTGTGAAAAGAGACAAAGAAGGACACTACATAATGATCAAAGGATCGATCCAGAAGAAGATATAACAATTATAAATATATATGCACCCAACATAGGAGCACACCAATATGTAAGACAAAGGCTAACAAGTATGAAAGGGGAAATAAAAAATAACACCATAATAGTGGGAGACTTTAATACCCCCACTCACACCTATGGATAGATCAACTAAACAGAAAATGAACAAGGAAACACAAACTTTAAATGATACAATAGATCAGCTAGACCTAATTGACATCTATAGGACATTTCACCCCAAAACAATGAATTCCACCTTTTTCTCAAGTGCACACGGAACCTTCTCCAGGATAGATCACATCCTGGACCATAAATCTAGCCTTGGTAAATTCAAAAAAATTGAAATCATTCCAAGTGTTTTTTCTGACCACAATGCAGTAAGATTACATCTCAATTACAGGAGAAAAACTATTAAAAATTGCAACATATGGAGGCTGAACAACACACTGCTGAATAACCAACAAATCACAGAAGAAAACAAAAAAGAAATCAAAATATGCATAGAAACGAATGAAAATGAAAAAAAAAAAAAAAACAAAACCAAAACCTGTGGGATCCTGTAAAAGCAGTGCTGAGGGGAAAGTTCATACCAATACAGGCATACCTCAAGAAACAAGAAAAAAGTCAAATAAATAATCTAACTCTACACCTAAAGCAACTAGAAAAGGAAGAAATGGAGAATCCCAGAGTTAGTAGAAGGAAAGAAATCTTTAAAAACTAGGGCAGAAATAAATACAAAAGAAACAAAAGAGACCATAGCAAAAATCAACAAAGCTAAAAGCTGGTTCTTTGAGAGGATAAATAAAATTGACAAACCATTAGCCAAACTCATCAAGAAACAGAGGGAGAAAAATCAAATAAATAAAATTAGGAATGAAAATGGAGAGATCACAACAGACAACACAGAAATACAAAGGATCATAAAAGACTACTATCAGCAATTATATGCCAATAAAATGGACAACTTGGAAGAAATAGACAAATTCTTAGAAAAGTACAACTTTCCAAAACTGAACCAGGAAGAAATAGAAAATCTTAACAGACACATCACAAGCACGGAAATAGAAACTGTAATCAGAAATCTTCCAGCAAACAAAAGCTCAGGTCCAGGTGGCTTCACAGCCGAATTCTACCAAAAATTTAAAGAGCTAACACCTATCTTACTCAAACTCTTCAGAGTTTGAAGTAAATTACAGAGGAAGGTAAACTTCCAAACTCATTCTATGAGGCCACCATCACCCTAATACCAAAACCTGACAAAATGCCACAAAAAAAGAAAACTGCAGGCCAATATCACTGATGAACATAGATGCAAAATTCCTTAACAAAATTCTAGCAAACAGAATCCAACAACACATTAAAAAGATCATACACCATGACCAAGTGGGCTTTATCCCAGGGATGCAAGGATTCTTCAATATCTGCAAATCAATCAATGTAATACACCACATTAACAAATTGAAAAATAAAAGCCATATGATTATCTCACTAGATGCAGAGAAAGCCTTTGACAAAATTCAACATCCATTTATGATAAAAACTCTCCAGAAAGCAGGAATAGAAGGAACATACCTCAACATAATAAAAGCTATATACGACAAACCTACAGCAAACATTATCCTCAATGGTGAAAAAATCGAAAGCATTTCCCCTAAAGTCAGGAACAAGACAAGGGTGCCCACTCTCACCACTACTATTCAACATAGTTTTGGAAGTTTTGGCCACAGCAATCAGAGCAGGAAAAGAAATAAAAGGAATTAAATTGGAAAAGAAATAAAAGGAATTAAATTGGAAAAGAAGAAGTAAAACTCTCACTGTTTGCAGATGACATGATGCTCTACATACAAAACCCTAAAGACCCCACCAGAAAATTACTAGAGCTAATCAATGAATATAGTAAAATTGCAGGATATAAAATCAACACACAGAAATCCCTTGCGTTCCTATACACTAATAATGAGAAAATAGAAAGAGAAATTAAGGAAACAATTCCATTCACCATTACAACAAAAGAATAAAATAGGAATATATCTACCTAAAGAAACTAAAGGCCTATATATAAAAAACTATAAAACACTGGTGAATGAAATCAAACAGGACACTAATGGATGAAGAAATATACCATGTTCACGGATTGGAAGAATCAATATAGTGAAAGTGAGTATACTACCCAAAGCAATCTATAGATTCAATACAATCCCTATCAAGCTACCAATGGTATTTTTCACAGAGCTAGAACAAATAATTTCACAATTTATATGGAAATACAAAAAACCTCACATATCCAAAGCAATCTTGAGAAAGAAGAATGTAACTGGAGGAATCAACCTGCCTGACTTCAGGCTCTACTACAAAGCCACAGTCATCAACACTGTATGGTACTGGCACAAAGACAGAAATATAGATCAATGGAACAAAATAGAAAACCCAGAGATAAATTCATGCACCTATGGACACCTTATCTTTGACAAAGAAGGCAAGAATATACAATGGAGAAAAGAAAATCTCTTTAACAAGTGGTGCTGAGAAAACTGGTCAACCACTTGTAAAAGAATGAAACTAGAACACTTTCTAACACCATACACAAAAATAAACTCAAAATATAAAACTCCTAGAGGAAAACATAGGCAAAACACTCTCCGACATAAATCACAGCAGGATCCTCTATGACCCACGTCCCAGAATATTGGAAATAAAAGCAAAAATAAACAAATGGGATCTAATTAAAATTAAAAGCTTCTGCACAACAAAGGAAACTATAAACAAGGTGAAAAGACAGCCTTCAGAATGGGAGAAAATAATAGCAAATGAAGCAAGTGACAAAGAACTTATCTCAAAAATGTGCAAGCAACTCCTGCAGCTCAATTCCAGAAAAATAAACGACCCAATCAAAAAATGGGCCAAAGATCTAAACAGACATTTCTCCAAAGAAGACAGATGGCTAACAAACACATGAAACGATGCTCAACATCACTCATCATCAGAGAAATGCAAATGAAAACCACAATGAGGTACCATTTCATGCCAGTCAGAATGGCTGTGATCCAAAAGTCTACAAGCAATAAATGCTGGAGAGGGTGTGGAGAAAAGGGAACCCTCCTACACTGTTGGTGGGAATGCCATCTAGTACAGCCACTATGGAGAACAGTGTGGAGATTCCTTAAAAAACTGGAAATAAACTGCCTTATGACCCAGCAATCCCACTGCTCTGGGCATACACACAGGGTAAATCAAAATTGAAAGAGACACGTGTACCCCAATGTTCATCACAGCACTGTTTATAATAGCCATGACATGGAATCAACCTAGATGTCCATCAGCAGACGAATGGTTAAGAACGCTGTGATACATATACACAATGGAGTATTACTCAGCCATTAAAAAGAATGCACTTGAATCAGTTTTAATGAGGTGGCTGAAACTGGAGCCGATTATACCGAGTGAAGTAAGCCAGAAAGGAAAACACCAGTACAATATACTAACGCATATATATGGAATTTAGAATGATAGTAATGATAACTCTGTATGCGAGACAGCAAAAGAGACACAGATGTATAGAACAGTCTTTTGGACTCTGTGCGAGAGGGAAGGTGGGATGATATGGGGGAATGACATGGAAACATGTATAATATCATATAAGAAATGAATCGCCAGTCCAGGTCGATACAGTATCCTTGGGGCTGGTGCACTGGGATGACCCAGAGGGATGGTACAGGGAGGGAGGTTGGAGGGGTGTTTGATGGGGAACATGTGTACACCTGTGGTGGATTCTTGTTGATGTGTGGCAGAACCAATGCAATATTGTAAAGTAATTAGCCTCCAATTAAAATAAATAAATTTAAATTAAAAAAAAAAAGAAACTGGTATTCCACAACAACAATGGCCTGGAGAGAAGTCCCCCTCTTAAGAGCTGTGCACATGTAAAACTCAATCAGGACAGCCAATGTTACTTAGTTTTCAACATGGAAGTCAGCAAGAAGGTTCTCAGAGACAAGGGCTTCCCTCCAAAGCTTCTGAAGCAGCAGAGGAGCACGGCTCGGGGTGGAGGCTGGGGAACTAACTACATAAAATAACAACCCAGTCTGGAAAGAACACCATGTCCATATTCCACAGATAAGAACACAACGTATTTAAATTAGCATCTAAGTGTAATAAAATCAAAAGAACCAAATTTAAAACCAGTCTTCTTTAAAGCCACTATTAGATTTTTTAATAATGTGCCTAGAATTCTAAAGTGCTTTTTTTTAAAGAAAATAAATGGCTTCCAAAAAAATAATTCTTTTTATTTGTAGAAAGTTTATGAAGCACTTTTGTGGCTGCCTTATTATTTTACTCTCATCATCAGCTCATAAAAGAGATATCTTTCAATCCATTTTACAGATGAGGAGAATAAGACCCAGAACTGAAGGGATGCATCCAAATTACTATTTCTAAGGCATAGTACAAAACTTCAACTCTGGTTTTGTAACTTGTGAACTCTGCATTGGAAAGTGTTTCAAGTCAAATACATTCTACATTTGCTAAGTAAATGTTTTGTATCTTGCAGCCTCATTTTGGCATGAAAATCCATTTAGGATTAAAAAGTTACTGAGTCAGTAATTTCATCATAAGTAAATGAAAATGAGAGTTCAGAAATGTTTGTCCCTTTGAAATCTTTAGAACTTCAGGAAGCCAGATTCACAGATTCAAAGAATTTGATTTCAAATAAAAGCATTTATTAGGTATGCACACAACCCCATACCTACTGTGCACTGTCTCAGGACATTCTGGTACTGAAAAAAGGGTTGTTTTTGTTGTTGTTATTCTTTTGGGATTCAGATGACCATTATATCCACTACTGTGGGTAATTGTTCTAAGAATCCCTTAGAAGAAATGTAGTAGCCCTCACAATCAATAAAAGAGTCTGAAATGTGGTACTTGGGTACAATCTTAAATGACAAAATGATCTACATTCATTTCCAAGGCAAACCATTCGACATCACAGTTATCCAAATCTATGCCCAAACCACTAATGCCAATGAGGCTGAAGTTGACCAGTTCTATGAAGTCCACAAGATAAAACGAACACCTAAAGAAGATGTCCTTTTCATGATAGGGGATTGGAATGGAAAAGTAGGAGGTCAAGAGATACCTGGAGTATCAGGCAAGTTTGGCCTTAGAATACAAAATGAAACAGGGCAAAGGCTAACAGAGTTTTGACAAGAGAACAGACTGGTCATAGCAAACACCCCTTTCCATGAAAGTGGGTGGTAATCTGTCTTACCTCAGATAGTAGGGACATCAAAGTTTAGGGAACAACAGTCTTTTACTTAAAGTCCTCAATCATAGCTCAAAAAGAACCTGGGATGTTAATAAAAGACACACTCTCTTGCCCTTTGCTCTCAGTGATCCCCAAAATTCTAAATAATATGTCAGAATATTTGAGTACAGAATCTACTTTCTAGGTCCCTTACCAGAACTCTAATTTGTGAGTAGGTAGAGAATAGGCATTAGTTGAGGCTAAAAAAATCACACCATCCCCTAAGTAAGCAATGTTCAGTGTGGTGAGGGAACCTCCCAGGTAGGAAGAGTTCCCCTCGCCAGGAGAGGGAGAGAAGTCTGAGCAACAGGCTTCTCCAGCCTTTGGAGTCATTGTACAAATGTCCTGCTTTGATTTCACCCTACTCAGACTCATAAGGCTCAGATGTACAGAGATATGAGGAACAAGAAGAAAAGTAGGGACCACTAATAGCAGCCACACAGTAGAAGTTGTTGCAGTTCACAGGGACCTACTTAGGAGACAAACTCAGCAGATTCCACCACTGATTAAACAAAGATCTTGCAAGCCACCTGGCATTTCCTGAAGATGACACCAAATTTTGTGCCTCAGGTATTTACATTTGCTGATGTGGCTACTGGAGCCCCTTCCCAGTCTGTCCCCAGACTCCAGCCAGAGTCCAGAGTCCCCACACCCAAAGCCAGCTCTTTTTTTGAGGCCGTGTGAGTGCAAGATGCAAGCCTAGACTCCTCTGGCTGATACCCACTGCTGGTCATACACTTAGACTAACTGCTCCAGCTGAGCACCCACACACACCCAGCCTGAGCCCTGTGTGTGGCCTCCACTGCAGTGCACATGTCTAGAGGGAGAGTTTGCAGCTGTGGGAGAATATGCCAACAGCCATGACCCCTGCAACTGCCAGTGAGCCCTTACTTGGCCTGATTCTTGCTTCCTACACATTATATATATGTCTGCACCTGGCTTCTGCCCCAACATAAGACCTGTAGCTGACTCATGCTGCTGAGTTTGTGCCCACTTTCTCTGGCCACCACCAATGCCTGTCCTGTTCCCTAGCCACTGAGCTTTTAGACACCACTGAAGATACCTATTATCCTTACAGCCACTGAGCAACCCCAGCAGTGTTCATCAAGGTCTACACAGTTTGTCAGTGTTGTGGTACCAGTGGCCTGAGCTGATGAGACATCATGCCCCTTTCCTCAGACTCAGTGCTTCCACATGCTCCCACAACTCATACCTTGCAGCACTTGACCTAGAGTAACAGCATACATTGGCATACTCCCACTCACAGGTGAAAATCTTCTCTTACTAAAGATAGTCCATAAAGCCTGGAAGAGGTGGATACTTTTTCAAATCCATAGACATATCTGGAAGGTTCTGGGGATCACTGAAGAATCAGGGGGAAATGACTCCACCAGAGGACTACAGTAAATCTCCAGTAGCTGGCCGTGAAGGAATGGAGATCTAGGAATTGTCCAACAAAGCATTATAAACAATTGTTCAAAGGTGCTCAGAGAGCTACAAGAGAACACAGATAAACAACTTAACAATAACTGGAGACAATAAAAGAACTAAATGGGAAGTTCAACAAAGAGATAGAAAATATAAAAAGAACCAAATATTGCTTATGAGTACAATGACTGAACAATAGACAGTTTCAACAGCAGACTGCAGCAAGCAAAGAAAAGAACCAGTGAGCCTGAAGACAGAAGATTTAAATTATATTTTCAGAGGAGTAAATTAATTTTAAAAAAAATGCAGCAGCAGCAGCAGAGAAGGAGTGAAAAAAGGTTATGGAACTTATTGGACATCTTCAAGAGAAATAATGTATGCACCATTAGAGTCCCAGAAGGAGAAAGATAGGCAAAAGGAGTGAAGGGCTTACTTAAAGAAATAATAGCTAACAGCTTCCCAAACTTGGAGAGAGATTTGGCTATTCAAGTTCATGAAGCAAATAGATCACCCTAAAACTTCAATCCAAAACGATCTCCAAAAAAATACATAATGAAACTGTTTAAAATCAAAGATGAGAGAGCTTTAAAAGCAACAAGAGAAAACATATTTCTCTTAGAAAAAGGACCCAACCTTAAGGCTATTAGAATATTTCTCAACAAAGACCTTGCAGACCAGGAGATAATGGGATGATACATTCAAAGTTCTAAGAACAACAACCAAAAAAAAAAAAAAACTGCCAAAGAAGAGTGTTTTACCCAGTAAGGTTATTCTCCAGAAGTGAAGGCAAGATAAAGAATTTTCCAGTAAAAATAAGCACAAAAGTAAACAAGTGGGACCTGATTAAACTTAAAAGCTTTTGTATAGCAAAGGCAACTATAAGCAAGGTGAAAAGCCAACCCTCAGAATGGGAGAAAATAATATCAAATGAAACAAATGACAAAGGATTAATTTCCAAAATATACAAGCAGCTCATACAACTCAATACCAGAAAAGCAACCCAATCAAAAAACGTAAAAAAGACTGAAACAAACATTTCTCCAAAGACGTACAGATGGCGAACAAACACATGAAAAGATACTCAACATTGCTCATTATTAGAGAAATGCAAATCAAAACTACAATGAGATATCACCTCACACCAGTCAGAATGGCAATCATCAGAAAGTCTACAAACAATAAATGCTGGAGAGGGTGCGGAGCAAAGGAATGCTCTTGCACTGTTGGTGGGAGTGTAAATTGATACAACCACTATGGAAGACGGTATGGAGATTCCTTTAAAAAAAAAAAAAAACTAGGAATCAAAGCACCATATGACCCAGCAATCCCACTCCTAGGCATATACCCTGAGGAAACCAAAATTGAAAAAGACACATATGTCCCATTGTTCATTGCAGCACTATTTACAATAGCTAGAACATGGAAGCAACCTTGATGTCCATCGACAGATAAATGGATGAAGAAGTTGTGGTACATACACACAAAGGAATATTCAGTTCAGTTCAGCTCAGTCGCTCAGTCATGTCTGACTTTTTGTGACCCCATGAATCGCAGCACGCCAGGCCTCCCTGTCCATCACCAACTCCCGGAGTTTACCCAAACTCATGCCCATCAAGTCGCTGATGCCATCCGGTCATCTCATCCTCTATCGCTCCCTTCTCCTCCTGCCCCCAATCCCTCCCATCATCAGGTTCTTTTCCAATGAGTCGACTCTTCGCATGAGGTGGCCAAAATATTGGAGTTTCAGCTTCAGCATCAGTCATAAAAAGGAATGCATTTGAGTCAGTTCTGATGAGGTTGATGAACCTAGAGCCTATTATACACAGTGAAATAAGTCAGAAAGAAAAAGATAAATATTGTATACTAATGCATATATACAGAATCTAGAAAAATGATATTGAAGAATTTATTTGCAGGATAGCAGGAGAAACAGACATAAAGAATAGACTTATGGGCATGGGGAGAGGGAAGGAGAGAGTGAGATGTATGGAGAGAGTAACATGGATACTTACATTACCATATGTAAACTAGATAGCCAATAGGAATTTGTTGTATGTCTCAGGAACTCAAACAGGGGCTCTGTATCAACCTAGAGCTGTGGGATGGGGATGGAGAAGGAAGGGAGGCTCAATAGGAAAGGGATATATGTATACATATGGCTGATTCATATTGGTTTGACAGAAAACAACAAATTCTGTAAAGCAATTATGCTTCAATTTAAAAAAATAAATTTTTAAAAAAGTAAAGTGTAAAAAAACAAGATCCTATTATATAGCAGAGGTAACTATATTAACAAAAAGAAGAATTTTCCAATAAAGTAAAGCTGGGGGATTTTATCACCACTAAATGCGTCTTACAAGAAATTGTGAAAGCACAGCAGATAAACCATCAGCAAAACAAAAAGACAATCTAATGAATAGGAAAAAATAGTTGCAAATGATATGACCAATAAAGGCCTAGTGCTCAAAATATATAAACAAAGGGAACAAGAGCAAAAATAAACAAACCGGACCTGATTAATCTTAAAAGCTGTTGCACAGCAAAGGAAACCATCAACAAAATGAAAAGGTAATCTACAGACTGGAAGAAAGCATTTGCAAATGATATGACCAACAAGGGCTTAATATCCAAAATATATAAACAATTTATAAAACTTAATATAAAAAACCAAACCTAATCAAAAATTGGGCAGAAGATCTGAACAGACATTATTACAAAGACACACTAGCACATAGGGAATTGATAACTGCCTAGATTGCTCTCGCCCCTTTTGATTCCCCCTCTTTTCTTGGTCACCTCTATCTCTCTCCTCCCTCTTCTCTTCTCCATGTAACTCTGTGAACCTCTCTGGGTGTCCCTCAGAGTGGAGAATCGTTTCACCATTAACCTATATGTTTTATCATCAGTGCTGATGGATGGAGAAGTCTTGAGGCTACTGTAAGAATAAGACTGAAAAGCAGAGGCAGGAGACTTAAGCCCAAAACCTGAGAACAGCAGAGAACTCCTGACTCCAGGGGACATTAATCGATAAGAGCTCATCCAAAAGCATCCATAGCTACACTGAAACCAAGCTCCACCCAGGAGCCAACAAGTTCCAGAGCAAGATATACCACACAAATTCTCCAGCAATGCAGGAACAGAGCCCTGAGCTTCGATATACAGGCTGCCCAAAGTCACACCAAACCCATAGACATCTCAAAACTCACTACTGGACACTTCATTCATTGCACTCCAGAGAGAAGAAATCCAGCTCCACCCACCAGAACACCGACACAAGCTTCCCTAACCAGGAAACCTTGACAAGCCACTCATCCAACCCCATGCACAGAAAGGAATCTCCACAAAAAAGAAGAACCACAAACTGCCAGAATACAGGAAGGCCACCCCAAACAGTAATCCAAATAAGATGAAAAGGCAGAGAAATATTCAGTTCAGAATAATGATAGTAGAATGATTCAAAATCTTGAAAACAAAATGGAGTTACAGATAAATAGCCTGGAGACAAGGACTGAGAAAATTCAAGAAATGTTTAACAAGGACCTAGAAGAAATAAAAAACAGTCAATCAACAATGAATAATGCAATAACTGAGATCAGAAACACTCTGGAGGGAACCAACAGTCAAATAACAGAGGCAAAAGATAGGATAAGTGAGGTGGATGATAGAATGGTGGAAATTAATGAAGCAGAGAGGAAAAAAGAAAAAAGAATTAAAAGAAATGAGGACAACCTCGAAGACCTCTGGAACAATGTCAAATGCCCCAACATTCGAATCATAGGAGTTGCAGAAGAACAAGACAAAAAGAAAGACCATTAGAAAACACTTGAGGAGATGATAGTTGAAAACTTCCCTAAAATGGGGAAAGAAATAGCCACCCAAGTCCAAGAAACCCAGAGAGTCTCAAACAGAATAAACCCAAGGAAAAACACCCCAAGACACATATTAATCAAATTAACAAAGATCAAACACAAAGAACAAATATTAAAAGCAGCAAGGGAAAAACAACAAATAAAAAACAAGGGGATTCCCATAAGGATAACAGCTGATCTTTCAACAGAAACTCTGCAGGCCAGAAGGGAATGGCAGGACATACTTAAACCGATGAAAGAAAAAAACCTAAAAAAAAAAAAAAAGAAAAGAAAAGAAAAAAACCTACAACCCAGATTACTGTACTGAGCAAGGATCTCATTCAAATATGAAGGAGAAATCAAAAGCTTTACAGACAAGCAAAAGCTCAGAAAATTCAGCACCACCAAACCAGTTCTTCAACAAATGCTAAAGGATCTTCTTTAGACAGGAAACAGAATAAAGGTGTATAAACTCGAACCCAAAACAATAAAGTAAATGGCAACAGGATTATACTTATCAATAATTACCTTAAACATAAATGGGTTGAATGCCCCAACAAAAAGACAAAGACTGGCTGAATGGATACAACAACAAGACCCCTATATATGCTGTCTACAAGAGACCCAACTCAAAACAAGGTACACACACAGACTGAAATTGAAGGGCTGGAAAAAGATACTTTATGCAAATGGAGACCCAAAGAAAGCAGGAGTAGCAATACCAAAATCAGAAAAAATAGACTTTGAAACAAAGGCTGTGAAAAGAGACAAAGAAGGACACTACATAATGGTCAAAGGATCAATCCAAGAAGATATAACAATTATACATATATACGCACCCAACATAAGAGCACTGCAATCTGTAAGGAAATGCTAACAAGTATGAAAGGCGAAATTAACAATAACACAATAATAGTGGGAGACTTTAATACCCAACTCACACCTATGGATAGATCAACTAAACATAAAATTAACAAGGAAACACAAACTTTAAATGATACAATAGGCCAGTTAGACCTATTTGATATCTGTAGGACATTTTGCCCCAAAACAATGAATTTCACCTTTTTCTCAAATGCACATCGAACCTTCTCCAGGATAGATCACATCCTGGGCCATAAATCTAGCCTTGGTAAATTCAATGAAATTGAAATCATCCCAAGCATTTTTTCTGACCACAGTGCAGTACAATTAGATGTCAATTACAGGGAAAAAAACTATTAAAATTTCCAACATATGGAGGCTAAGCAACACACTTCTGAATAACCAGCAAATCACAGAAGAAATCAAAATATGCATAGAAACGAATGAAAATGAAAACACAACAACCCAAAACATATGGGACTCTTTAAAAGCATTGCTAAGGGGAAGGTTCATAGCAATACAGGCATACCTCAAGAAACAAAAAAAAAAGTCAAATAAATAACCTAACTCTACACCTAAAGCAACTAGAAAAAAGAAGAAATGAAGAACCCCAGGGTTAGTAGAAGGAAGGAAATCTTAAAAATTAGGGCAGAAATAAATGCAAAAGAAACAAAAGAGACCACAGAAAAAATCAACAAAGCCAAAAGCTGGTTCTTTGAGAAGATAAATAAAATTGACAAACCATTAGCCAGACTCATCAAGAAACAAAAGGAAAAAGTTCAAATCAACAAAATTAGAAATGAAAATGGAGAGATCACAACAGACAACACAGAAATACAAAGGATCATAAGAGACTATTTATATGCCAATAAAATGGACAACTTGGAAGAAATGGACAAATTCTTTTCTAAAAAGCACAACTTTCCAAAACTGAACCAGGAAGAAATAGAAAATCTTAACAGATTCCTTACAAGCATGAAAGCGAAACGGTAATCAGACATCTTCCAGCAAACAAATCCCAAGACCAGACAGCTTCACAGCTGAATTCTACCAAAAATTTAGAGAAGAGCTAACATTTATCTTACTCAAACTCTTCCAGAAAATTGCAGAGGAAGGTAAACTTCCAAACTCATTCTATGAGGCCACCATCACCCTAATACCAAAACCTGACAAAGATGCCACAACAAAACAAAACTACAGGCCAATATCACTGATGAACATAGATGCAAAAATCCTTAACAAAATTCTAATAAACAGAATCCAACAACATATTAAAAAGATCATACATCATGACCAAGTGGGCTTTATCCCAGGGATGCAAGGATTCTTTAATACCCACAAATCAATTAATGTAATACACCACATTAACAAATTAAAAGATAAAAACCATTTAATTATCTCAATAGATGCAGAGAAAGCCTTTGACAAAATTTAACATCCATTTATGATAAAAACTCTCCAGAAAGCAGGAATAGAAGTAATATACCTCAGCATAATACAAGCTATATATGACAAATTCATGGCAAACATTATCCTCAATAATGAAAAATTGAAAGCATTTCCCCTAAACTCAGTAACAAGACAAGAGTGCCCATTCTCATCACTACTATTCAACATAGTTTTGGAAGTTTTGGCCACAGCAATCAGAGCAGAAAAAGAAATAAAAGGAATCCATATTGGAAAAGAAGTAAAATTCTCACTGTTTGCAGATGACATGACCCTCTACATAGAAAATGCCAAAGACTCCACCAGAAAATTACCAGAGCTAATCAGTGAATATAGTAAAGTTGCAGGATATAAAATTAACACACAGAAATCCCTTGCATACCTATACAGAGACAAGGAGAAAACAGAAAGAGAAATTAAGAAAACAATTCCATTCACCATTGCAACGAAAAGAATAAAATACTTAGCAATATAGCTACCTAAAGAAACAAAAGACCTATATATAGAAAACTATTTTAAAAACTGCTGAAATAAATCCAAAAGGACACAGAAAGATGCAAAAATATACCATGTTCATTGATCGGAAGACTCAATATAGTGAAAATGAGTACACTACCAAAAGCAATCTATAGATTCAATGGAATCCCTATCAAGCTACCAATGGTATTTTTCACAGAGCTAGAACAAATAATTTTACAATTTATATGGAAATACAAAAAACCTCGAATATCCAAAGCAATCTTGAGAAAGAAGAATGTAACTGGAGGAATCAACCTACCTGACTTCAGGCTCTACTACAAAGCCACGGTCATCAAGACAGTATGGTACTGGCACAAAGACAGAAAAATAGATCAATGGAACAAAATAGAAAGCCCAGAGATAAATCCACGCACCTATGGACACCTTAACTTCAACAAAGGAGGCAAGAATATACAATGGAGAAAAGACGATCTCTTTAACAAGTGGTGCCTGGAAAACTGGTCAACCACTTGTAAAAGAATGAAACTAGAACACTTTCTAACATCATACACAAAAATAAACTCAAAATGGATGAAAGATCTAAACGTAAGATCAGAAACTATAAAACTCCTGGAGGAGAACATAGGCAAAACAGTCTCCGAAATAAATCACAGCAGGATCCTCTATGACCCACTTCCCAGAGTAATGGGAATAAAATCAAAAATAAACAAATGGGACCTAATTAAACTTAAAAGCTTTTGCACAATGAAGGAAACCATAAGCAAGGTGAAAAGACAGCCTTTAGAATGGGAGAAAATAATAGCAAACAAAGCAACTGACAAAGAATTAATCTCAAAAATATACAAGCAGCTCCTACAACTCAATTCCAAAAAAAAAAAAAAATGGCCCAATCAGAAAATGGGCCAAGGGACTAAACAGATATTTCTCCAAAGAAGACATACAGATGGCTAACAAACACATGAAAAGATGCTCAACATCACTCATTATCAGAGAAATGCAAATCAAAACCACAATGAGGTACCATTTCACACCAGTCAGAATGGCTGTGATCCAAAAATCTATAAACAATAAATGCTGGAGAGGGTGCAGGAAAAAGGGAACTCTCTTATACTGTTGGTGGGAATGCAAACTAGTACAGCCACTATGGAGAACAATGTGGAGATTCCTTCAAAAACTGGAAATAGAACTGCCATATGACCCAACAATCCCACTGCTGGGCATGTACACCAAGGAAACAAGAATTGAAAGAGACACAAGTACCCCAATGTTCATTGCAGCATTCACTGTTTATAATAGCCAGGACATGGAAACAACCTAGATGTCCATTGGCAGATGAATGGATAAGAAAGCTTGGTATATATACACAATGGAATATTACTCAGCCATTAAAATGAACACATTTGAATCAGTTCTAATGAGGTGGATATAACCGGAGCCTATTATACAGAGTGAAGTAAGTCAGAAAGAAAAACACCAATACAGTATACTGATGTATATATATGGAATTTAGAAAGATGGTACTGACAACCCCATATGCAAGACAGCAAAAGAGACACAGACGTATAAAACAGTCTTTTGGACTGTGTGGGAGAAGGCAAGGGTGTGATGATCTGAGAGAATAGCATTGAAACACGTATATTATCATATGTGAAACAGATCACCAGTCCAGGTTCGATGCATGAGACAGGGTGCTCATGGCTGGTGCAATGGGGATGACCCAGAGAGATGGGACGGGGAGGGAGGTGGGAGGGGGGGCTCAGGATGGGGAACATATGTACACCCATGGCTGATTCATGTCAATGTATGGCAAAAACCACTACAATAGTGTAAAGTAATTAGCCTTCAATTAAAATAAATTTTAAAAAAAGACATACTAAAGGCTAACAAGAGCATGAAAAGTTGCTCAACATTCTTGATTAATACAGAAATGAAAATCAAAACAATGAGATATCTCAACACCTGTCAGATGGCTATCATCAAAAAGACCACAAATAACAAATGTTGGAGCAGATGTGAAGAGGTAGGTATGTAAATTGATGCAAACACTAAGAAAAATATCAGTAGTAAGGAAGTTCCACACAGAGCTAAAAATAGAACCACTCCTGGGTATTGTGTTGTTCAGTCACTAAGTCATTTCTGAATCTTTGCAACCCCATGAACTGCAGCACCTCAGGCTTCCCAGTCCCTTACTATCTCCTAGAGTCTGCTCAAACTCATGTCCATTGAGTCAGCGATGCCATCCATACATCTCATCCTCTGTTGCCCCCTTCTCCTTTTGCCTTCAATCTTTCCCAGCATTCATTCCCAGTGGAAAATTCTGAAAGAGATGGGAATACCAGACCACCTGACCTGCCTCTTGAGAAACCTGTATGCAGGTCAGGAAGCAGCTGTTAGAACTGTACATGGAACAACAGACTTGTTCCAAACAGTAAAAGGAGTACGTCAAGGCTGTATATTGTCACCCTGCTTATTTAACGTATATGCAGAGTACATCATGAGAAATGCTGGGGTGGAGGAAGCCCAAGCTGGAATCAAGATTGCTGGAAGGAATATAAATAACATCAGATATGCAGATGACCCCACCATATGGCAGAAAGTAAAGAAGAACTAAAAAGCCTTTTGATGACAGTGAAAGAGGAGAGTGAAAAAGTTGGCTTAAAGCTCAACATTCAGAAAACGAAGATCATGGCATCCGGTCCCATCACTTCAAAGCAAATAGATGGGGAAACAGTGGAAACAGTGGCTGACTTTATTTTTCTGGGCTCCAAAATCACTGCAGATGGTGACTGCAGCCATGAAATTAAAAAATGCTTACTCCTTGGAAAGAAAGTTATGACCAAACTAGACAGCATATTAAAAAGCAAAGACATTACTTTGCCAACAAAGGTCCATCTAGTCAAGGCTATGGTTTTTCCAGTAGTCATGTATGGATGTGAGAGTTGGACTATAAAGAAAGCTGAACGCCAAAGAATTGATGCTTTTGAACTGTGGTGTTGGAGAAGACTGTTGAGAGTCCCTTGGACTGCAAGGAGATCCAACCAGTTCATCCTAAAAGAGATCAGTCCTGGGTGTTCATTGGAGGGACTGATGTTGAAGCTGAAATTCTAACACTTTGGCCACTTGCTGTGAACAGCTGACTCATTTGAAAAGACCCTGATGCCGGGAAAGATTTAAGGCAGGAGGAGAAGGGGACGACAGAGGATAAGATGGTTGGATGGCATCACCGGCTCAATGGACATGGGTTTGGGTAGACTCCGGGAGTTAGTGATGGACAGGGAGACCTGGCGTGCTGCAGTTCATGGGGTTGCAAAGAGTTAGACATGACAGAGCGACTGAACTGAACTGAACTTTCCCAGCATTAGGATCTTTTTCGAAGAGTCTGCTCTTCATATTAGGTGGCCAAAGTGTTGAAACTTCAGCTTCAGCATCAGTCCTTCCAATGAATATTCAGGGCTGATTCCCTTTAGGATTGACTGGTTTGATCTCCTTGCAGTCCAAGGGACTCTCAGCAGTCTTCTCCAGCACCACAATTTCAAAGCATCAATCCTTTGGTTCTCAGCCTTCTTTATGGTCCAACTCTCACATGCATACATACATGACTACTAAAAAAGTCATAGCTTTGACTACATGGACCTTTGTTGCCAAAGTGGTACCTCTGCTTTTTAGTATGCTGTCTAGTTTGTCACAGCTTTTCTTCTAAGGAGCAAATGTCTTTTAATTTTAAAAGACATTAAAAATTTTCCACTCACCATCTGCAGTGATTTTGGAGCCCAGGAAAGTAAAATCTGTCACTGTTTCCACCTTTCCCCCATCTATTTGCCATGAAGTGATGGGACCCAATGCCATGATCTTAGTCTTTTGAATGTTGAGATTTGGGCCAGCTTTTTCACTCTCCTCTTTCACCCTTATCAAGAGGCTCTTTAGTTTCTTTTCACTTTCTGCCATTAAAGTGGTATCATCTACATATCTGAGGTTGTTGATATTTTTTCCTGGCAATCTTGGGCATATCTTGGGTATATATTGAGAATAAATGAAAATCTTAATTTGAAATGATATATGCACCCCAATATTCTTAGCAGCACTATTTACAATAGTGAATATTTGAAAGCAAGCTAAACGTCAGTCAACATATGAATGAATAAAGAAGATGTAGTATATGCATATAATGGAATATTGCCCAGTCATAAAAATAATGAAATTCTCCCAATTACAGAAACATGGATGGACATTAAATCAGACAAACAAAGACAAATTCTATATGATAACCATTATATGTGAAAACTAAAAAATAATACAAACAAATGTATATGTGCAACAGAAAGAGACCTACAGATATATATACCAAGCTGCTGCTGCTAAGTCACTTCAGTCATGTCTGACTCTGTGCGACCCTATAGACAGCAGCCCACCAGGCTCCCCCATCCCTGGGATTCTCCAGGCAAGAACATTGGAGTGGGTTGCCATTGCCTTCTCCAATGCATGAAAGTGAAAAGTAAAAGTGAAGTCACTCAGTCACATCTGACTCTTAGCAACCCCATGGACTGCAACCTACCAGGCTCCTCCATCCATGGGATTTTCCAGGCAAGAGTACTGGAGTGGGTTGCCATTGCCTTCTCTTCTAAGCTAGTGGTTACCAAAGGAAAGAGACAAGGAGAAAGGTCAATCCAGTGCATGAGGTAAGAGATACAAACTACTATCTATAAAATAGATAAGCAACAAAAATATATTGTATAGCACAGGGAATTATAGCCACTACCCTGTTACAACTTTTAAGGGAGTGTACTCTACAGAATACTAAATCATTATGCTGTACATTTGAAAAATATATTATAAACCAACTATGCTTAAATGTTTGAATAAAAACTTTTTCATATATCCATAAAGAATAGAGAAAGAAAGAAAAAGAACTCATGCAACTCAATTTAAAAAAATACTCAATTTTTAAAATGGGTAGACGTTCTTATATGTGAAATCTAAAAAGAAATTATATGAATGAAATTACTTACAAAACAGAGACTCACAGAGAAGGAACTTATGGTTACCAGGGGAAAGGGATAGTTAGAGAGTTTGGGATGGACATGTACACACTGCTATATTTAAGATAAATAACCAACAAGGACCTACGGTATAACATATGGAACTCTGATCAATGTTTTGTGGCAGCCTGGATGGGAGGGGTATTTAGGGGAGAAGGGATACACGTATATGTATGGCTGAGTCCCATCACTGTTCACCTGAAACTATCAAACATTGTTAATCAGCTATAACCCAATACAAAGTTAAAAGGTTTTTTAAAAAATGGGCAGATGATCTGAAGAGACATTTTTCCAAAGAAAGTTTCCAAATGGCTAAAGTACATCATGAGAAATGCTGGGCTGGAAGAGGCACAAGCTGGAATTAAGATTGCTGGGAGAAATATCAATAATCTCAGATATGAAGATGACACCACCCTTATGGCAGAAAGTGAAGAGGAACTAAAAATCCTCTTGATGAAAGTGAAAGAGGAAAGTGAAAAAGTTGGCTTAAAGCTCAACATTCAGTAAATGAAGATCATGGCATCCGGTCCCATCACTTCATGGCAAATAGATGGGGAAACAGTGGAAACAGTGTCAGACTTTATTTGGGGGGGGCGGTGCTCCAAAATCACTGCAGATGGTGATTGCAGCCATGAAATTAAAACACACTCCTTGGAAGAAAAGTTATGACCAACCTAGATAGCATATTAAAAAGCAGAGACATTACTTTGCCAGCAAAGGTCCGTCTAGTCAAGGCTAATGGTTTTTCCACTGGTCATGTATGGATGTGAGAGTTGGACTGTGAAGAAAGCTGAGTGCCAAAGAATTGATGTTTTTCAACTGTGGTGCTGGAGAAGACTCTTGCAAGTCCCTTGGATTGCAAGGAGACCCAACCAGTCCATCCTAAAGGAGATCAGTCCTGGGTGTTCATTGAAAGGATGATGCTGAGGCTGAAACTCCAAAAGTTTAGCCACCTCATGTGAAGAGTTGACTCATTGGAAAAGACCCTGATTCTGGGAGGGACTGGGGACAGGAGGAGAAGGGGATGGCAGAGGATGAGATGGCTGGATGGCATCACCGACTTGATGCACATGAGTTTGGGTGAAATCCGGGAGTTAGTGATGGACAGGGAGGCCTGGCGTGCTGCAATTCATGGGGTTGCGAAGAGTCAGACACGACTGAGAGACTGAACTGAAGTGAACTGAACAGGTTTGTAAAAAGATGCTCAACATCCCTAGTCACCAGGGAAATGCAATAAAAAATGACAGATAGGCATCTCCTCATACCTGCTTTAATGTCTATGATAATTACAGAATAATTGTGGTAATCATTCACAATGTATTTATATAGAAAACCATTACATTGTGCCTTAAATGTGTTCTTTTCTGCTTTTTATTCTGGCATTCTTTCTCTTTTCATTTCCATAATTTTACATCATACTTGCTATTTTCATATAATTCCAATGCATAGATTTAACAGGTTTTTCTTTCTATTGCCTACTTTTTAATCCTCATACTTTTGTGTGCATCTTGCTTTTTATGTCCATTTTTTTTATTTTTCCCTTGATAAAATATTAGTATAAAATACATGCAGTAAAGTGTATTAACCTTAAGTGTACACTTTGGTGAATTTTTACATATGTGTACACCTTCCTAGGAGAGGGCAATGGCACCCCACTCCAGTACTCTTGCCTGGAAAATCCCATGGACTGAGGAGCCTGGTGGGCTGAAGTCCATGGGGTTGCTAAGAGTCAGACACGACTGAGTGACTTCACTTTCACTTTTCACTTTCGTGCATTGGAGAAGGAAATGGCAACCCACTCCAGTGTTTTTGCCTGGAGAATCCCAGGGACGGGGTAGCCTGGTGGGCTGCCATCTATGGGGTCACACAGAGTCGGACACGATTGAAGTGACTTAGCAGCAGCAGCAGCACACCTTCCTAAGCACCATCTACATCAAAATCTAGAACATGGTCCTATACCACAGGAGGCTCTCTCACTTCCTTTTCCAATCTATCTACCCAAGACAATAAGTCATTATTCTGACTTCTCTCAATGAAGGTTAGTTCTACCTATGCTTCTGCTGGTGCTATGTTGCTTCAGTCATGTCCAACTCTGTGTGACCCCATAGACAGCAGCCCACCAGGCTCCCCCGTCCCTGGGATTCTCCAGGCAAAAACACTGGAGAGGGTTGCCATTGCCTTCTCCAATGCATGAAAGTGAAAAGTGAAAGTGAAGTCGCTCAGTTGTGTCCCTATGGCGACCCCATGGACTGCAGCGTACCAGGCCCCTCTGTCCATGGGATTTTCCAGGCAAGAGTACTGGAGTGGGGTGCCATTGCCTTCTCCATCTACCTATGCTAGAAAAGAACAGAAACAGAATCTTACAGAATATACTTTCTGGTGTCTGGACTCTTTCGTTTAACTTCATCTTAGAGATTCTTCCATGTTTCCACAAGTTGCCGAGGATTGTCTTTTTTTATTGATGGCAGTATCCTATTTCATGAATGTGATGTGATATATTTACCCACTGTTAAGCTAATAGACATTGAGTTGATTCCAGTTTGGAGCTACTATAAAGAAAGCCATTGTGAACACTTTTTTCCATGTGTGATCTTAGATACAGGCTGACATTTTTCAAGGATATACAGCTAACAGTCCTCGGGCTCCAGGACCAGGCAGATGTCTAGCTTTACAACATATGGTTCAACATTTCAAGGTTTTGAAACAGTTTGTCCTCCCACCAAAATGTATGGCAGGTCTAGTAGTACCACTTCCTCATGATACTTGGAATTTTCAGGACTTTTTAAAAATTCTGGTGGGTACATACTAGTAATCCATTGTGATTTTAATTTTTATTTCCCACATAACTAAAAATATTGAGTACCTTTCTTCATATTTATTGACCATATGGATATTCTTTTCTGTGAAGAATTTGTTCAAACATTTGCCCATCTAAAAAAAGTATCTGAATGGAAGTCTTTCATTTTACTGATGTAATCTCGATGTGAGTCCTTCATTGGATTTATTCAGTGTAAATATTTCTCCCAGACTCTGGCTAGCTTTTTGATGATATTAAATGATATCTTTTGAAGAAGAGGAGTTTAAAATTAACTTAAATAAAGACCAATTTGTTGATCTCTTGTAATTAGTGCTTTTTTGTTCTAATTTTGTTAAAACTTTTTCAAGTGCAAAGTCATAATGACTTTCTCTTATGTTTCACAGCAGAGGCTTTATAGTTCTATTTTTCATACTTATGTCCATGATCCATCTCAAATAAGTGTTTGTAAGCAACTTGTAAGGAACAAGGTGATTTTTTCCCAATATCCATTTCATCTAGCATTAAGATTATTCTTTCCAGCTAAATTAAGTAGCACTATCACATGCTAGTAAAGTAGTGCTCAAAATTCTCCAAGCCAGGCTTCAGCAATATGTAAACCATGAACTTCCTGATGTTCAAGCTGGTTTTAGAAAAGGTAGAGGAACCAGAGATCAAATTGCCAACATCTGCTGGATCATCAAAAAAGAAAGAGAGTTCCAGAAAAACATCTATTTATGCTTTATTGACTATGGCAAAGCCTTTGACTGTATGGATCACAATAAATTATGGAAAATTCTGAAAGAGATGGGAATACCAGACCACCTGATCTGCCTCTTGAGAAATTTGTATGCAGGTCAGGAAGCAACAGTTAGAACTGGACATGGAACAACAGATTGGTTCCAAATAGGAAAAGGAGTTCGTCAAGGCTGTATATTGTCACCCTGTTTATTTAACTTATATGCAGAGTACCTCATGAGAAACGCTGGACTGGAAGAAACACAAACTGGAATCAAGATTGCCAGGAGAAATATCAATAACCTCAGATATGCAGATGACATCACCCTTATGGCAGAAAGTGAAGAGGAACTCAAAAGCCTCTTGATGAAAGAGAAAGTGGAGAGTGAAAAAGTTGGCTTGAAGCTCAACATTCAGAAAACGAAGATCATGGCATCCGGTCCCATCACTTCATGGGAAATAGATGGGGAAACAGTGGAAACAGTGGCTGACTTTTTTTGGGGGGCTCCAAAATCACTGCAGATGGTAACTGCAGCCATGAAATTAAAAGACGCTTACTCCTTGGAAGGAAAGTTATGACCAACCTAGATAGCATATTGAAAAGCAGAGACATTACTTTGCCAACAAAGGTCCGTCTAGTCAAGGCTATGGTTTTTCCTGTGGTCATGTATGGATGTGAGAGTTGGACTGTGAAGAAGGCTGAGCACCAAATAATTGATGCTTTTGAACTGTGGTGTTGGAGAAGACTCTTGAGAGTCCCTTGGACTGCAAGGAGATCCAACCAGTCCATTCTGAAGGAGATCAGCCCTGGGATTTCTTTGGAAGGAGTGATGCTAAAGCTGAAACTCCAGTACTTTGGCCACCTCATGTGAAGAGTTAACTTATTGGAAAAGACTCTGATGCTGGAAGGGATTGGGGGCAAGAGGAGAAGGGAATGACGGAGGAAGAGATGGCTAGATGGCATCACTGACTCGATGGATGTGAGTCTGAGTGAACTCCGGGAGTTGGTGATGGACAGGGAGGCCTGGCATGCTGCGATTCATGGGGTTGCAAAGAGTCAGACATGACTGAGCGACTGATCTGATCTGATCTGATCACATGGCCATATAGGTGTGAGTCTGTTTCTAAAGTTTCTTCTATTCTAGTGTATTTCAACTTGTTACTCTTGTGCCAATACCATATTGTCCTAATTATTATAGCTTTAAACTAAGTCCTCATATCTGGTGTAAGTCTTCTACCTTTATTCTTCTTTCTTCTTGATTATATTGGCTTCTTTGTATTTCCACACAAATTTTAGATCAATTGATCAATTCAGAAGATCTGATATTTACTGAGAATTCATTGAATCTCTACATTGACAGAACTGACACTTAAACAATATTGATTTTTCTAAATTTATGAACATGGTATAACTCTATATTTGGGTATAATTTCTCCCAGCAATGTTGTGAAATTTGAAGTATTGATGTGTTTCACATTATTCACTAGATTCAGCCCTAGATATTTGCAGGGAGTGGTTGGCTTATTTTATCAATATAATTATTTAATTATTTGATCTTAGTACAAAGCAGTACAATTCATTTTTTCAATTCATTTTTTTATTAACCTCATAGCCAGTTCTCAGGCCGCTCTACTTTGCCATGAGCAGTGTACTTCTATTACATCCTCGGGTGTAACACTCTCAAGATCTAAGGAGGACATGCTTAACAGTTTCCTTTGTTTATTTTTGTTTAGCAGCTCCTTGGAACTCACATAAAGTTTCTATTCTTTGTCATATATGTCCACTAAAGACCACTCAATTAGCTTAGTGCTCATCTAATTATTGGACAGATATTTCCTTAGTAGTTTTAGGAACCAAAACAGCATCTAATATTTGCAAGACACTTTATATATATATATGTGTTGGAGCATGCCTTCAACACGCATCCAGACACTTTATAGTTCTGCTGTATCCTTCACTTCCTCCTTGCACAGAACCTCCAGGTTTGCCAGAGGTGAGAGTTTAGGATCTTCTCCAGTCTTTTCAGAACATTTGTAGATTTCTAATGTCTCAGGAGGGTATCCCAGGTGTTGCTAGTGGTAAGAACCTGCCTGACAGTGCAGGAGACATAAGAGATGAGGGTTCAATCCCTCCATCAGAAAGATCCCCTGGAGGAGAGCATGGCAATCCAGTCCAGTATTCTTGCCTGGAGAATCCCATAGACAGAGGAGCCTGGCTGGTTATAGTCCTTAGGGTTGCACAGAGTCAGACACAACTGAAGTGACTTAGTACACACACACACGCAGTGTCTTGGGAATTCATCAGGTTTCCAAAGCCTTCCATGAGTATCTCATTCCTCAACTTTTCCTTTTAAGCTTTTTGGTTAGCGTATTGATTTCTATAGCTTCAGGCATCTACAATATTCAAAAATTGCCCCTGATTGTTTTCAACAAATGTGTCTGTGGAAAGGCTGTTCATACTGGGAAACTTCTGAGATCAATCCTGAATGTAGTCTTCCACAGTGACCACAGGCAGGTTAAATAATAATGATTCTCTGGGAACAGGGTTTTGAAGGAGTTCCAGCTCCACTCACTGCCTCCTACTTGAGGCTGATATATTGTTGATGCTTTTCACCATGATTATACCCTGTAGCTTTTCAAGGCTACCTCAAAGCTGGGAAGATAGAAGGGAATAAGGCAAAACATGACAAACCTCACTGTTATTACTGAGGTTTATCCATTTTCTTGAAGAACTCTGCAAATTGATGCACTTCTTGGCTAATGGTCAAAGATGTGAAAAAGCATATCTGATAAGTTTTACTTGTGCTTTCATTGTTTTATATCAGAGAGAATTATTAGAAGTCATTACTCTATACCACATTTGCTGACATCCTTCAGTCTAAGTTTGAAAGGAAGTAATGAAAAGTGGATACTCTTACTTTTTCAAACTTATGGGGTTCAATATTTCACCAACAATGAAAATAGTTTCTAGGATTTTGGAGACATCTTTTTTTCAGAATTTTTCTCAACTTACAGAGAATGTTTATCATTAAAAAATGTTAACCATTATCAAACTTTTACATTTACAGAGAAAGTCACTTGTTCCCTCAGCTAGGTTTGTGTCTATGCTACACATTGTACATCAAATAATGCAATGATAATCTGGGGCTCGGGGTGACATTAGTTTTCTCCAGCAAAAAGTATGTTCCAGTAAGCAGAAAATGTTTAGGGGTGAATCAATGTAATTTAAGCAATGTTTAAAATTACTTAAAGATGAACTCTAGTCTTATGACTACTCTTCAACCTCAGGTTTATTCTTAAGGCTTGTTTACAGATCTTCATAATCTTCAGGCTTCAGCTGAAGTTGGAACATTTACTTGATCCTTTTTACTTGGCAAGCTCTAGACTCCAGTTTTTTTTTTTTTCTTTGAGCCCTCAGAACATTTCAATTTTTTTGTTTGTTTCTAAAGCTCCTACACAATATTTTATAGTCAGCCATTCAGACTCTCAGCTCCTGATTTCAAATCAACAATCACTTCAAAGGTAAAATCACATCAAATAACAGGCTTCCTGATATGGATTTCCCAAACCCTCTGCTTTCTTGTCCCCAGAAATCCTCACAACTTTTAACACTCTTCCCTGATGACAAATACGTATGTACATAGGCATATGTTTGTGTGTCTGTGATGAGCCAGACAGAGGAAGAAAATACAGACATAAATATAGATGTTATATCAAGAAGTTTCTGGTCATTGCAATTATATATTATTTGTAGATGATAAAATGTCCTACTTGAAAAATCCATGAAAGGAAACTAAAGTTACTAAATCTACCAAAGAATTCTGTTCTCAGCATATAAGTGGGTTTGGTCAAATAGTCTCTATTACAGTCATGACAGAAAAGTTAAGAGATACATACTTTTTAGGGCATTATTCTTCAGTATTGATGAAAAACAAAAATGCACATACATGTGCAGACACTTCACTGCCAGCAAACTATCTCAAAGAGATAGTACAGGAATAATAAAAGATGTATGCAGGTAGGAGCATTTCTATATTAACAAAAGTTCAAAATAATCTGAATATCCTTGAACACTAAGATAATTTTTAAGATTATTATAGGCATGAAATATGGTATTATGAGAGACATTTATTTATATAGATTGTGAAAGTACCTGTTGCTATTATCTGATGTCACCAAGAAGTCAGAGATATATTATAAATAATACATACATACACACATATCCACAGAAATACACATGCATATTTCTCTGTGTGTTCAAATATAACCATAAATACATATTATTTTCCTTCTTTTTTGCTTTAATATGTCTGTATATCAGTAACTGGGTCTATGTGTGGGTCTGTGTCTAATAACTAGGGGAAAAGAGAAAGGACAGCCTTGAAAATAACCAGCAAATGTAATTTTGGTCTCATGTTATTCCCTCTAGCTGGAGCAATCTTCCTCTGCTTTCTTCCTGCATGTGTGTATGTATATATACATATATAAAAACATATACATCACACATATAATTACACTTTAATGAACATTGAAAAAAACAGAAATTATACATGCCAAACTGTCAAGAGATAATAGCAGTAAGAGATGAGTACATTATATATATATATTTTTTAACACATGTGATAATTTTCTACTCTAATTTTTTTAAAAATCAAAATATGACATTTATAAGGTACCTTTTCACTGTAGATAAGATACAGTTTAAGATCTCAGGATAGAATTACGAAAAAACATTTTATTGAAGACAAAACAGTGAGCTGTAGTTCATGAAGCAAAACTTGAACTGAATCTTAAAGAAAATCAGAAGAGACAGGGCTCAGGAAAGTCACTCCTGACTCTAAGGGAGAGGTGGACCATAGCTAACAGCAAGGGCAAAGAGCATCAGCTTGTGTAGACAGAGCTGGAGAGGCTCATCTGCGATCCGGCAGCAGCCCTTTCTTCAGACTGGAATGAAACAGACCTCGTAGAAGTGTGGTATAGATCCCACTCCTTTCAGAAGTGGTGCAGTATCAATGTTCTTCGGATCAACCAGAGGTTTCAAGGTAAATTTCTGTAAAATGCTGACCAGGAGTAAAAACAGTTCCATGCGGGCCAGGCCTTCTCCAACACAAACTCTTTTTCCTAGAAATGAGACATAAATGAAATATCCATATAATTCTCATTTGACCTAGTGCACAGGGAGGTGTAGATAAATATGAAATGAAAGAATAGAGTAAATAAATAGATAAACTAAGGAAAGACCAAATAACCAATGGCTTCTCCTATTTACACCAAAATCTGGTCTGCTTCATTCCCTCAGAACATATTTCTGTGTACATTCTATTTAATATATTTTTTTTAATCCCTTCTGTACACCCATGTGGGAATTGCTTTCCTGAGGGTGGCCAGTGACATTTTTCTACACTCACACACACACACAGATATACACAAACACACAGACATATACACACAAACAGACGTATATACACACACTTACTCATCCCAATCGGCATGAGACACACTATATGTTCTCCATCTACCTCCAACCCAAGTCTCAACAACAGGTTTATTTCTCCTCATCTGATTTCTAAAAATAATCTTGACCTTGCCATGTCCCTGTTTTAACACTATTTTAAGAGTTTACCACTATCAGCTATAAAAAGAAATGTCACAAACTAGACAAAAGTATGACTACATGTTCACCAATCCCGGACACATAAGCTATTTGAGGTGTTAGGAATTTCCAGTCATTCCTCCAACTGAAATACTCATCTCCTCAACTCTGCCAGCTGAGATTCTCTACATCCTTCTAGATCCACTGCATCTGTCATTTACTCTATACAAACTTCTTTGATCTATTCAGGTAGATATAATTTACTCCCTCATTGGTATTCCACAAGACTTATTAGTGCTTCTAATACAGAATATTTCACATGAAATTATAATTATTCCTCTGTCCCACACACTGGAATATAAGCTCATAAGGTAAAGCCTTAGATCTTGTAATGGTAGCACAGTGTCAGGACAAAAGCAATCCCACAAACTCTGTAAACTGAACAGAAATCTCGAGCAGGCTCATTATGTAACAATGGACCCAAAATTCAGGAAGAATATAAGATTAGCATTGTCTGTCCATGCGGTCACCTCTGGGCACTGTTCATAGTCTGGGGGTGTTTCTCCATCTTCCCAGATCCATTCTGTTTGTTTTTCTTTTGCACCTACTCTGTGTTTAGGAAGTTGATTTCTTTGGAACGCACAACCCCAATAGTTAGTTACCTTCTTTACTGTGAGTAAACTCAGAGGATTAAACATTGAGAAGGTTAGAGTATGCCCTCCCTCAGTCCCAGCCTGTCAGGCCACAGTTTCAGCAGTGGCTATATTCTCCAACCTACAGACCCATCTCCTGCTGAGGCAGCCATTCTCTTTGCTAAAAGTCTGCTTGAGTTTCAGCAACACCCTCCTTCTCCTGACTCTTCGACACAGGATGGTAACATCGTCCTGCTGATGCTCATCCCTGAGTACTTGACCACTCCTTGCCATGTCCCTTAATCGTGTCCACACCTCTGAAAACAGTCTCTTCATTAAACTGTCTAAAGTATCCTACCTCTTTCTTTCAAGGACCCTGACAAATTAAAGGAAGATACTAAATATAAAATGTTTCTTCCTGCAAGAAAACTTCCTTTATCTTCCAACTACTCTGCCCTCTGCTGTGTCCCTCAAAACGCAAGATTCAGGAGCTTCTCTCTCTGGATGCCCACTGAAAGAGTGGAAACACTCTGAAGAGTATTTTCTCTCTGGAGTATCCTTGCCTTTAACCTGCATTTCTCTTTCTTAGAGGAAGGATGCATCTGTTACTCACATTTGTATCTCTGGACCTGAGTGAGCATGAGTCTACTACATATAAGGTATGCAGACTACATTAAGTGAATTGACTTCATTGAGTGAATTGACTTCTCAGGGCAGAGGAGAAAAGCCGCAGTGTCTAGAAACCTAGGTATCTAGGAGGAGCTCTTAGGAGACTCAGCAGTGGGTAAGACAGCAGAAGTCAGGAAATACAGTCTCCAATCCAATGAAAAATTATCTGCACTTTGGGAGTAGTGCCTCTGGCCTCATGCAAATGACAATTTGTCCAGCCCAGACTAGCCTCCATGCAAAGCCCTTCCTTCTCTCATTTTACCACTGATGTACAGACAAAAATGAAGCATGCTTGCCTGCTGAAAAAGCCATGAAGTAGTCACTCTTCTTAAAGTTACCACTTTTATCCAGGAAGTGACCAGGATCAAACTGCTCTGGGTTGGGAAACTCCTTGCCATCGTGCAGGACAGAAGTCAGAGATGTTAATATGGTTGTGCCCTGAGATAAAGAGAAACAGATTAACTGGATTGCAAAAATGGTCACGGAGCTTGAAAAAAAAAAATACCTTGTCTAATCCTTTCCTTTTGTAGATGAGATGACTGAAGCACACATACAAAAAAAAAAATTTATTCTTTCCATGTCAGAGAACAAGTTAATGACCAAGCCTGTGCTGTGCTTAGACACTCAAGTCATGTCCGACTCTTTGCAACCCCATGGACTGTAGCCCACCAGGCTCCTCTGTCCATGGGAATTCTCCAGGCAAGAATACTGGAGTGCCATGCCCTCCTCCAGGGGACCTTTCCAACCCAGGGGTCAAACCTAGGTCTCCCTCATTGCAGGCAGATTCTTTACTGTCTGAGCCACCAGGGAAGCCCAGTGACCAAGCCTAACAGATCTTAAATCCTACAATGCCGGTTCAGGGCACTGTTAAAACCTGACTCCAAGATAATCGTCTTCAGCTTGTAGTCTACCTACTGCACTTGCTTTCCAGTAAATTAAAGGAGCTGCGTTTTTCTTGACAAAAAACGTTAAACGTGCTGATGTCACTGAAAATCTAGCTCTTTCTCTTTGGAATCAAATATGACATCTTCTTCAAAACTACATGAGTGGCCATATTTTTGAAAACTATTTTCTTCTCCTACTAAGATGAGTAACTAGTAAGCATACCCTCCTCCTCCTATGTTTTTTCAATGTATTTGTTGAATATTCTTCTTGAAGTAGGGTGGCATTTCTGGTTTCTTGTAAGGTTTTCCTAAACTCAGAGATACCATGTAACATAACAATTTAGAGTTTAGTTTTTAGAATCAGTTGAACATTTTTCTCTACTAAATTAATCTCTGTGACTATAGGAAAGTTTTTTGCCTTTTTTTTTTTTTTAACAGTTGCATGCTTCATTTTCATCACAAGTAAAATATAAACAGGGAGTTCCCTGGTGGCTAGGGTTCAATCTATCCCTGGTGGGAGAACTAAGATCCCACAAGTGGCTAAGCACACCAAAAAAAAAAAAAAACTAAACTAAAAACAAGCAAACAAAAAAAAAAAATAAACAATTATTTTATTATGTAATGAGATAATATAAGAAATACTTTTTAAACAGAGGTTATTACCACAAGCTAAAACACTCAATAAATAGAAATTTTGCTGCTATTATGATAACAATAATTTTATTCACAATATCTTGGGATCACAATAATACAGAGACAAAATTTAAATTCAGATTCATCTGAATGCCTTCTGGTATACTGTATAGCCTTTCCAAATACATGATATAGTTCTCACTCCAAAACATCATGAATTGAAAGACAATCATTTCCAAGTGTGCAAATAAATAAAAGAATCAAGATTGCCTGGAGAAATATCAAAAACCTCAGATATGCAGATGACACCACCCTTCTGGCAGAAAATGAAGAGGAACTAAAGAGCCTCTTGACGAAAGTGAAAGGTGAAAAAAACTGACATAAAACTCAACATTTAAAAAACTAACATCAGGGCATCCAGTTCGATCACTTCATGGCAAATAGATGGGAAAACAATGGAAACAGTGACAGACTTTGTTTTCTTGGGCTCCAAAATCACTGCAGATGGTGACTGCAGCCATGAAATTAAGATGCTTAGCCCTTGGAAGAAGAGCTATGATCAACCTAAACAACATATTAAAAAGCAGAGACATTGCTGACAAAGGTCCATCTAGTTCAAGCTATGGTTTTTCCAGTAGTCAAGTATAGAGTTGGACCATAAGGAACATTGAGCACTGAAGAATTGATGCTCTTGAACTGTGGTTTTGGAGAAGACTCTTGAGAGTCCCTTATAATGCAAGGAGGTCAAACCAGTCGATTCTGAAGGAAATCAGTCCTGAAAGTTCATTGGAAGGACTGATGTTGAAGCTCCAATACTTTGACCACCTGATGCAAAGAACTGACTCATTCGAAAAGACCCTGATGCTGGGAAAATTGAAGGCAGTAGGAGAAGGGGATGACAGAGGGTGAGATGGTTGGATGGCATCACCGACTCCATGGACATGAGTTTGAGCAAGCTCTAGGAGATGGTGATGGACAGGGAGGGCTGGCGTGCTACAGTCCATGGGGTCGCAAAGAGTTGGTCATGAATGAGTAACTGAACTGATTGGAATAAAGGGGAAACTGAAGTTTCAGTCTTTCCTAAACCTCTTCCTTATGACACAGCAACTCCTGTGATTCATTTTCTGACCTGGGTGGGCATAGAGATGTGCCCTGCGCATGAAGTACAGGAAGATAGTATGGCCACAGTACAAAGGCTTTCATATAAAGCTAATTAATGACCAAAAAATTTATCCTGGATGATGGGACCATCTGTTGCAGTTTAGTCACTGAGTTGTGTCTGACTCTTTGTGACCTCAAGGACTGCAGCCTGCCAAGCCACTCTGTCCATGAGATTTCCCAGGCAAGAATACTGGAGTGGGTTGCCATTTCCTTCTCCAGGGGATCTTCCCAACTGAGGAAGATGGGACCGTATACTTCAAGGTATAACAGAGTAACTGCTTTTGAGTTGCCCTCACAAACCTGAAATATATATAAAAACAGACAGGAGGACTTCCCTGGTGATCCAGTGGTGAAGAATCTGCCTGCCACAGGACATGGGTTTGATCCCTGATCCGAGAACATCCCACATGCCTCGGGGCAACAAAGTCCGTGCACTGCAACTACTGAGCCCACATGCTCTACAGCCTGCATGATGCAAGAAGACAATCATTGCCATGAGAAGCCCAGGCACTGCACTAGAGACTAGCCTCTGCTCATCACAGCTAGAGAAACCCACAAGCAGCAATGAAGACCCAGTGCAGCCAAATTAAATAATACTTTCTGAAATCCTCAGGGGAAAAAACACGAAGTAACAGCTTTCCAGCATTGAACAAGAAGCAATCCAGGATTGTGATTCTTTAATAAAGAGGAATTAGGTAGGTCCTATATTCACTCCTAATATACTTCTGAAAACACTTTCCTCCTAGAGTGCAGGGAGGTGGCAGCCGAGCAAAGTGGGACCCTTTCTGAGCTAAGGAGACAGAAATCAAAACCTGATGCCTGCAACTCATGAGGAAGGACACAAGTCAGGAATAATCTATAAACAGGGAAGATCTCAAAAGTATACAAGACTATTCTCTGTACATTCATGTCTGTGGGTTGGGCAGCTTCAGGACCCCAATTAGAGTATGATTCCTGGGGAGGTGAGAATTGAAAGTGGATACCAGATGCTGTACAGTGATAGAGAAGTTGAGGTTCCAACCCAGTGAGAGTGGAAAGAACTTTCCTGTCAACTCAGATTTACTGTTATGATTGATCCCCCAAATTCTAAGTTGTTGGATTAATGAACCCACCCTGGACTAAGGGTCATGCCCTAAGATTAAATCAAAAATTGAAATTAAATCACAATGACAAACAATTATAGTAAGCTTAAGACACTAAAGGACATCTGTCAGTAACTTAGCTGCTTATCAAAATAAAATTCAGTGCCCTTAAAGAAAGGGTAATCCAGATTCCCCATAAGACATCATTCAAAACATTCACTATACAACAGAAAATTAAAAATAAATGTGAAATGAAGTAAATGTGACCCAAATTTGAAGGAAAAAGAGCCAATAGAATCCATATTAGAACCCATATTAGAACCGATATTATCCTAGATATTAGAATTATCTAAGAACTACACAAGTACTACAAACCATCCATCATAAGTATATCTAAGTTCTTAAAGGAATAATTAATAACAAAAAAAGAATAAATGAGAAATCTCAACAGAGATTCAAAACAGTAAAAATAGGAATTCAAGAAATGAAATTTTTACTGGATTGAATTAAAAACATTAGAGACTGCAAAAGAAAAGGTTAGTGAATTTAGAGACATACCAACAGAGTAACGGCTGAGAAGCCCCTATTGGAAGAACTTTCCAACACACAGTAATTATAAACTGTGAAATACACACAAACACACACATTCTGCAAGGCAGCCAAAAGCATGAAGTGTAGAAAACACTTGAGAAGACAAAAAGATACTGGGTGAGTTTTCCATTTTAATGATGTTATCATGAGGACAGGTCTCAGACAACAAAATATTGAGTGACTAAAACATGGCCATAAGCCAAGTCTCACTGCTTTAAAGAATCAATGACAATATTCAGCTGTACCCACTGCACAGAAACAAACAAACAAAAAAAAACAGGGCTGGGGGTGGGGGGGGCGGCGGATAATTCCATAAAAGAAAGAGCCAGAGAAGAGGACCCTTAAATTCCCTATATGAAATATCCCAAATCTCTGAAAATCCTATAAGCCCTGAATTACATGTGGAATAAATTCCAGATAACTACCCTAAAGTTAAAAAAAAACTAAATTTAAAACTCAGAATTTTGAGTTGAGAACAGCATAGTTAATGACCTGCTAAAACAAGCAAATGAACAAAGCTTCATGTTCCTCAAAGGATATAAATGAATCACGAGTCCCTATGATATATCATTAAAAATATGTAGACAAAAAATCCAAAATAATTAGACACACATACATACACACACACACACCAAGAAAATGTGACCCATACAGAAGAGAAACAGAAGAACAACAGTAACACTAAAATAACAATAGTGATAATGGAATAAACAAGAATTTTGAATCACAATCAAATTTTGAATTTATAATCATAGCTATTATAGTCAAGGAAATGAAAAAATGTCTCAACATTAAGTAAAATGTTAATGAATGAATGATCAAAATATAAATTGTAAAGAGAACCCAAATGGAAATTCCAAAACTAAAATTTATGGTTGATTGTATTAATTATTAAATAGACTTTACAATAGTTTGAAAGAAAAAGTTGGTGAAATAGAAGATAAATCAATAAAACTTTTTTCAGTCTGTAGAAAAGGAAAAAATTGAAAACAAATAAGCAACCAGAACCTAAGGAACCTTTTCAACAACACAATAAGGTGATTGGAGTACCAAAAAAAAAAAAAAAGAAAATAATTGAGAGAGGATGGGCAAAAAAAATTGAGAAAATAATGAAGAAAATGTAGACATCTACAATGTAGACTGAGCGACTTCACTTTCACTTTTCACTTTCATGCATTGGAGAAGGAAATGGCAACCCACTCCAATGTTCTTGCCTGGAGAATCCCAGGGACGGGCGAGCCTGGTGGGCTGCCATCTATGGGGTCGCACAGAGTCGGACACGACTGAAGTGACTTAGCAGCAGCAGCAGCACAATGTAGACAAATAGAATAAATAAAAACAAAACCAGACTTAAACATAAATATATTGTAGTTAAAATATAGTCAAATACACAGAGAAAACTTGAAGGCAGTCGAAGAAAAATGGCCCATTACCTACATAAGAACAAGAATTCAAATGACTGCTGAATACTCATCAATAAAATGGAAATCAGAAAATAGTAAAATGAAATATTTAAAGTGCTAAAGGGAAAAACTTATACCCAGTTAACATAGTAATCTATATCCAGATATCCACCTGTTGTAAACAAAGTTTTATTGGAATATTTCCCTGCCTATTTCTTAAAGTATTAACTATGGCTGCCTTTATTCTACAATGGCAGATTAAGACTACATGGTCCACAAAATCTGTATCACTACGTGGCCTCTTAAAGAGATGTTTGCCTGTTTAAAGCAAAAATTATAACACTGATGGTAGCTTTATAATATACATAGATATTATACATGTGATTGCCATTTCCTTCTCCAATGCATGAAAGTGAAAAATGAAAAGTGAAGTCGCTCAGAAGTGTCTGACCCTCAGCGACCCCAGGACTGCAGCCTTCCAGGCTCCTCCATCCATGGGATTTCCCAGGCAAGAGTACTGGAGTGGGGTCCCATTGCCTTCTCTGATAAAGGAAGAGGAACAGGTTAAATTGTCATATATGATTGCAATGTTCTTGTATTTTTTAAATTTAATAGTTTAATTTTAAGAAGACTGTAAAAATTTAAGAATACATATTGTAATCTCAAGAGAAATCATTTAAAAAATAGTTCAATGACAACAGATATTTATACTCCTGGAAAAAAATCTACTAATCCATAGAAAGGCAGGAAATGAGCAGCAGAGAGATATAAAAAAGAGGGACAAACAAAAAAAACAATTATTTAAAAGTACAGTTATTCCCAATAGAAGACAGTAAAGGAGGAAGAGTAGAATTATGAACTTGGTGGATAAGCAGAACACAAATGATGAATTTTCAAATATAAACCCACCATATCAGTAATTATATTGAATTGCAATAAACTAAACATTCCAATTGAAAAAGCAGAATGCACTTAATAGATCTATAAGGACAATCCATCCAAAAGCAATAGAACATGTTCTCCCCAAACACACATGAAACATTATCTAGAATAGATCATATGTTATGGCCAAAACAAGTATTAAGAAGTTTTAGAAGACTGAAATCATATCAAGTATATTTCCAAACGAAATGTTATAAATTGAGAACTCAATTATAAGAAAACTGGAAAATACACAGACATGTGGATATTAAAAAGTTTTAGAAGACTGAAATCATATCAAGTATATTTCCAAACAAAATGTTATAAATTGAGAACTCAATTATAAGAAAACTGGAAAATACACAGACATGTGGATATTAAACAATATGCTACTGAACAATCAAAGGATCACAGAATAAATCAAAAGAGAACCAAAAAGTACCTTGAGACAAAAAAAAAAAAAAGTAAACATGGCATACCAAAACTCGTGATGTCAGGAAAAGCAGTTCTAAGAGAAAAGTTCAGTGATAAATGCCTACATCAAGAAAAGAGAATGTGTATGGTGTTAGAAAGTGGTCTAGTTTCATTCTTTTACAAGTGGTTGACCAGTTTTCCCAGCACCACTTGTTAAAGAGATTGTCTTTAATCCATTGTATATTCTTGCCTCCTTTGTCAAAGATAAGGTGTCCATATGTGCATGGATTTATCTCTGGGCTTTCTATTTTATTCCATTGATCTATATTTCTGTCTTTGTGCCAGTACCATACTGTCTTGATAACTGTGGCTTTGTAGTAGAGCCTGAAGTCAGGCAGGTTGATTCCTCCAGTTCCATTCTTCTTTCTCAAGATAGCTTTGGCTATTCGAGGTTTTTTGTTTTTCCATACAAATTGTGAAATTATTTGTTCTAGCTCTGTGAAGAATACTGTTGGTAGCTTGATAGGGATTGCGTTGAATCTATAAATTGCTTTGGGTAGTATACTCATTTTCACTATATGGAGTATTACTCAGCCATTAAAAAGAATACATTTGAATCAGTTCTAATGAGATGGATGAAACTGGAGCCTATTATACAGAGTGAAGTAAGCCAGAAGGAAAAACATAAATACAGTATACTAACGCATATATATGGAATTTAGGAAGATGGTAACAATAACCCGGTGTACGAGACAGCAAAAGAGACACTGATGTATAGAACAGTCTTATGGACTCTGTGGGAGAGGGAGAGGGTGGGAAGATTTGGGAGAATGACATTGAAACATGTAAAATATCATGTAAGAAACGAGTTGCCAGTCCAGGTTCGATACACGATACTGGATGCTTGGGGCTAGTGCACTGGGACGACCAAGAGGGATGGTATGGGGAGGGAGGAGGGAGGAGGGTTCAGGATGGGGAACACATGTATACCTGTGGCGGATTCATTTTGATATTTGGCAAAACTAATACAATATTGTAAAGTTTAAAAATAAAATTAAAAAAAAAAAAGAAAGAAAAGAGAATGATATCAAACAAGCAACCTAACTTGACACCTTAAAGAGCTAGAAAAAGAAGAAAAAAACAAAGCTCAAAGTCGGCAGAAGGAAGGAAATAGAGATCATAAAGTAAATAAAAGAAACAGAGACCAATAAGAAAAACAAAACAAACAAACAAACAAACAAAAAAAAACCAATGAGACTAACAGCTGGCTTTTTAAAGCCATAAACAAAACTGAAAAATCTTTAGCTAGACTTACCAAGAAAAGAAGAAATAAGACTAAAATAAGCAGAAATAAAAGAGAAAACATTACAACTGATACTGGACAAATACATACAATCATAACAAACTATTAATACAATGAACCATACCGGAACAAATTGGAGAACTTAGAAAAAATAGATTCTTAGAAACCTACAACCTATCAGGAAAGAATCATGAAGAATTAGAAATCTGAATACATGAATCATGAGTAAGCAGATTGAACTGGCAATCCCAAAACACACAATACACTCCCAAAACACAAAGTACAGGGCCAGACAGTTTCACTGATTAATACTAACAAATATATAAAGAGAAATGGATACCAATTCTCAAACTCTTCCAAAAAATACAAGAGGAAAGGCCACTTGCAAACTAACTTTGAAAAGCCAACATTACCCTTCTATTATAACCAAAAAGAATATTACGTGAAATGAAAATTATAGGCCAATATCCTTGATATCTGGTCCCATCACTGCATGGCTAAAAGAAGGGGGAAAAGTGGAAACAGTGACAGATTTTGTTTTCTTGGGCTCCAAAGTAACTCACTGCAGACAGTGACCACAGCCATGAAATTAAAAAACGCTTGCTCCTTGGAAGAAAAGCTACAATAAACCTAGGCAGCATATTAAAGAGCAGAGACATCACATTGCCAACAAAGGTCCATACAGTCAAAGCTATGGTTTTTCCAGTTAATTATGTATGGATGTGAGAGTTGGACCATAAAGAAGGCTGAGTGCCAAAAAATTGATGCCTCCAAATTGTGCTGCTGGAGAAGATTCTTGAAGAGTCCCTTGGACTGCAAGATCAAACCAGTCAATCCTTAAGGAAGTCAGCCCTGAACATTCATTGGAAAGACTGATGTTGAAGCTGAAGCTCCAATACTTTGGCCACGTAATTCAAAGAATCAACTCATTGGAAAAGAAACTGATGCTCGGAAAGACTGAAGGCAAAAGGAGAAGAGGGCAGCAAAGGATGAGATGGTTAGACAGTATCACCAACTTAATGGACATGAATTTGAGCAAATTCTGGGAGATGGTGAAAATCAAGGAAGCCTGACGTACTGCAGTCCATGGGGATGAAAAGAGTCAGACACGACTTAGGGACTGAAAAACGACAATCCCTGATAAACATAGATGCAAAAATCCTCAACAAAATATTAGCAAACTGAACTGAAGAATACAGTAACAGGTGGATTTATGAGCAAGCTGGATTTATTCCAGGGATGCAAGGATGGTTCAACATGTGTAAATCAACTGGTGTGATAGAACTCGTTAACAAAATGGGGAATAAAAATCATAGAATCCTCTCAGTTGATTCAGAAAAAAAAAGCATTTGATAAAATTCAACATTCATTTATCATAAAAATTATCAACAAAGTGGTATAGAGAGAAGGTACCTCAATGTAATACAAGCTATATATGACAACCCAACAGTCAATATGATACTCAACAGTGAAAAGGTGAAAACTTTTCCTTTAAGATCAGTAACAAGACCAGAATCACCACTTATATTGAACAGAAGGAGTCAGGGTTTGGGAAAATTTTTCTTAAGACGCAAGAGAATTGGGTATGTTTAAATGCTAATGGAAAGGAGCCAACAGAGAAGGAGAGAATTTAAAAAAAAGAAGAAGAAGAAGAAGAAATGATTATTTGAAGAGGAACCCTGAAAAAGTGAGAGGAAAGGGATCCATGACACAAGTGGAAAGATTTACTTTAAATAAAAGGAAAGCCCTTCTTCCACAACAACAAAATGAAAAGGAAAATAAAGGGGTGTGAATGTAGATAACTTGTAAATCTAGTGGAAGGGAGTTGAGGGAGTTCCCTAAAATGGATTCTGAATTTCTCTGTGGAAGACTAGATCATTTGGGGAAAAGTCCATGGTGAAGAACTGGAAGGGAAGAATTCAGAGCTGAAAATAGTTGGTGTGCTTGTAGGAGCAAGATGAGTTCAGTTATGAAACAAGAACATTGAATAAAGTCCCTAAGAAAGACAATGCCAAAGAATGCTCAAACTACCACACAATTGCACTCATCTCACATGCTAATAAAGTAATGCTCAAAATTCTCTAAGCCAGGCTTCAGCAATATGTGAACTGTGAACTTCCAGTCATTCAAGCTGGTTTTAGGAAAGGCAGAGGAATCAGAGATCAAATTGCCAACATCTGCCAGATCATCAAAAAAGCAAGAGAGTTCCAGAAAAACATCTATTTCTGCTTTATTGACTATGCCAAAGACTTTGACTGTGCAGATCACAATAAGCTGTGGAAAATTCTGAAAAAGATGCAAATACCAGACCACCTTACCTGCATCTTGAGAAACGTGTATGCAGGTCAGGAAGCAACAGTTAGAACTGGACATGGAACAACAGACTGGTTTCAAATAGGAAAAGGAGTACATCAAGGCTGTATATTGTCACCCTGCTTATTTAACTTCTATGCAGAGTACATCATGAGAAATGCCAGGCTGGATAAAGCCTAGCAATCCAAGATTGCCATGAGAAATATCAATAACCTCAGATATGCAGATGACACCACCCTTATGGCAGAAAGTGAAAAAGAACTAAAGAGCCTCTTGGTGAAAGTGAAACAGGAGAGTGAAAAAGTTGGCTTAAAACTCAACATTCAGAAAACTAAGATCATGGCATCCGGTCCCATCACTTCATGGCAAATAGATGGGGACTTTATTTTTCTGGGCTCCAAAATCACTGCAGATGGTGACTGCAGCCATGAAATAAAAAAACGTTTACTCCTTGGAAGGAAAGTTATGACCAACCTAGACAGCATATTAAAAAGTAGAGACATTACTTTGCCAACAAAGGTCCGTCTAGTCAAGGCTATGGTTTTTCCAGTAGTCATGTATGGATGTAAGAGTTGGACTATAAAGAAAGCTGAGTGCTGAAGAAATGATGATTTTGAATTCTGTTGTTGGAGAAGACTCTTGAGGGTCACCTGGATAGCAAGGAGATCCAACCAGTCCATTCTAAAGGAGATCAGTCCTGAATATTCATTGGAAGGACTGATGTTGAAGCTGAAACTCCAATACTTTGACCACCTGATGCGAAGAACCGACTCATTCGAGAAGACCCTGATGCTAGGAAAGATTGAAGGCAGGAGGAGAAGGGGACAATAGAGGATGAAATGGTTGAATGGCTTCACCTACTCGATGGACATGGGTTTGAGTGGATTCCAGGACTTGGTGAGGGACAGGGAGGCCTGGCATGCTGCAGTCCATGGAATCGCAAAGAGTCGGACATAACTGAGTGACTGAACTGAACTGAACTGATTGAGTTGGTCACAATAATATGATCCTGATGGGCTGCATGGTCTTCCAGAAGAGATCAGTAGCTCAAATGCAGGTAGGGAGGAAGAAAACTGTTGCATTGGACTTTTGACAAGTGAAACAGATAGAGAGGCACTTACTGGTTAAGTGGTAACAGTAATAAAACATACACTGGAAAATAGGGAGTGGACAGAAGAGTAGCCTAATGAACAGGCAGAATATGGGACTAACAATGTACTAAGAATCCTGTGGGAGTCTAAGCACTATTATATTTATTAAATTCTATCTACAAATTAAAAGGAAAGGAGTATGTGGTCTGAGGGTGAAATATCTGAGACATGACTTTGTAATACTGTAGACAATTAGGCAATCTATACATCTACTTCTGTGATAGTTGAACCTAAGAGTCTTAATGAGGAGTATAGATGAAATACCTCTCACCTTGGGAATGAGATATTCTCTGAATTTAATGTCCTGAGCTGCAGCATGGGGTAGGTTGTTGGGGACAAGGTCAATGAATCTCTGGATCTCGTGGATCACAGCATCTGTGTAGGGCATGCGGCTCCTGTCCTCCATGCATGGACTCCGGTTTCTGCCAACCACATGGTTAATTTCTTCCTGGACTTTAGCTGGCAAGGTAGAAATCAGAATTTGTGTCAAGTGATAAAGATATTTTATCTTCTTAATCATGATTACATTGTGGTAGGATATGGAGAGAAGGAAAAATTACACGTGTTTCTCTACAAGGGAAAAAATGAAAAAGAATTTCAGTGTCATGGACAAATTGGAATTTCATTAGAGACTTAAATACACATACATAGGGGGCGGGTGGCTGGGGTGGGGAATCAGAACTGATACAGCAGGTCAACACCAGACAAAGAGCAGGCAGAAAGGGAATTTTCCATGCAAAGAAGATTGTGCAGATGATTTATTGGAATGATGTAAATCCTACTCTTGGACACCCCCTAGCAGAGAGCTGGAACACGGATGAGCGTTCCTCTTCTTCCAAAGTGCCTGCGGCGTGCCAGCTGAAGAGCTAAATCCTTTCTTCAGGCAAGTCAATCCACGCTGAATAACAAAAGCTGCCAGGAAAGGAAAAACCTTCTAAGGGACACTTAAAGAAAAGTGTCACTGAACTGAGATTAAACAGTTTCTTTACTACTATTCCTGTGTTCTGGATTATTCAAAACTCAGGGCTGTGGGAATAAGAAAGACCTATTGGTTTACCCAAAATACTAAATTGATCCATCAGAATGAATGCAGGGGTGGTGGGGAGATTGATGCTGGTAGAAATACCCGACAGCAGGGGTGATAGGATTTTTTAAACCATTTTATTAGCTTTCAAAATTACAAAACAGCATTTGCTGTTTTTTTTTAAAATGGAAAAACCTTTAAATAATTAAAAGTCACACAGATGTGTGAAGTTAAGAAATGAATATCCCTAAAATTCTTCAAGAGATGGGAATACCAGACCACCTGACCTGCCTCTTGAGAAACCTATATGCAGGTCAGGAAGCAACAGTTAGAACTGGACATGGAACAACAAACTGGTTCCAAATAGGAAAAGGAGTACGTCAAGGCTGTATATTGTCACCCTGCTTATTTAACTTATATGCAGAGTACATCATGAGAAACGCTGGGCTGGAAGAACCACAAGCTGGAATCAAGACTGCCAGGAGAAATATCAATAACCTCAGATATGCAGATGACACCACCCTTATGGCAGAAAGTGAAGAGGAACTAAAAAGCCTCTTGATGAAAATGAAAGAGGAGAGTGAAAAAGTTGGCTTAAAGCTGAAGATCATGGCATCTGGTCCCATCACTTCATGGGAAATAGATGGGGAAACAGTGGAAACAGTGTCAAGACATTATTTTGGGGGGCTCCAAAATCACTGCAGATGGTGACTGCAGCCATGAAATTAAAAGACACTTACTCCTTGGAAGGAAAGTTATGACCAACCTAGATAGCATATTGAAAAGCAGAGACACTACTTGGCCAACAAAGGTCCGTCTAGTCAAGGCTATGGTTTTTCCAGTGGTCATGTATGGATGTGAGAGTAGGACTGTGAAGAAAGCTGAGCACTGAAGAATTGATGCTTCTGAACTGTGGTGTTGGAGAAGACTCTTGAGAGTCCCTTGGACTGCAAGGAGATCCAACCAGTCCATTCTAAAGGAAATCAGTCCTGGGTGTTCCTTGGAAGGACTAATGCTAAAGCTGAAACTCCAATACTTTGGTCACCTCATGCAAAGAGTTGACTCATTGGAAAAGACTCTGATGCTGGGAGGGATTGGGGGCAGGAGGAGAAGGGGACGAAAGAGGATGAGATGGCTGGATGGCATCACCGACTCGATGGACGTGAGTTTGAGTCAACTCCGGGAGATGGTGATGGACAGGGAGGCCTGGCGTGCTGCGACTCATGGGGTCGCAAAGAGTCGGACACAACTAAGCGACTGAACTGAACTGAAACTCCCCTAGGTTAATTACTACAAGCACTGTGATAGGGACCTTCTTTGACTTTGTCAATACACAGGCAACTATGTAGCTGCTGTGTCACATTTTATATCCACTTCTTACTGCTGTCTCCAGCTTGATGCATGGAGATCCCATTTAATTCGCACAGACCTTTAGGGGGTGAGCACTATAAACAGTCCCACTTTTCAAGGTGGGTAAAGTAACACTTGGAGAAGTAACTTGTTCAAGGGTAACCAGCTTGTGGATGATAACTCTGTTTCAGACCAGGGCTCTTAACTGACATCACCGTCTATGGGGTCGCACAGAGTCGGACACAACTGAAGTGACTTAGCAGCATCTAACCATGTCGAATTATACAAAATCAGCTTATTATTCTTTTCAATGGCTGCATGGTATAACGGATAAAGAATATTCCAAATTTATTTAATTTGTTCCTTTCTAAGGGATATTTAAGGTGTCCTCAAGTTTTATTCTTTTTTTTTTTAATATTGCTACAATAAATTTCTATGCTATGGTAATAGAACTGCTAGGTCAAAAGTACATGTTTAAGTTTGGCTTAGATGCAATCCTTGTAAATAGGCTATGTAAATCCAAATTTCTAGTAAGGCTATGTAAGTGTGCCCTTCTCACCACACCTTCCCAAGTACCAGACATTATCAGTCACTGTAATTTTGGGGCAATGTGATAGATGAAAACTGAATCCAATAGCCGTTTTCCTTGATCATAAAGGAAGGTGACAGCATTTTGATATGTTTATTAGCCATTTGTATTTCTTAGGCAATTGTTCGTATCATCCTCACACTTTTCTATCCTATTGTCTTTCCATACTGATTTGTGGGAGCTTTCTATAAATTCTGAATATTAACCCTTTATCTGTTACACAGTTTCACGTGTTTTCTCCCGGTTGTCTATTCACTTAATCCTGTTTATTACAGTCTTTCACCATAATTTCAAAAAACTGAATTTGTTAGTTTTCTTTTTAAGACTTCAGAGATATCTGTCATGCTTTTAAAGGCTTTCTCCACAACTATAGATATATATTGCTTTATTTTCTTCTAGGGTTTTATAGATTTGAAATACAGTGTGTGGCATGAAATAGGTATCTAGATATGTATTTTCCCAAAGAAACTGCCCGTTGACTTAATACTATGTATTAACTAGTCCATCCTTTCCTACTGATGTGAAAATTTTCTCTTTATCATGTATTAAATTCTAATGTATACATGGATCTATTTATAGATTTTCCAAGCATGTTTTAAAATTTAGGGGTGCAAACTCCCAACAATTACTACTTTTTAAATACATTTTGGGGCCATTTTTCTTTATTTATTCTTTTGTATGAACTTGAGAAGCAATCTGTCAAGCTTTAAAAAAGATTCTATTAGGATTTTATTGGAACTGCATGCGTTAAATTAACCTGGAGAAAACGTACTTTGTAGCACTGAGGCCAGGAGTTAGATGCATCTCTATTCATCAACATCTCATCGCTTCAGTGAAAGTTCTGCTGTCTCATATACATTTTCTGCTAAGTTTACAGTCATATTTTTATAGATTGGGATACAAATATGAGAGATCTTTCCCCCCACAATATTGTACATGTGGTTAATGCTATCATACGAGAAAAGACTCATTTTTCTTGATTAATAACCTAATTATGAATCAATTTTATTGAAGCTTTAGTGCTTACAACTGACTGCTTCTAATATTTATCATATATATAGATGATCATATGAATGTTAAAAAGCTGGCTTAAAACTCAACATTCAAAAAACTAAGATCATGACATCTGGCCCCATCACTTCACCACAAATAGATGGGGAAACAATGGAAACAGTGACAGCCTTTATTTTCTTGGGCTCCAAAATCACTGCAGATGGTGACTGCAGCCATGAAATTAAAAGATGCTTGCTCCTTGGAAGAAAAGCTATGACCGACCTAGACAGCATATTAAAAAGCAAAGACATTCCTCTGCTGACAAAAGGTCCATCTAGTCAAAGCTATAGTTTTTTCAGTAGTATATATGGGTTTGAGAGTTGGACCATAAGGAAAGCTGAGTGCCTAAGAATTGATGCTTTTGAACTGTGGTGTTGGAGGGGACTCTTGAGAGTCCCTTGGACTGCAAGGAGATCCAACCAGTCTATCCTAAAGGAAATCAGTCCTGAATATTCACTGGAAAGACTGATGCTGAAGCTGAAGCTCCAATACTTTGGGCTACTTGATGTGAAGAACTGATTCACTGGAAAAGACCCTGATGCTGGGAAAGACTGAAAACAGGAGAAGGGGATGACAGAGGATGAGATGGTTGGATGGCATCAACAACTTGATGGACATGAGTCTGAGCAAGCTCTGGGAATAAGTGATGGACAGGGAAGCCTGGCATGCTGCAGTCCATGTGGTCACAAAGAGGTGGACATGACTGAGCAACTGAATTGAACATATAAATGTTAGTATTTAATCCTATTAACTTAGTGAATTAGATTGGTTTCCTAATATTATACTACCCTTATCCTCCTAGTTTAGATTAAGCCTACAACACTGCTGTGTATTATTTTTGGTATTTTTCTGTACTTGGCTTGAATCTGTATTGATAAGTGAGATGGTTCCACATTTTCTTGGTCACATTCTTGTTTGGTTTGGGTAAAACAACTTAAGTGAGTTTGTACTATAAACTTTGTTTGCTTCCTGTATTTATTGACGCTTTAAAGGTAAATAAATTGCCAGGACAAATGTCTGTATGTGGTATTTAGGAGGGAGGAAACTGGCTACTTTTCAAAAAGCATTAGATAGCTGGTTGGGATGGAAATGGAAGGATGAATGGTTGGATGGACAGATAATGGAAAAGTAATTTTCTTCTATGGTTATTTTCTATTCATACGTACTTCCTAGTCAATTTTGATAATTTATAGTTGTTTAAAATTTCTACTTCATTACTGAAAAATAGGTGCATAGAAAATGCTTGTAAACCTTTGGTTATAAAGGTTTGCAAGAAAGGCTTGTAAACTCTTTCTTTTCCAGTTAAGCTTCTTAGAGGTGTTCCTATTTTATCAATGTTTTCAAAGAAGTGTTTTTTCAATTTTATTTATAAAGTCTGTAAGGATTTTTCCTTTTATCTTATTTTATATAATTTATGGGAAAAAACAGAGTTATTACTCATGTTATTTTACTTTGGATAATTTTATTATTCTTTTCTCAAATATTGATTTGAATACTTAGTTTACTTTCAGCAATTTTAAGTTTTTTTAAAAATATCTTTTAAGACTAATTTGTACTTTGAGAACTGCTTTGACCACAGCACATGGATTTCTGTATGGGGCATTGTCATCTTCAGTAATTTCTAAATAGTCTGCCATTCTAATTATGATTTTCTTCTTTAACTCAAGAGTTTAAAAAATGAACACACAAAAAACTGTACATGAATGTTCACAGAATCATTATTCATAATAGCCAAAAGGTGGAAATAACCCAAATGGCTACTGATAGATGAATGGGGAAGGGAAAGTGGCATGATCAAACTATGGAACATTATCAAGCTATGTAGAAAGGAATCATGTACTGATTGATGTTACAACAGGTATGACCCCTGAAAACAAGCCAAGTAACAGAAGCCAGACAGAAAAGAATACATAGTTTATGCTTCTATATTCCATGTGTATGAAATCTTTGGAGCTGGCAGATAAAGACAAGAAAAGAAGCAGGTTAGTGGTTGCCAACGGAGAAGGCAATCGCACCCCACTCCAGTACTCTTGCCTGGAAAATCCCAGGGGCGGAGGAGCCTGATAGGCTGCAGTCCATGGGGTTGTGAAGAGTCGGACACGACTGAGAGACTTCACTTTCACTTTTCATTTTCATGCATTGGAGAAGGAAATGGCAACCCACTCCAGTGTTCTTGCCTAGAGAATCCCAGGGGGAGCCTGTGGGGTCACACAGAGTCGGACACGACTGAAGTGACTTAGCAGCAGCAGCAGTGGTTGCCAAGAGTTGAGGAGAGAGGTGAAGGAGAAGGAACAGGGGTTCTAACTAACAGGAATGTTCTGAACAGGAACGGAGGTTCTTCTGGAGGGGATGAAAATGTCCTGAAATTAAACAGTGTTTGTGGTGGCATAATTCTGTGAATATTCTAAAGACCACCAAACTGAACACTTTCAAAGGGTATATTTTATGGCATGTGAATTAAATACAACCGTTATAAAGAATAATATTTTCAAATGTCTAAGTTGTTAGACTGAAGGAAGGCTGATCTGACATCTAGTATTATCATAGCTTGTTTGAAGAACGGACACTGCATATAGGGACTCCCCTGGCTTAGATGGTAAAGAATCTGCCTGCAATGCAGGAGACCCGGGTTCGAACCCTGGGTTGGGAAGATCCCCTAGAGAAGCAAATGGCTACTCATTCTAGTATTGTTGCCTGGAGAATTTCATGGACAGAGGAGCTTGCTGGGCTACAGCCCATGGGGTTAGAAAGAGCGGGACATGACTGAGTGATTAACACTTCCACTTTTCTTCATGCTACATATGGGGTCTAACTTTTGAAACGTATAGAGATTTTCTCTGTGGTTTGGTCTGACCTCGATTTTTGTGTTAAGCACTTGAATATGTGTTCTCTCTCTGTTGAATATTAATGCTCCCATTAAATAAATAATTATTAGTATTTTCAAAAAAAAAAAAAAAAAAAATAAATAAATAAATAAATACACATACATATAAAGCACAGTTACATCATGAAATTCATTTCTCAATTCTGATTCTCTCCTTCGTGTATTTTTTTAAAACAAACTCAGGGATGTGGGATCTCAAAGGCTCACATCGTACAGTTTAACCATTTTGTTTATGTCAGTTTTATTTTATGAAAGTTCTAAGAGAGTAGAAGTACTCCATGCAGTAAATACTTAATAAATGGACCAACTGAACAAGATGCTTGGTTGACTCAACACATAGGAATAATAAGTAAGTTAAGGGAGAATACTCAAGATGACCGAGTAGAAAGACTCTGAGATCACCTCCTCCCACAAGCATTACAAAACGATTAATACAATGATTTACAGAGCAACTATCAATAAGAACAACCTGAAGTCTAAGAGAAAGTTCTTCAACAACTAAAGATCTAAGGATGGAATCATGAATGCATAGGAGAAGCAGAAACATAGCACAGTTAAGACCTTACCCTCAGGTAGGAGACCCATGAACAGGATAATTACAATTACAGAGGTTCTCCTCAAGGAGTGAGGGGTCTGAACCCATCACTGGGCTCCCTAACTCAGGAATGCTGCACCAGGAAGATGAGCCCCCAGAGCACTTGGCTTTGCAGGCCAACAGGGCTTATTTCAGATGATCTAGTGAGCTGTGGGAAGTAGAGACTCCACTCTTAAAGAGTGTATACAAAATCTCACCCACTCTGGGACCCAGAAGCAGGAGCAGTAATTTGAAAGGAGCCTGGGTCAGACCCATTTATTGATCTTGGACAGGCTCCCAGAGAGGCACAGGACAGTTGGGGCTCACCTCCAGAACACATATGCTGGTAGCAGCTACTTTGGAGAGCTCATCCCAACACATGGACACAGATGATAGTAAGTGCAATTTTAGAATCTTCCCTGTGGCTTATTAGTGCCAGACCTTGGCCCTTCTCATCAGCCAGTTATCACCCGTTCTTGGATGTGGGAGCCCAAGTAGCTAGCTGGGCTGGGACACAGTCCTACCCACCAGCATGCCAGTTACTATAGCAGCCCTGACCCCCAGCTGTCCCTGGACCCAACTCCTCTCAACCATTGGGAGACACCAACCCCTGGTCTCCCTGGGCCCCCATCTAGACAACGGGCAGGCCAACTCCAATTCCAGGACACCTAAGGTCTTACAGCCAGAGAACACAGGATCTGGCTCTCCCCAACAAGATACCCCAGACCCTGCAGCCAGAGAAGCCAGGATGTGGCCTCATATACCAGAAGGCAGGTACTATCCTCAAGACTCCTGGGGCCTGATCCACCAACTAGCAGGCCAACCTCAGCCCCAGGACCACAGCAGTCCTGCAGCCAACCATGTCAAGATCCAGCCTACTCAATAGCAGGTCAGCACTACTAGAAGACATCTTGGGTCTCAGGCTCACCCAACAGCAAACTGACACCCAATTCTAGGAAGCCCCAGAACTCTCTGCCAGCCATCTCAGGAAGAGGCCCTGGACCCAGCTCTAACCACCAGAGGGCCAGCACTAGACTGGACCCCATGGGCTTTCATAACCAGCTGCCACATGACTCAACCCCACCCACCATCGCCCAGCAGCTGCTCCACAAGAAAAATGTATTGAATACAAATGGAAGAATAAGAAAGTTGAGGAAACAATTCTTAGACAAAATAGACTTTAAAACAAAGACTGTATGGAACAAGAGAAAAAAGAAGGACATTACATAATGATGAAAGAATCAACCAACAAAAAGATATAACAGTTACAAATCTATATGCATACGTGCTAAGTTGCTTTAGTCAACTTATGACAGCATGGAAAGTCCTAGAAGATATTATGCGACCCTTTGGACTGTGCCCACCAGGCTCCTCTGTCCATGAGATTCTCCAGGCAAGAATAATGGAGTGGGTTGCCATGCCCTGTTCCAGGGGATCTTCTCAACCTAGGGAATGAACCCACATCTCTTATGTCTCACATGCACATTGGCAGGTGAGTTCTTTACCACTAACACCCCCTGGGAAGCCCGTAAATATATATACATATAACTAGTTCACTTTTTTGTACAGCAGAAACTAATACAACATTATAAGACAATTAAACTCAAAAAAAATAAAAATAAAAGTGTCTTAATAGGTCAAAGCACAAAGCATGATAGAGTAAAGGAAATATTCTCTTAGATGAGGACTGAATAAAGAAAAAAAGGAGGATGAGAAATTACATTTTTCAGGAAATTTTGTTTGGCCAAAAGGGTGTATTTGAACATAATTTTTGTGTATAACTTTTTAATTTAAAGAGTGAGGTTTTTTGATGAAGAAAGATTGTGATTTTGTTGTGTCAATCCTTCCATTGCAAATGCATCTGAGTAGAATTAACTTTTGACAAAAGTACATTTATGTGGACTTGGAAGGCTTATCAAGCAATGTCATTGTAGAGAAGATTCTTCACCGTCTGAGGCACCATGGCAGCCCTACTGCACCTGACCTGATGCAAATCAAGGATACTCCACCACAGTAGGGAGGACAGTGACCTCTGCCCTCCATAATTCTGCTACTGGTTAAACATTTTATTCTCCTGTTTTATTATACTCTAATTTGAATGCAATTCATACAATGATAGGAATATGTACTAAGGATAGAAGTTTTTCTTGTACATCTTCTAGGCAGATGAAGAGTAGAAAAGTCATCAGTGTTGCCTGCCAATTTCTAACCAGAATTTCATCCTGTCCATCATCTGTGATACTACCTGTGACCTCTGGGTGCTTCAGCAGGAGCAGCAGTCCATATCTCAGAGTGAGGCTTGTTGTCTCTATTCCAGCAGTAAGCACATCCCATATAGTGGTGATCAAGTTGTCCATGGTAAACTCAGACTGTTTATTGTGTTTCTCCTGGCAATGATGTATTAGGATTACATGATAAGTAAAAGCAACTTACAAGTAACTTACAATAATTCCATAAAACAACATAATTGTTTAAGTTTACTTATTTGACAAATTAAGCCAAACATTAGAGAATGTTACAGATGAAGGTAAAGTTAGATGTATTGTTAGAATTTCTTCAATTAAAATATAACCAGAGTTAAACTTCCAAGTCCTTTCTGATTCCTCACTTTCTCACCCACTGGAGTATATCAGTTCTTCAGTAATTTCTGTCTAACCTGACTCTTATCAAGTCATCACTGCTACTCACCATCAGTTCAGGCATCTATTGTCAATTTCATCATATCTGAATTTCTCACTCAGGCCTTCAGAACCACCTATCCTCAAACTGAAACACTATTCCCAAATTCATCAGTCATTAAACCCACAACAGTTCCTCAGTTTCTATCAAGACAATCTCTTTAAAAATTCCACACACTTCATCACTGCACTTATCTTTCCCTGAACCAGTTTTGTCATCTCTGCTAATCCTCAAAACCTACTTCATCTGTTTTCTACTGTCTTTCCAAGAGTAAGCCTTTCTAGATTCCCATCCATTTCTGCCTTCTCTCATTTCTTACATCACCCATTCATGGAATTTATTTAATGAAAGAGAATATACCATCTATCACTTATCTTGAATGTGTGCGTGTGTTTCAATCTGTTCTCAAATAAAGAACCAGCTTTAACATGGTAAATATAAACACTTCCAAGCAATTTTCAGTGACAATGCAGAAATAATTCAAGACATCCAGTATGGTTTGCACAACAATAGGTTGCACAAGCAATGAATATATCCTTAAGAAGGAGCATTTGTTTTAATAAACCAATTCCACTGATAAGAACAAAGCTATTCCATGTATTACATCACTCCACCTACAAAGATGAAGTAGCAAGTCTGGATCCCATTTTACCTTTTCCATTTTAATCAGGAAGTAATCAATAAAGTCTTGAGGATTATTGAGGTCCAGGGATTCTTGGTGTTCCTTTATTTTCTCCAAAATAAACTTTCTTTGCTCAGTCATGTTTTTAAATAATGTGTTATGACTCCCTGGGAGATAATGTAGTAAAGAGGGGAAAGCATTGTAGAGCTGAAAAAGAAAAGAAACAGTCAATTCATTCAGCAAACATTTACAAGCCCATATTATGGCGCAGACATATTGCTATAAAATAAGTAAATAAAGATGACTAAGATATGCTCCTTGCACTGAAACCCATTTGGGATTTGAAGGAGAGGGAACTGATAAAATGGCCTGAGTGACAGTATGCACAGATTACCAACTAATTTCAAAACCATTCGAATTATTTTCATAACCACAACTCTGAAGAAATTCAGGGTCATACCACATCTTTCCAAATGAGGGCACTGGGGTTCGGAAAGGTTAGTCAACCAGTCTAAGTCACAAAACTAGTGACAGAGGTAGATTCCAGTGTTCATCCCAGTTCACACTACACACGTGTCTACAGAGAGTCACCTAAACAGGGTGTGCAGAGATCGTACACTTTTTCTACATTTATCTTTATGAAAATATATTAACTGTTGACACGTATTATATTAGTTTCAGGCGTACAAAATGGTGATTCACCATTTACATGCATTACAAATTGATTGCCATAATAAACCTAGGAATCATCTGTCATCATACAGTTATTGAAATGTTATTGACTCTATTCCTTATGCTGTATATTATATCCTTGTGACTTATTACATTTATATCTGAAGTTTATATTTCTTAATCCCTTTTACTATTTCATTCATCCTTTTACTTCTTCCTCCCTGAGGACCACCAATTTCTTCTCTGTATCTATGAATTTGTTTCTGTTTTACTTTGTTTGCTCTAAAATTGTTTTAATTCTAAATATGAAGTAAATTATATAATATTTGTCTTTGTCTGACATTCTTCTCTTAGCATAATATCTTCTAGGACTATCCATGCTGTCATAAATGGCACAATTTCATTCTTTTATACGGCAAAGTAATATTTCATTGTGTGTGTGTGTGTATTCCACTTCTTTTTTATGCTTTCGTCTATCAGTGGACACTTAGGTGGTTTTCATATCTTACCTTTTGTAAACAACGCTACAATGAACATAAGGGTGCATATATCTTTTTGAATAAGTTTCTTTTCTTCAGATAAACACCCAGAAGTTTTCTAGAGAGAATTACCGAGTTAAGTCCCAGATCATATAGTAGTTCTATTTTTAACTTTTTGAGGAACCTCTATACTGTTTGCCACTGGAGAAGGCGATGGCACCCCACTCCAGTGCTCTTGCCTGGAAAATCCCATGGATGGAGGAGCCTGGTAGGCAGCAATCCATGGGGTCGCACGGAGTTGGACACGACTAAGCCACTTCACTTTCCCTTTTCACTTTCATGTATTGGAGAAGGAAATGGCAACCCACTCCAGTGTTCTTGCCTGGAGAATCCCAGGGATGGGGAAGCCTGGTGGGCTGTCATCTATGGGGTCGCACAGAGTCGGACACGACTGAAGTGACTTAGCAGCTATACTGTTTGCCATAGCGACCATTTCAATTTACATTCCTACCAACAGTGCATATGTGTTCCCTTATTTCCACATCCTCCCAAAACTTGTTTTCTTCTCTTTCTTATAATAGCCATTCTAACTGGTGTGAGGTAAAACCCTTTAGTGTTTTTATTTGTATTTTCCTGATAATTAGTGTTTTGACCATCTTTCCATGTGCCTATTGGCCAACTTTTGTCTTCTTTGGAAAAATATCTATTTGAACCTCCTGTCCATTTTTTAATTAGGGTTTTCTTTTGGTTATTGAAGTGTATGAGTTCTTTGTGTATTTTGAACACTAACTCCTTGTCAGATGCATCATTTGCAAATATATTCTATTCAGCAGGCAGGCATTTTGTTTTGTTGATAGTTACCTTCACTGTGCAAAAGCTTTTACATTTGATCAGGTCACATTCCTTTATTTTTGCTTTTGTTTCCCTTGCCTAACAATGCATAACCAAAAAAATATCAACAAGACTAATGTCAAAGAGCACACATCCATGATTACTTCTAGAATTTTTATAGTTCTGGTTCTTACATTTAAATCCTTAATCCATGTTGAATTTATTTTATATGTGGTGTGATAAAGGCATCCAGTTTGATTCTTTTGTATGTAACTGTCCAGTTTTCCCAATACCATTGATTGAAGAGGGTGTCTTTTCTACATTTTGTATTCTAGCTTCTTTTGTTGTATATTAATTACCTACTAAGTGTGGTAAGTATCTAAGCTGTCTCTTCAGTTCCATTGATCTATGTCTGCTTTTGTGCCAGTACCACGCTTCTTTTTCTTTGCTTGTGTGGCTGGAACTTCCAGTACTATGCTGAATAAAAGTGGAGAGAGTGGGAATCCTTGTGTTGTTCCTGATTTGAGAGGAAATACTTTAAGGGTTTCACCATTGAGAATGATGACAGCTTCTCCTGTAGGGGCTTTATTACAATTAAGTGTGTTCCCTCTATATTCACTCTGAGTTTTTATCATAAATGGATGTTGAATTCAGTCAAAACATTTTTTTTTATAACTTAAAAAAATCATATGATTTTTATTTTTAATTTGTTAATGCCATGTATCACATAGATGGATTTGCAGACACTGAACCAGCTTTGCATCCCCAGAATAAATTTGGCTTATTCATAGATTATAATTGTTATAATGTATTACTGAATTCAATTTCATGCAAAGATGGGCACAATAAAGGACAGAAATCGTATGGACCTAACAAAAGCAGAAGATATGAATAAGAGGTGGCAAGAATACACAGAAGAACTATACAAAAAAGATCTTAATGACCCAGATAATCACGATGACATGATTACTCACCTAGAACCAGACATCCTGGAATGTGAAGTCAAATGGGCCTTAGGAAGCATCACTACAAATAAAACTAGTGGAAGTGATGGAATTCCAGCTGAGCAATTTCAAATCCAAAAAGATGATGCTGTTAAAGTGCCAAACTCAACATACCAGCAAATTTGGAAAACTCTGCAGTGGCCACAGGACTGGAAAAAGTCAGTTTTCATTCCAATCCCAAGAAAGGCGATGCCAAAGAATGTTCAAACTACCATACAACTGCACTCTTCTCACATGCTAGCAAAGTAATGCTCAAAGTTTTCCAAGCCAGGCTTTGACAGTACATGAACTGCGAACTTCCAGATGTTCAAGCTGGATTTAGAAAAGGCAGAGGGACCAGAGATCAAATTGCCAACATCTGTTGGATCATAGAAAAAGCAAGAGAATTCCAGAAAAACATCTACTTCTGTTTCATTGACTACACCAAAGCCTTTGACTGTGTGTATCACCACAAACTGTGGAAAATTCTGAAACAGATGGGAATACCAGACCACCTTACCTGTCTCCTGAGAAACCTGTAGGCAGGTCAAGAAGCAACAGTTAGAACTGGACATGGAACAAGAGACTGGTTCCAAATTGGGAAAGGAATACATCAAGGCTGTATGTCCCACTACTTATTTAGCTTATATGCAGAGTACATCATGGGAAATTCCCAGTTGGATGAAGCTCAAGCTGGAGTCAAGATTGCCAGGAGAAATATTAATAACCTCAGATATGCAGATGACACCACCCTGATGGCAGAAAGCCAAGAAGAACTAAAGAGCCTCTTGATGAATGTGAAAGAGGAGAGTGAAAAAGCATCTTAAAACAAACATTTAAAAAACAAAGATCATGGCATCTACTCCCATCACTTCATAGTGAATAGATGGGGAAGCAATGGAAACAGTGACAGACTTTGTTTTCATGGGCTCCAAAATCACTGCAGATGGTGACTGCAGCCATGAAATTAAAAGACACTTGCTCCTTGGAAAAAAAGCTATGACCCCCTACACAGCATTATTAAAAAGCAGTGACATTACTTGGCCAACAAAGGTCTGTCCAGTCAAAGCTGTGATTTTTCCAGTAGTCATGTATGGATGTGAGAGTTGGCAAAGAAAGATGAGCACCAAAGAACTGATGCTTTTGAATTGTGGTGTTGGAGAAGACTCTTGAGAGTCCTTTGGACTACAAGGAGATCCAACCAGTCCATCCTAAAGGAAATCAGTCCTGAAAATTCATTGGAAGGGCTGATGCTGAAGTGGAGGCTCAAATACTTTGGTCACCTGATGCGAACAACTGACTCATTAGAAAAGACCCTGAAGCTGGGTAAGATTGAAGGCAGGAGGAGAAGGGGATGACAGAGGATGAGATGGTGGGATGGCAGCATCACCAACTCAATGGACATGAGTTTGAGCAAGCTCCAGGCATTGGTGATGGACAGGGAATCGTGGCATGCTGCAGTCCATGGGGTCAGAAAGAGTTGGACATGACTGAGCAACTGAACTGAACTGAATATTCTGTTGAGGATTTTTGCAGCTAGGCTCATCAAAAATATTGACCTTAATTATTCTTTTCTTTTGAATTTTTTTTTCTAATTTGGGTATAAGGGTAATGCATCATAGAATAAGTTTGAAAGTGTTCCTTTAGACATGTTTGGAAAGGCCAGGCATTAGTTCTTTTTTAAATATTTGGTAGAATTCACTTGTGAGGCCATCTGGTCCAGGATTTTTGGTTTTGCGGAGTTTTGATTCCTGGTTCTATTTCACTACTAGCGTTCCATCTTCAGATTATCTGTTTCTTCCTGATTCAATCTTGGTATGTGTGTTTCTATGAATTTATCCATTTCCCACTAGGTGTTTAATTTATGGGTGTATGATTATTCACTGTAGTCTCTCATGATTCTTTGAAATTCTGTGATATCAATTGTAATGTGCCTCTTCCATTTCTGATTTTATTTATTTGCACTTTCTTTTTTTCTGATGAGTCTGGCTAGAGTTTATCAAATCTGATTATCTTTTCAAAGAACTAGCTTTTATGTTCACTAATCTTTTCTATTGCCCTTTTAGCCTCTATTGTTTATTTAGTCTCTGATCTTTATTATTTCCTTCCTTCTGCTAACTTTGGGCTTTGTTTGTTCTTCTTTTTCTAGTTTTTTTTTTCTTTGTTGTTGTTTTGTTTTTTGATGTGTGTGTGTGTGTGTGTGTGTAGCAGTTTTATTAAAGTAAGAAAAGGGACAGAGAAAGCTTCTGACATAGACATCGGAAGGGGGACAGAGAGTACTCCCCTCGCTAGTCTAAGCAAGGGAGTTATATAATTTTTTAATTAGTTATGATAAATCAAAAGAATGTCTCAAGGTTGTAAAGATCTTACTAGATCCACTCCCATAATTTACATTTTAAGATAACAGGATTAGCCACAAGTTTTTCACGAAGGAGAAACTGTCCTCAAGAAGGATGTATTGTTGTTATATAATCTTTACTACACAGTTTAAAATGAGTTGTTTGTGTGTAATCATCAGTACCAGGCTTAAGGAAAAAAACATTTTCTGTGACGAAGACTAAAGAATGTAGAGGGAAAAAAATACATTTGTCCTTTCCTCCTCCTTGAGAATTCCAGAACCCTATCTCTGCTTCATGAGCCCAGATCCCTTTCTCCTCCTTAGGGATCCCAGACTTCTTATCAACCTACCTAGGAATTGACTCTCTCATCCCCTCCTTTTCTTTTGGAGAATTATGTTGCCAAGGGAAAGGGGCATCCTTTTCATTCTATAATTACTTCCTGCTGTTGAGGGGTGTCATCCCTAAACTGTTGAGGCAACATATTCTCCTAACCCTCATATTGAGGGTCTCTGATCCATGGGCCCCAAGTAATAGTTGGGGAAGGCTCTGGCACTTGTAGGAGCCTGGACAACCATTTGTAACCTAAAAGCTTTCAGAAAGTTAGAAACAAACCCTGTTATACAGTTACAGATGTAAGGCAAAATAGTCATTAAACCAAGCTAAAACATAATCAAAATTAAAAGTACATTATGTCCATAGTTACATCAGTTCATCTTAGGATTGCTAGATGTCATCAGATCAAGAAGAGGCATCACATACAATTGTTGTTGGTGAAGACTTGAAGAAAGTCCTTTTGGAGAAACCCACCATGGGAAACCTTCAATTGATGAGGAGGTTGTAGAGCTGAAAACTGAGTCACATGGTTAATTTTAAGGCTTCAGTGTCTATAACAATGTCTGTGTGTAAGAAGGGTGTTCCATAGGTACATTCAAATGGGAACAGTCCTTCCTTTTTCGGGGCAATTCGAGCCCTCATTAAAGCTATGGGTAGAATTTAAACCAACTGTCTTGTGGTTCCTGAGTTAGTCTACACAGATGCCTGTTAATAATGCCATTAGCCTTTTCAACTTTTTCTGAAGATGGGGTCTCCAGGAACTGTGTAAGTGATATTTTATTCCTAGAATTTTCAACACCCCTTGAGTTACAGCATTTTTAAAGACAGAGCCATTGTTGCTCTGAGCTTTAGAGTTTAAGATCTCACTCACATCATGAGAAGTCAGTACAGTAAGATATTTGCCCATTAGTCAAAATCAATAGTAGCTTTAGACATTAGCAAAACAATAGTAGGAATTACCGTTAAGGAATGTGGCCATAGGCTTTTTTTTTTTTACTAAGGAGCAAACTAAATTCTGATCCTGTGGGCAAGCTCAAAACAGAAGCGTGCAAGAGAGCAGTTTGGAGAGCCTTAAAAGCCTTTTAAGTCTCTGGGAACCTAACCAGCTTGTTGATTTGGGCCTGCTGAGTTTCAGTTATAAGTTTATCTAAAGGCCAGGCAAGTTCTCCATAACCTGGAATCCAAATGTGGCAGTAGCCTGTAATGCCCCCAAATCCTCTCAAATTGTCTAAAAGTCATATTTGGCTCATTTAGAAATTTCAGACAATAAAGTATAAGGATTAGGCACTTACTATTTGTATATCTTGAATTAGTCTCCATTTATCACTTGACATTTTTACATCCAAAATAGGAGTGTTGCATGGAATTAATAGGGAATTAATAGCCTCTGTTCCTTTAAATCTTAAAATGATGGATTTTAACCCTTCCTTAACCTCAGGAGTTAGTGGGTACTGCTTTTGATGTGAAAATAGGTGAGGATCTTTGAGCTTGATAACAGCAGGAATAGCATTTTGTGTTCAACCCTCAGTTTTTCTATCAGCCCACAATTTAGGATTATATTTTGTTCAATTAATGGGAGAGAAAGAGCAGCGTCCATATTCATGAAAACAGGCCTGGACCTTGTTCAGTATATCCCTCCCCAGGAGGGGTGAAGGAGACTCTGGCATGATTAGAAACTCAAGAAAATAGCAGAGTCCTAGTTGCAGAATAAAGGACAACTAAAATAATAACGTCTGGCTCATATGGACAGTCCCATTATAGTAGTGGATCAGGAGGAAAGTGGATCAGGAAGAAAGCGGACCAGGGGCTTCAGTGAGCACAGAGAAAGTTGCCCCAGTGTCCAAAAGAAATTGACTGATTGGCCCCCCACAGTTATTAATACCCAGGGTTCCTCGGGTGTAATTAGGATGGGAGCTTGTGTGGGGACCCCCAGGCACCTACAGTCCTGATTGTCTTAAGAGTCCAATCCCTGGGGCCTACACCTCAGAGGGCAGTCTCTTCTCTGGTATGGTCCTTTACAGACTGGACATGCAGCTGGGGTGGCTTAGATGACTGAGGGCAATCCCGCTTGAGATGCTGCTCTTCTCACAGTAATAACAAGTCCACCCTTTTTCACCTGGGTCCTTCTGGGCATTTTTCCTCAGGCTGTTTCAGAGTGGATCTAACAGCCATGCTGGGGCTTTAGTCTTTTGCCTGGTTCTTTTTTACCTCTTATTTTCCTCCTCATATTCTCTACCGTAATACCATCTGAGACACTGCAAAAGTTTTTCTAAAGACTGATTAGGTCCAAACGCCTGTTTTTGTAACTTACAGCAGATACCTGGAGCTGATCGAGTGAAAAAACTATCTTTTAAGATCATTTCTCCCTCTGTAATTTTGAGATCAACATCAGTAAACTTGCAGAGAGCCCCCTGTAGTCATTCTAGGAATTTACCAGGAGTTTGCTTCTCTTCCTATTCTATCTCAGTCAACTTAGCATAGTCTAAAGTCTTTGCACTAGTTTGAGTCCTTTAAGAATACATCCAGCAAAGAGGCTCTGTTATCAGAACTGCTTGGCTCCCAGTAGGAAGGAGGGCTATTTCATGTTCCCTCTTGCCCCTTGCCTTCAAGCCATTCATCTCCAAAAGTAGTGGCTTCCCCCAAAATTCAAGTTTTTGAATCAGGAGTCAACTCCTGTCCCAAGACATACATTACATCTCTCCAAGTAAAGTCATAAAGTAAAGTTAGTCCCATAAAGCCTTCTATGTACTTTTTGGATCTTCTAGGGTCTCAACCACAATTGAGACTGTTGGAATTTCTACTGAGACTGAGGCAGCCCCTCCTGGAAGGGTACCCTGATTCTCAGCCTGTTCAGTTTGGAGCCCCAGATACAGGAGCAAAGTAAGAAAACAGGAGACAGCTGAAGGCTTCACACTCAAATCTGCACCCTTAGGACATAAGTCTGGCATGTCTCGCAGAGAGATAAAGAGCAACACATATATCACTTCTACCCATTTCCTTTGTTTTCTACAGAACTGGTCTAGTTGTAAAGCAGTATCATAACTGAGAGTCCCTTTAAACTGCCAGTTTTCCCCATTCTCCAAAGGATACTGTGGCCATTCAGTATCACAGAAGATCAGGCGTGTATTTTTTAAACTCTGGGGATCAAACTTGTCCCAAGTTTTTTAACTACATTTTAAAGGAGTTGTTCTGGAACTGTTAGCTCCCATCTCTAACAAAGAAAAAAGCAGCATCCAAGGCCATGGCTTCTTTCCACCAGAGGCGTCCCTCCCTCCTCTAGATGCGTGTGCAAACAGACTTTCCACTGAAGCTTTCCTTCCCTGGTCAGACTTAGTCTGTTCCTTACTGATGCAGGCATTTTACTCATCCCTCCCAGTTCTACCACCAAGATGGCATGGAGATGCACCAGCGGTAGACCTGATGACATCCCAGATTGATTTCTAGTTCCTTACCACCAAGACCTTTGTTGGATTTGCCGGAGTAGTTTCCCAGAATGTTTCCCAAGCTAGGACTACTAGAGGAAGCATCCATCTTACGTGTGCCCATGTACATTCCTGAGTACAGTCCTGATAGTACAGTACTACTGATAGCAGTAGAAGCAGTGAGACATAAAGAGATGAGCAACACCCAAGATGTCCCTTCTAAGTGTCACCACGCCAGTATATGTGATAGCAAAGGTGGTAGAGGGCTGGCCAGGGAGGAAAAAAGTGATTTTTATCCTCAAGATTCTAGTTCCAATCCTTCCAGTTCCTTTCCACAGATTCCATAAAAGGAATATCTAGGGAATTGAGACAGAAGCCATTGGAGAGCTTTCTCTGGTCTGCTAATAGCTAGCACTACCAAAGAAAGAAGCCCATTGCACTTCCAATCTGAACAGATCCTGCAATTCCCAACTGATGTCCTCAAAAACCTCATAGTCACCAGCAGTGCTTTATCCACATAGATAGGAGGCACAGCCATGACAAAGACTCACTTTTAGGACTTTGGGCCCTGAGGCAGGCAGTCAAGTGAGTGACCTCTAGCCTGAGAGACATTCCTGGAGTTAGAGCTCTGGCTTGCTCCCAAAGAAGCTCTTGTAACTTTTGCCTCCTAGTAAGGCTAGGCGCTTCCATACTTGGGGTTTAAGTAAAAGTACATAGTAATGGCATGAATCACAATGCCCTTGAAAGTCTATGATCTGACAGATCAGGTTAGTAGTTCTAATTCCCCAGGCAGTTATGGAATGGTCAAAGAGACCAGAAAAAAACTGACTGAGAAAGGAAAGCTCACTCCACACCCTTTGCCCATTTCTGGCTGCTCCCCTCACAGGGACGTTGAGTGCCTCTTGAATGGCAGGTCGGTATAAACCCCAACAAGGCTCCCCTTTTTGGAGCTCCCTTAAGTCATTACGGGGCACCTCGAAATCACAGAGCAGGGCTCATCACTTGCTTTGCACAGAACGTGTCATTCATTCACACACGCACACCATAGCGTTAGTAAAGTAAAGCAGAAAATGTTTATACTGAGAAAGCAGTGAGGCTAGAGCTCTTGAGTGTTCTTACCTTGTCCTGAAAATCCTGGATGAGCCCCCAAGATAATAGCTTATGGTAAATGATGTCAGATTGATGATATCTGAAGAAGATTTAGCTTCAGGACCAGGGACCATTCTTGATCACTCAAGAGCTTTTGTGTAGCACTTTTATTAAAGAAAGAAAAGGGACAGAGAAAGCTTCTGACATAGACATCAGAAGGGGGACAGAGAGTGCCCACTCTTTTTCTAGTTTTATGTGTAATGTTAGATTGTTTACTTCGCATTTATCTGGTTTCCTAAGGTAGACCTGTTTCACTACAAACTTCCCTCTTAGAACTGCTTTTGTGAGTCACATAGATTTTGGAATGTTGTGTTTCCATTTTCATTTCTCTCAAGGTATTTTGATTTCCTCTTTGACCTATTGTTGTTTAGCAGCATCTTATTAAGCTCCCATATGTTTGTGTTTTTTCCAGTTTTTTTCTTGTAACTGGTTCGTAGTTTCATACCATTGTGGTCAAAAAGATGTTCAATATCATTTCAATTTCTTGAATTTACTGACACTTGTTTTGTAAAATCATATGATATATCTTGGAAAATGTCTCATGTGTACTTGAAAACAAGGTGCATTCTGCGGCAATTGGATGGAATGTTGTATATAAATCTATCAAGTACATCTTATCTAATGTGTTGCTTAAGGCCAGTGTTTCCTTATTTAGTTTGGCTGTTCTGTCCATGGGGTCACAAAGGCTCAGACACGACTGAGTGACTGAACTGAACTGTTCAGTCCATTATGTAACTGATGTGTTAATGTCTCTTCAGTTCAGTTCAGTCACTCAGTCTTGTCCGACTCTTTGCCACCCCATGAACTGCAGCACCCCAGGCCTCCCTGTCCAACACCAATTCCCGGAGCCTACCCAAACTCATGTCCTTTGAGTCGGTCATGCCATCCAACCATCTCATCCTCTGTCATCCCCTTCTCCTCCTGCCCTCATTCCCAGCATCAGGGTCTTTTCAAATACGTCCACTCTTCATATCTGGTGGCCAAAGTATTGGAGTTTCAGCTTTAACATCACTCCTACCAATGAACACTCAGGCCTGATCTCCTTTAGGATGGACTGGTTGGATCTCCTTGCAGTCCAAGGGACTCTCAAGAGTCTTCTCCAACACCACAGTTCAAAAGCATCAATTCTTCGGTGCTCAGCTTTCTTGATACTCCAAGTCTCACATCCATACATGACTACTGGAAAAACCATAGCCTTGACTAGATGGACCATTGTTGGCAAAGTAATGTTTCTGCTTTTTAATACGCTATCTAGGTTGGTCATAACTTTCCTTCCAAGAAGTAAGCGTCTTTTAATTTCACGGCTGCAGTCACCATCTGCAGTGACTTTCGAGCCCAGAAAAATAAAGTATGACACTGTTTCCACTGTTTCCCCATCTATTTCCCATGAAGTGATGGGACCAGATGCCATGATCTTAGTTTTCGGAATGTTGAGGTTTAAGTCAATGTTTTCACTCTCCTCCTTCACTTTCATCAAGAGGCTTTTTAGTTCTTCTTCACTTTCTGCCATAAGGGTAGTGTCATCTGCATATATGAGGTTATTTTTATTTCTCACGGCAATCTTGATTCCAGCTTGTGCTTCCTCCAGCCCAGCGTTTCTCATGATGTACTCTTCATATAAGTTAAATAAGCAGGGTGACAACATACAGCCTTGACATACTCCTTTCCCTATTTGGAACCAGTCTGTTGTTCCATGTCTAGTTCTAACTGTTGCTTCCTGACCTGCATACAGGTTTCTCAAGAGGCAGGTCAGGTGGTCTGGTATTCCCATCTCTTGAAGAATTTTCCACAGTTTGTTGTGATCCACACAGTCAAAGGCTTTAGCATAGACAATAAAGAAATAGATGTTTTTCTGGAACCCTCTTGCTTTTTCGATGATCCAGCAGATGTTGGCAATTTGATCTCTGGTTCCTCTGCCTTTTCTAAAACCAGCTTGAACATCTGGAAGTTTGCAGTTCACGATTGCTGAAGCCTGGCTGGGAGAACTTGAGCAACTTTACTAGTGTGTGAGATAAGTGCAAATGTGCAGTAGTTTGAGCATTCTTTGGTATTGCCTTTATTTGGGATTGAAATGAAAACTGACCTTTTCCAGTCCTGTGGCCACTGCTGGGTTTTCTAAATTTGCTGGCATATTGAGTGCAGCACTTTCACAGCATGATCTTTCAGGATTTGAAATAGCCCAACTGGAATTCCATCACCTCCACTACCTTTGTTTGTAGTGATGCTTTCTAAGGCCAACTTGACTTCACATTCCAGGATGTCTGGTTCTAGGTGAGTGATTATACCATCATAACTAACTGGGTCATGGAGATCTTTTTTATACAGTTCTTCTGTGTATTTTTGCCACCTCTTCTTAATATCTTCTGCTTCTGTCAGTTCCATACCATTTCTGTCCTTTATTGAATGTCTCCTAGTATTATTGTATTACTGTCAATAACTCCTTTTAAGTCTGTTCACATCATACCATTTTTTAAATGAAGAAACTATACCAGAAAGATTAAGGAAATGCCTATATTATCTAACTTACTTTTATTTAGGCATTTTACATCTTCAGAAATGTACTCATTGCCCTTATTCATTAGGCCATCACAGTCCTAGAGTTTACAGAAACCTTTTTAAACAGTATCTTCATGACTTAATATCCTCGGTAGGTACTGAAGAAATTTATTCAGCTGCTATCTTGTATCAAACTGGATAGAGAATCAAGAAATCTAGTTTTTATATCTAACTCATTCTTCTTTTGGTTAGGTTACTTTGAAAATACGCTCAGTATTTTCAAGTGAGCTTTCTGTTACATAGACTATTTGTTCTCTAGAGTCCTTCCCAAGTAAAACATCAGAACACTATGATCCATGGAATTTTAGTTGTTAGTTATAGTACTGCTAAGTCACTTCAGTCGTGTCCAACTCTGTGTGACCCCATAGACGGCAGCCCACCAGGCTCCCCCATCCCTAGGATTCTCCAGGCAAGAACACTGGAGTGGGTTGCCATTTCCTTCTCCAATGCATGAAAGTGAAGTCGCTCGGTTGTGTCCGACAACATAGGTAATTAATTTTTTCTGACAGTTTACTAACATAAAAAATACAATGCATATACCATCCTATATATACACATAAAAATCAGAGGAGAAAAGATTTCTCCAAAAAAAATACCTTGCTATAATTGTTGCACTATTTTTTATTACTATTGTTATATTTTGTTTAAAAATTCATTTCAACACTTTCAATTGCTTTGATAACTCACTAAGTGGTAACAAACAATAGCACAAAGAGAAGTGGTAATCAATTTAGATAGAAAATTATTTCTTATTTAAAGAGAACGTTGACCTTACCTCAATCCAGGGGGTGCTTAAAATTTTTGCGTTTTCATCAAAATACTTTGCCAAGGTCAGAAAATTTTCATCACTGTATTCAAAACGATTCCGGAATACAATGGAGCAGATCACATTGCAGGGAGCATAGCTCAGAAGGAAAGTAGGATCACATGGAGATCCTAAAAAACAATATATAAAAGTTGGGATATAATTTTCAAATAAATCTTAAGTTTACTTTTTAAAATAATGGAGAAAGGTTGATTTCTAAGATTTTTTTATTATAAGAAGAACCTAGACCTGCCATCATCACTATAAATTCAACATGCCTAGAGAGTTGGACCATAAAGAAGGCTGAGTGCTGAAGAATTGATGTTTTCGAACTGAGGTGCTGGAGAAGACTCTTGAAAGTCCCTTGGAGAGCAAGATCAAACCAGTCAATCCTGAAGGAAATCAGTCCTGACTATTCATTGGTGCTAAAGCTGAAGCTCCATTACTTTGGTCATCTGATCTGAAGAGCTGACTCATTGGAAAAGACTGTGATGTTGGGAAAGACTGCGGGCAAGATAAGATGGGGCTGACATCAGTTTGAGCAAACTCTGGGAGATAGTGAAGGACAGGGAAGCCTGGCATGCCATAGTCCACGGGGTTGCAAAGAGTCGGACATGACTCAGTGAATGAAAAACAACAACAACAACAAAATAAATTTGCATTTCCCTAAGCAAAATTATCTAATCCAGTGTAATTTATTTATTAAATTTCTCCCAATTATTCTCCCATTTATATCATTCTCCAATTAAAGCCACAAGGTAATACACAAGGAGGAGATCATTTTGAAATGTTTTTAAAACTATAAAATTTAGCTCTTGCTATTGACATTCTTCAAAATACCCAGAAGAAATTGACCAATATAACAAGAAGGTAAGGAGACTGGGGAGAATTGAAATCATATTTTGCAAAATGCATTGCAAAAGGTTGAGTGTGTGTTTCTCTCAGAAGAAAATAATGAGAGGGATTGAAGACTAGAGATCTCTTCAGGAAAATTAGAGATAAAAAGGGAACATTTCATGCAAAGATGGTCACAATAAAGGACAGAAATGGTACAGACCTAACAAAAGCAGAAGATATAAAGAAGAGGTGGCAAGAATACACAGAAGAACTATACAAAAGGATCTTAAAAACCCAGATAACCACGATGGTGTAGTCACCCACCTAGAGCCAGACATCCTGGATGTGAAGTCAAGTGGGTCTTAAGAAACATCACTACAAAGAAAGCTAGTGGAAGTGATGGAATTTCAGTTGAGCAATTTCAAATCCTAAAAGATGATGCTGTGAAAGTGCTATACTCAATATGCCAGCAAGTTTGGAAAACTCAACAGTGGCCACAGGACAGGAAAAAGTCAGTTTTCATTCCAATCCCAAAGAAAGGCAATGCCAAAGAATGTTCAAACTACCACACAGTTACACTCATCTAACACGCTGCAAAGTAATGCTCAAAATTCTCCAAGACAGTCTTCAACAGCATGTGAACCACAAACTTCCAGATGTTCAAGCTGGTTTTAGAAAAGGCAGAGCAACCAGAGGTCAAATTGCCAACATCCATTGGATCATAGAAAAAGTAAGAGAGTTCCGGGAAAATATTAACTTCTGCTTTATTGACTACACCAAAGCCTTTTACTGTGTGGATCACAAAAAAAACTGTGGAAAATTCTGAAAGAGATGGGAATACCAGACCCCACCTGACCTGCCTCCTGAGAAATCTGTAGGCAGGTCAAGAAGCAACAGTTAGAACTACACATAGAATACAGACTGGTTCCAAATTGGAAAAAGAGTACATCAAGGCTGTATATTGTCACCCTGCTTATTTAATTTATGTGCAGATTATATCATGCAAAACGCCAGGCTGGATGAAGCTCAAGCTGGAATCAAGATCACCAGGAGAAATATTAAAAACCTCAGATATACAGATAACACCATCCTTATGGCATAAAGTGAAGAAGATCTAAAGAGCCTCTTGATGAAAGTGAAAGAAGAGAGTAAAAATGTTGGCTTAAAACTCAACATTCAGAAAATTAAGATCATGGCATCTGGTCCCATGATTTGGACTTCAAATCCAAATTTGGTCTTCATGGCAAATAGATAGGGAAACAATGGAAACAGTAACAAACTTTATTTTCTTGGGCTCTAAAATCAATGCAGATGGTGACTGCAGCCATGAAATTAAAAGACACTTGCTCCTTGGAAGAAAAGTATGACCAACCTAGAGAACATATTAAAAAGCAGAGACATAACTTTGCCAACAGAGGTCCATCTAGTCAAAGCTATGGTTTTTCCAGTAGTCATGTATGGATGTGAGAGTTGGACTATAAAGAAAGCTGAGTGCTGAAGAACTGATGCTTTTGAACTGTGATGTAGAAGACTCTTGAGAGTCCCTTGAACAGCAAGGAGATCCAACCAGTCCATCCTAAAGGAAATCAGTCCTGAGTATTCATTGGAAGGACCTATTATGAAGCTGAGACTTCATTACTTTGGTCACCTGATGGGAAGAGCTGAGTTGTTTGAAAAGACCCTGATCATGGGAAAGATTGAAGGCAGGAGAAGAAGGGGACAACAGAGGATGAGATGGTTTGATGGCATCACCAACTTGATGGACATGAGTTTGAGCAAGCTCTGGGAGTTGGTGAAGGACAGGGAAGCCTGATGTGCTGCAGTCCATGGTGTTGCAAAGAGTCGGATATGACTGAGCAACTGAACTGAATTGAACTATAAGCAGGTTAACAATATAAAATAAAGAATATTACACCATTTTTTGTTTTTTGACTCCTGACAACTTTTAAGCCTTACTTTTTCTTCTTCTGCTCACACCTGGAATAATTGATGTGATTGCTTCTTTGACACAAGCAGTAAGTTTAAACCACACAAACCCTGGTGTATACATTGGAACTCCACCCTCTAACCACCGTAAAAATTTCAAGCCGGTATCCTTTTCCATAAAGAGCAATATTGCATAGGAACCTGGAATGTCAGGTCCATGAATCAAGGCAAATTGGAAGTGGTCTAGTAAGACATGGCAAGAGTGAATGTCGACATTCTAGGAATCAGCGAACTCAAATGGACTGGAATGGGTGAATTTAACTAAGATGACCATTATATCTACAACTGTGGGCAGGAATCCCTCAGAAGAAATGGAGTGGCCATCATGGTCAACAAGAGAGTCTGAAATGCAGTACTTGGATGCAATGTCAAAAATGACAGAATGATCTCTGTTCGTTTCCAAGGCAAACCATTCAATATCACAGTAATCCAAGTCTATGCCCCAACCAGTAACGCTGAAGAAGCTGAAGTTGAACGGTTCTATGAAGACCTACAAGACCTTTTAGAACTAACACCTAAAAAGATGTCCTTTTCATTATAGGGGACTGGAATGCAAAAGTAGGAAGTCAAGAAACACCTGGAGTAACACGCAAATTTGGCCTTGGAATACGGAATGAAGCAGGCAAAGACTAATAGAGTTTTGCCAAGAAAATGCACTGGTCATAACAAACACCCTCTTCCAACAACACAAGAGAAGACTCTACACCTGGACATCACCAGATGGTCAACACCAAAATCAGATTTATTATATTCTTTGCAGCCAAAGATGGAGAAGCTCTATACAGTCAGCAAAAATAAGACCAGGAGCTGACTGTGGCTCCAATCATGAACTCCTTATTGCCAAATTCAGACTTAAATTGAAGAAAGTAGGGAAAACCACTAGACCATTCAGGTATGACCTAAATCAAATCCCTTATGATTATACAGTGGAAGTGAGAAATAGATTTAAGGGCCTAGATCTGATAGATAGAGTGCCTGATGAACTATGGAATGAGGTTCGTGACATTGTATAGGAGACAGGGATCAAGACTACCCCATGGAAAAGAAATGCAAAAAGCAAAATGGCTGTGTGGGGAGGCCTTACAAATAGCTGTGAAAAGAAGAGAAGTGAAAAGCAAAGGAGAAAAGGAAAGATATAAGCATCTGAATGCAGACTTCCAAAGAATAACAAGAAGAGATAAGAAAGCCTTCTTCAATGATCAATGCAAAGAAATAGAGGAAAAGAACAGAATGGGAAAGACTAGAGATCTCTTCAAGAAAATTAGAGATACCAAGGGAACATTTCATGCAAAGATGGGCTCGATAAAGGACAGAAATGGTATGGACCTAACAGAAGCAGAAGATATTAAGAAGAGGTGGCAAGAATACACAGAAGAACTATACAAAAAAGATCTTCACGACCCAGATAATCACGATGGTGTGATCAATGACCTAAAGAGTGAAAAAGTTGGCTTAAAGCTCAACATTCAGAAAACGAAGATCATGGCATCCGGTCCCATCACTTCATGGGAAATAGATGGGGAAGCAGTGGAAACAGTGTCAGACTTTATTTTGGGGGGCTCCAAAATCACTGCAGATGGTGTTTGCAGCCATGAAATTAAAAGACGCTTACTTCTTGGAAGAAAAGTTATGACCAACCTAGATAGCGTATTCAAAAGCAGAGACATTACTTTGCCAACAAAAGTTCATCTAGTCAAGGCTATGGTTTTTCCTGTGGTCATGTATGGATGTGAGAGTTGGACTGTGAAGAAGGCTGAGCGCTGAAGAATTGATGCTTTTGAGCTGTGGTGTTGGAGAAGACTCTTGAGAGTCCCTTGGACTACAAGGAGATCCAACCAGTCCATTCTGAAGGAGATCAGCCCTGGGATTTCTTTGGAAGGAATGATGCTAAAGCTGAAACTCCAGTACTTTGGCCACCTCATGTGAAGAGTTGACTCATTGGAAAAGACTCTGATGCTGGGAGGGATTGGGGGCAGGAGGAGAAGGGGACGACAGAGGATGAGATGGCCGGATGGCATCACTGACTCAATGGACGTGAGTCTGGGTGAACTCCAGGAGTTGGTGATGGACAGGGAGGCTTGGCGTGCTGCGATTTATGGGGTTGCAAAGAGTCGGACACAACTGAGCAACTGAACTGAACTGAATCCTTTTCCGGCTTTCTCCAGGCAATTTTGGGTTGGTTTTCTAGCCACTGTGTCCTACACAGAAAGCCTCATTATGTGAGTAATATAACTTTTCATATCCTATTGAGATGTGTGTATCTACCAATATCAACAATCAATATTGAGATGTTGGTAGTGTGAACCACTACCAACCTCAACAGTTATACTAAATTTTCAGTGGGAAATCCATCCTGCCTCTGCCTGGTGACTACTACCACAACACTTTACTTCAGAATTAAAAAACTTAGTAGGGATCAAAAAGTAGAAATTACAAGAAAAAAGATTCTGCTCAACATGTGAAATAAACTTATAACAGTTAGTTAACCAGTGACAAACTGGGCTACCCCAAGATGATGAGGTCTCCATAGTTAGGTGGAATCAAGCAGAGTCTGGGTGATCATAGGCAAGGAAGCTGAGAGAAGGTCATATTCACTATGGGAAAATTGAACCAGTTAATAATAAGCTGTTTAAAAGATACTTGCTCCTTGAAAGAAAAGCTATGACAAACCTAGATAATATATTAAAAAGTAGAGACATCAGTTTGCTGCAAAGATCTATCTAGTCAAAACTATGGGTTTTCCATAGTCATGAATGAATGTGAGAGTTGGATCATAAAGAAAGCTGAGTGCCAAAAAATTGATACTTTCCAATTGTGGTCCTGGAAAAGACTCTTGAGAGTCCCTCAGATAGCAAGGAGATCAAACAAGTCAATACGAAAGGAAATCAACCCTGAATATTCAATGGAAAGACTGACACTGAAGCTGAAGCTCCAGTACTTTGGCCACTTCATGGTAATAGCCAAATCATTGGAAAAGACTCTGATGCTGGGAAAGATTCAGGGCAGGACAACAAGGGGGTGACAGAGGATGGGATGGTTGGAAGGCATCACCAACTTAATGTACATGAGTTTAAGCAAACTCTTAGGGCTATTGAAAAACAGGGAAGCCTGGTGTGCTGTGGTCCATGGAGTCACAAAGAGTCAGGTATGACTTAGTGACTGAAAAACAACAGCAACTTGCTAAAACCCAATATTTACTGATTTATTCATTGCATTTCCAAAATTTTACTCTAGAAAGTAATCGGGGATGTTCAATGATTAGTATAGATTGCATTGTTTAATATTATTAACAACAAAAAACTGAAATCAATCTATGTTGCCTAAAATAAACTATGGAACATCCAAAATAATGAACTACTATTCTATTTTGTTAATAATATTCGTGATAAACATTTTAAAATTAAGCATGTGAAAATATTTATTTAATATGCTAAGTTTGAACAAAAGGGTAGAGAATAATCTATGCAGGATGAGCCTTGTTTTCTTCTTCTGCCAGATCTTCCACCCATTCCTAGATAATATGCACCAAAAGTCCAAATGATGTTCATTGACACTCTACTGCCATCTTGAGAAACTTACTCAAAAGAAGAAACCCAAATCATGGAAATATTTGTAATAATTGCATTATTTATATGAGTAACACAAAAAAATGAGGGAGAAAACCCATCTGGACCATAATATAACATTAGTAAAAAAAAAAAAAACATGATGGTGAGTCATTGTTTAGAATATAGTGTTATTAAGTTCATGTTCTTCAAAAATTAAGCACTATGGTTTACAAAAGCACATATGTGTTAAGATCCTTATCTTTCTCCTTCCCTGTCAAGTCTCCTACTCACCCCTTTCTCTCTTATCCCCTCTTCCTGTCCTGCATGGGCATCCACACACGTGTACACTGAGCAGATGTGTGCTGCTGAAGCTCCCTCCCTTCACACCCACAGAGGAGCTGTAATACAGGCCTACTCAGAGAAGGATTTGGTGCAAAGTCCACACCTGAACCACTAATTTTGGTTCAGTTTTAATAAAATATCACTGATAGACAGGACTGTACAAGTTTAAGATGCTGTAGCATAATGACATGACATGTATATGTTGCAAAATATTTGCAATGCTTCTCAAGAAGTTGCAAAAAGTTCTCAAGAACTTGAGAACTTAGTCTTTCAAGTTACTAGCAGATTACCACAATCCATGTTCTCCTCTTCTTCCTGTGCACACAGCTAACCACATTTTCCAGCTCCTTATACAGTAAGGTGTGGCCCTGTGACTCAGTTATAGCCCATGGGATATGAAAGAACTTTTGTGTGCCACTGCCATATCTAACCTATTAAAAACACTACTTGCTCTTTTCTTTCTTCTTTACTATCCCCACTACCATTCAAAGAGATGAACTCTGGGAGCCACAGGAAGGCAACCATGTGCTGAAAGCATCAAAGGCCCTGGAAACCAGGTGCTTGAAAAGGCCATTATACCAGCAACTTCCCCTCCTGCTACCGTCATGTGAGCAGGAAGTCAACTTCTGTTGTATTTGAGCCATTATCTCTCTGTAGTCTACTTGTAATAGCATTTGGTCTGCCCAAGCAGTTACTGCTAATTACATAAAGAAATACCCACCATTGGTTTTTTTTAATGCTTCCACCAAACATAAGGCTTCCTCTTGAATTCTGTGTTCAATAGTCCTCTTCCCCATCCCCATATTCCTCAAAACCATGAGGGAGAAACGCCGAGTTTGCTTCCATTTTTCTCCATTGCTGAAAACAATTCCTATATTGACCAAAAAATAGAGAAGAAAAATCCATTACTATGAATTACAGCTTAGTCTTTAAAACAGGAAGTGATAATGACACCTAACAGGGGTTAAATATAATGGTGGCAGCCTCAGGAATTCCCACTGAGCCCAATTTCACCTGCCTCCTCCTCTCTTAACCCAGTTTAGTGTTGTACTGTGAAGACTCTTGGTTTTACGTATTACTACACTCTTCCTCATCCATTAGCTCCTACAAAAATCAATTCAATTCTGTGAACCAAGTATTTTGTCTCCATTTTATTGATGAGGATGCGAAAGATCATAGAGGCAAATGCTTGCTCTATGATGACTCAGCTAACAATCCATGGAGTCCAAGTTATAGGTTAAGGTTTTATTTTTTTTTTAATTTTATTTTATTTTTAAACTTTACAATATTGTATTAGTTTTGCCAAATATCGAAATGAATCTGCCACAGGTATACCTGTGTTCCCCATCCTGAACCCTCCTCCCTCCTCCCTTCCCATACCCTCCCTCTGGGTCGTCCCAGTGCACCAGCCCAAAGCATCCAGTATCGTGCATCGAACCTGGACTGGCGACTCATTTCATACATGATATTATACATGTTTCAAGGCCATTCTCCCAAATCTCCCCACCCTTCCCCTCTCCCGCAGAGTCCATAAGACTGATCTATACATCAGTGTCTCTTTTGCTGTCTCGTACACAGGATTATTGTTACCATCTTTCTAAATTCCATATATATGCATTAGTATACTGTATTGGTGTTTTTCTTTCTGGCTTACTTCATTCTGTATAATAGGTTCCAGTTTCATCCATCTCATTAGAACTGATTCAAATGTATTCTTTTTAATGGCTGAGTAATACTCCATTGTGTATATGTACCACAGCTTTCTTATCCATTCATCTGCTGATGGGCATCTAGGTTGCTTCCATGTCCTGGCTATTATAAACAGTGCTGCGATGAACATTGGGGTACACGTGTCTCTTTCAATTCTGGTTTCCTCAGTGTGTATGCCCAGCAGTGGGATTGCTAAATCGTAAGGCAGTTCTAGGTTTTAGAACCAGCTTGTGCATTGTGAGTGAATTGTAGAAGAAACAACAAAAGGAGTCAGTTCTCAAGAGAGGGAGAAACAGTACTTGTGCATTTAGAAGGAAGTTCAAGAAAATCCATTCTTCAAATAGGGGACACAGTCACAGCTCTTTTCATTTTAACATTTTTCCTTATTTGTTAAATCTCATCCATGAAATATGGTCTTAACACCAAGGAAGTTCAACATCAGACTTCCAGACTCAAGAAGAGATCAGGGGAAAAGACAATGCTCAAAAGGAACTTGTCCAAAAAGACGTTAAAGAACAACATAGAGGAGGAAAGGATCCTATTCAGGCCTTGTTTCTTTTTGTAGGAACCCATTGACTGGCCAGAGGACTGTCTGGTATTAGGCCCAGCTACAAAAACAGATGAAAGACAATTCAAGGACTCAATTTAAAAAGCTTTTCCTAATATCATCTCTAATTAATACTCCAATTGATACTTAACAATGTTTCTTAATGATCCTCTTTTCAGAGTTTTTTGTGCTTTATGCTTTGTATTCTGCTGAGTACAAATATTTCCTGTGTTGTTGTTTTTTTTTTTTTTTTTAAGAATAGAAAATTAAAGGCAAGCTTGGAAATATTCCAAACCCTTATTGGTTCTGTGCATACTATGCATGTTTCCAAAAATGTTTCTTAGCATCCATGACTTTGGCCAGAAAGCAAAATGTTTGATTAATAGGACAATTTAGTCATTTCCCTCCCTTCTCTTTCTCTTTCATTATCTTCAGTTCAGTTCAGTCGCTCAGTCGTGTCTGACTCTTTGTGACCCCATGGAATGCAGCACCCCAGGCCTCCCTGTCCATCACCAACTTCTGGAGTTTAGTCAAACTCATGTCCGTTGAGTCGGTGATGCCATCCAACCATTTCATCCTCTGTCGTCCCCTTCTCCCCCTGCCCTCAATCTTTCCCGGCATCAGGGTCTTTTCCATTGAGTCAGTTCCTCTCATTAGGTGGCCAAAGTATTGGAGCTTCAGCTTCAGCATCAGTCCCTCCAATGAATACACAGGACTGATCTCCTTAAGGATGGACTGGTTGGATCTCCTTGCAGTCCAAGGGACTTTCAACAGTCTTCTCCAACACCACAGTTCAAAAGCATCAATTCTTTGGCATTCAGCTTTCTTTATAGTCCAACTCTCACATCCATACATGACTACTGGGAAAACTATAGCCTTGACTAGATGGACCTTTGTTAAGCAAAGCAATGTCTGTACTTTTTTTTTTTTTTTTCCGAATGTGATTTTTTTTTTTTTAGGTTTTTTTTTTTTTTAAAACTTTACAATATTGTGTTGGTTTTGCCATATATCAACATGAATCCGACACAGGTATACACATGTTTCCCATCCTGAACCCTCCTCCTTCTTCCCTCCCTGTACCATCCCTCTGAGTCATCCCAGTGCACCAGCCCCAAGCATCCAGTATCGTGCATCGAACCTGGACTGGTGATTCATTTCATATATGATGTTATTCATGTTTCAATGCCATTCTCCCAAATCATCCCACCCTCTCCCTCTCCCACAGAGTCCACAAGACTGTTCTATACATCAGTGTCTCTTTTGCTGTCTCGTATACAGGGTTATTGTTACCATCTTTCTAAATTCTATATATATGCATTAGTATACTCTATTGGTGTTTTTCTTTCTGGCTTTTTAAAATGCTCATTATCTTACTCTACTTTTTAAATGTTCATTATCTTAACTGTCCATAATTTAAAATGAGCATCGCTTAATTGCAAATTAATGGAACATTAGTGATTAGATGGTTTGCTTTCACTGCATTTAAAGCTTTGTAGAGATACTGTGTCACGTTCATAATTTTAAACATGGATTGATGATCCTTCATGCTTCCCAGGTGACTCAGGGATAAAGAATCTGCCTGTCAATGCAGGAGACACAGGTCCAAGAATTCGATCCCTGGGTCAGGAAGATCCTCTGGACAAGGAAATGACAATCCACTCTAGTATTCTTTCCTGGAAAATCTCATGGAAGAGGAGCCTTGATGGCTACAGTCCATGGGGTAATGACAGAGTCGGACACAGCTTAGTGACTAAACAATAACAACGATTCTTTATAGAGAAATGTGGGAATTACGATGTCGTTGTAAACTTCTCCAAGTACCTATAATTTCTCAATTCTTTAGCCTTTTTGAATCTTTCCAACCTACAATTCCCACACTCCTCAAATAAAAACATACCTAATCCCTGGTTGATGTTGTCTGCTGCTGGTAAACTGCCTCTGGCAGAAAATTCCTCACTCTGATCAATTAGGACTTGCTTCACTGCTTCATATCCATGCAACACCACAGTGGGCTTCATGCCAAAATACAAAGTGAACACAGGACCATAATCTTCTGCTAGCTGGAAAAGGAACAGGAGATGTAAGAACAGTGAGCATTTCAAAACTGAAAAAATAGATAATGTGGGAAATACTTTTAATTTTCATAAGATACACTTCAATATTCATTCATCCATTATAAAAAACTTCAACTTCTAGAACCAGTAATTTAGTATGAAATCACATATTTCCAATGGTAATTACCATTATATGATTAGTAATACTGTTATTATTATCATCACCATCAATAGTAATCCCTTATTCAGCTGCTACTATGTGACAGAGGCTATAGTATGAATTCTATATTGTTCTGTTAAGCTTTTTTCTGCCAAATCTATAATTACACCAAAATTCCTCTTCTTTCTTATAGTTATAATAAATAATACATTTCTCCTCTGGTTTAAGGAAAGGTGCTTATCTCCCCCACATGCAAACTAAAAATCATTCCTCATTATCCATTCTCCACATATTTTTAGCACCAGAGACCTCTAAGCTTTCATAATACATAAGGACATAGTCATAAACATTTTCCAGCTTCCCTGTGTAGTGATGTGAGTGAGGTCTTTCTATCATGGCAACTTATTCAATGTAAAACATGATATAGGGCTTACAGTCTTTCAGCTTGTCCAATATTTCACTCCTTCTGCTACCTTACAATTTATTCTCCATACAGCAACCAGACTGATTTTTTCACAAAGCAAATGTTGAGATACATCACACTGATTTGATGCTAAAGACCAATGTTCTGACTCCTGTTTACATCTCCAAACTTATCTCAGAACATGTTTTTACTTACTCTTGGAGCTATAACCAGACTAGTCTTATGTCAGGGACTCCAAACATAATTAATCTCCAAATTAAAAAAGAATGGAACAAACAAGCACTTTACCAGGTTACAGTCTTATTTTCCTTATTTCATGGCTGCAGTCACCATCTGCAGTGATTTTGGAGCCCCCCCTCCCCCAAATAAAGTCTGACACTATTTCCACTGTTTCCCCATCTATTTCCCATGAAGTGATGGGACCGCATGCCATGATCATAGTTTTCTGAATGTTGAGGTTTAAGTCAACGTTTTCACTCTCCACTTTCACTTTCATCAAGAGGCTCTTTAGCTCTTCTTCACTTTCTGCCATAAGGGTGGTGTCATCTGCATATCTGATGTTATTGGTATTTCTCCAAGCAATCTTGATTCCAGCTTGTGCTTAATCCAGCCCAGCGTTTCTCATGATGTACTCTGCATATAAGTTAAATAAGCAGGGTGACAATATACAGCCTTGATATACTCCTTTTCCTATTTGAAACCAGTCTGTTGTTCCATGTCCAGTTCTAACTGTTGCTTCCTGACCTGCATTTAGGTTTCTCAAGAGGCAAGTCAGGTGGTCTGGTATTCCCATCCCTTTCAGAATTTTCCACAGTTTCTTGTGATCCACACAGTCAAAGGCTTTGGCATAGTCAATAAAGCAGAAATAGATGTTTTTCTGGAACTCTCTTGTTTTTTGATGATCCAGCAGATGTTGGCAATTTGATCCCTGGTTCCTCTGCCTTTTCTAAAACCAGCTTGAACATCTGGAAGTTCATGGTTCATGTATTGCTGAAGCCTAGCTTGGAGAATTTTGAGCATTACTTTACCAGCATGTGAGATGAGTGCAATTGTGCGGTAGTTTGAGCATTCTTTGGCATTGCCTTTCTTTGGGATTGGAATGAAAACTGACCTTTTCCAGTCCTGAGGCCACTGCTGAGTTTTCCAAATTTGCTGGCATATTGAGCACAGCACTTTCACAGCATCATCTTTTAAGATTTGAAATATCTCAACTGGAATTCCATCACCTCCACTAGCTTTGTTTGTAGTGATGCTTTCTAAGGCCCACTTGACTTCACATTCCAGGATGTCTGGCTCTAGGTGAGTGATCACACCATCGTGATTATCAGGGTCGTGAAGATCTTTTTTGTACAGTTCTGTGTATTCTTGCCACCTCTTCTTAATATCTTCTGCTTCTGTTAGGTCCATACCATTTCTGTCCTTTATCGAGCCCATCTTCACATGAAATGTTCCCTTGGTATCTCTAATTTTCTTGAAGAGATCTCTAGTCTTTTCCATTCTGTTTTTCTCTATTTCTTTGCATTGATCTCTGAGGAAGGCTTTCTTATCTCTTCTTGCTATTCTTTAGAACTCTACATTCAGATGCTTATATCTTTCCTTTTCTCCTTTGCTTTTCACTTCTCTTCTTTTCACAGCTATTTGTAAGGCCTCCTCAGACAGCCATTTTGCCTTTTTGCATTTCTTTTTCTTGGGGATGGTCTTGATATCAGCTCTAATTTCACTTCCTCAGAGAAACTTCTGCTAACTACCCCTCTTACCCCTAATTCTTCAAGTTACACTGCCTGTTTCGACTGTGTTTCTATTACTTGTTTTGTATCCATATGTTTACTTGCATGATTGTTTCATAAATACAAGCCTGGTGTTGGGTGGTAAAGAATCTGCCTGCAAGGCAGGAGATGTGGTTTCGATCCCTGGGTTGGGGAGATCCCCTGGAGAAGGAAATGGCAACCCACTCCAGTATTCTTGCCAGGGAAAACCCATGAAGATGAGCCTGGGGGCCTACAGTCCATGGGGTTGCAAAAGAGTCAGACATAACTTGGCAACTAAACCACAACACCACATTGTATGTTTTGACCTGGGTTCAGTCCCTGGGTTGGGAAGATCCCCTGGAAAAGTACATGGCAATGCACTCCAGTATTCTTACCTGGAGAATACCCATGGACAGAGGAGCCTGGCAGGCTGCAGTCCATGGGGTCACAAAGAGTTGGACACAGCTGGGCAACTAAGTGCAGCATGATGCATCCATACATTTATGTGCATGATTGTTCCATAAATACACACCTATCATCTAGATGGTGAATTCCATAACATTAGGGTTGTTTTTTTTTCATTCATCTTTGAAAATCCCAAAATCTAACATACTTATTATTGAAATTAAAAATGTGAAGTTGCTCAGTCATGTCAGGCTCTTTGCAACCCCATGAAGTGTAGCCTGCCAGGCTCCATCCATGGGATTTTCCAGGCAAGAATACTGGAGTGGGTTTCCATTTCCTTCTCCAGGGGATCTTCCCAACCCAGGGATCGAACCCAAGTCTCCTACACTGCAGGCAGACTCTTTACCATCTGAGCCACCAGGGAAGCCCTGATAAAATTAGGCATTTAGTAACTTGTTGAACATATAATATACTCAAATAACCTGTGCAAAATAATTCTTATTTACATTTTAAAGACATGGAAATTAAAATCAAGAGATATTTTTAAAACTTAACCAGAAAAAAAAAGAAAAAACTTAACCAAGGCTGTGATTTAACAACTGCATATTCTGGAGTGCTAACACAATCTTCAAAACCAGATCCAAACACAAAGAAAGGAGTTTCATTGGGCAGTACTCTGACAACTAATTGTCTCAGAGAAGCCTGATTTCAGATAATTCCTTCAAGATTTAGAGTTATTGCTCTATTAAATAGCTAAGAGTAGAAGCATTATTCATTCATTTGTTGAGATAATAGAAACTGAATTTTCCTAAATTCGGTTTTACTTATTTCCTTGATTTCAGTCTACTTTTTGGAAAATTTTAGTTTTGTCACTCTGTAAATGAGTAGATTTTTTACTTAAAGAAATTTTCATTGCCATTAAAATTACCAAAGGATAATTACTATAAAGGGAACCTATGTCACAATATTCAGCAGTGGCCACAGGACAGGAAAAGGTCAGCTTTCTTTCCAATCCCAAAAACAGGCAATGCCAAAGAATGCTCAAACTACCGCACAGTTGCATTCATTTCATATGCTAGTAAAGAAATGCTCAAAATTCTCCAAGCTAGGTTTCAGCAATACGTGAACCACGAACTTCCAGATGTTCAAGCTGGTTTTAGAAAAGGCAGAGGAACCAGAGATCAAATTGGAACATCTGCTGGATCATCGAAAAAGCAAGAGGGTTCCAGAAAAACATCTATTTCTGCTTTATTGACTAAGCTAAAGCCTTTGACTGTGTGGATCACAAGAATCTGTGGAAAATTCTGAAAGGGATGGGAATACCAGACCCCACCTGATCCGCCTCTTGAGAAACCTGTATGCAGGTCAGGAAGTAACAGTTAGAACTGGACATGGAACAACAGACTGGTTCCAAATAGGAAAAGGAGTATATCAAGGCTGTATATTGTCACCCTGCTTATTTAACTTATATGCAGAGTACATCATGAGAAATGCTGGGCTGGAGGAAGCCCAAGCTGGAATCAAGATTGCCATGAGAAATATCAATAACCTCAGATATGCAGATGACACCACCCTTATGACAGAAAGTGAAGAAGAACTAAAGAGCCTCTTGAAGAAAGTGAAAGAAGAGAGTGAAAAAGTTGACTTAAACCTCAACATTCAGAAAACTAAGATCATGGCATGCGGTCCCATCACTTCATGGGAAATAGATGGGGAAACAGTGGAAACAGTGTCAGACTTTATTTTGGGGGGCTCCAAAATCACTGCAGATGGTGTTTGCAGCCATGAAATAAAAAGAAGCTTACTTCTTGGAAGGAAAGTTATGACCAACCTAGATAGCATATTAAAAAGCAGAGACATTACTTTGCCAACAATGGTCCATCTAGTCAAGGCTATGGTTTTTCCAGTAGTCATGTATGGATGTGAGAGTTGGACTACAACGAAAGCTGAGCACCGAAAAATTGATGCTTTTGAACTGTGGTGTTGGAGAAGACTCTTGAGAGTCCCTTGGACTGCAAGGAGATCTAACCAGTCCATCCTAAAGGAAATCAGTCCTGAGTGTTCATTGGTAGGACTGATATTGAAGCTGAAACTCCAATACTTTGGCCACCTGATGGGAAGAGCTGACTCATTTGAAAAGACCCCGATGCTGGGAAAGATTGAAGGCAGGAGGAGAAGGGGACGACAGAGGATGAGATGGTTGGATGGCATGACGGACTCAATGGATATGAGTTTGGATAATGGACAGGGAGTTGGTGATGGACAGGGAGGCCTGGCGTGCTGCAGTTCATGGGATCGCAGAGAGTCAGAGATGACTGAGTGACTGAACTGAACTGAACTGAACTGGATATAGGGTTATTGTTATCATCTTTCTAAATTCCACTATATGCATTAGTATACTGTATTGGTGTTTTTCTTTCTGGCTTACTTCACTCCGTATAATAGGCTCCAGTTTCATCCACCTCATTAGAACTGATTCAAACATGTTCTTTTGATGGCTGAATAATATTCCATTGTGTATACGTACCCTGCTTTCTTATCCATTAGTCTGTTGATGGACATCTAGGTTGCTTCCATGTCCTGGCTACTATAAACAGTGCTGCAATGAATATTGGGGTACACGTGTTTCTTTCAATTCTGGTTTCCTCAGTGTGTATTCCCAGTAGTGGGACTGTTGGGTCATATGGCAGTTCTATTTCCAGTTTTTTAGGGAATCTCCACACTGTTCTCCATAGTGGCTGTACTAGTTTGCATTTCCACCAACAGTGTAAGAAAAGGTTCCCTCTTCTCCACACCCTCTCCAGCATTTATTGCTTGTAGACTTTTGGATAGCAGCCATTCTGACTGGCATGAAATGGTACCTCATTGTGGTTTTGATTTGCATTTCTTTGATAATGAGTGATGTTCAGCACCTGTTCATGTGTTTGTTAACCATCTGTATGTTTTCTTCGGAAAAATGTCTGTTTGGTTCTTTGGCCCATTTTTTTGATTGGGTCGTTTATTTTTCTGGAATTGAGCTGCAGGAGTTGCTTGAATATTTTTTAGATTAATTCTTTGTCAGTTGCCTCGTTTGCTATTATTTTCTCCCATTCTGAAGGCTGTCTTTTCACCTTGCTTATAGTTTCCTTCATTGTGCAAAAGCATTTAAGTTTAATTAGGTCCCATTTGTTTATTCCTGTTTTTATTTCCAATATTCTGGGAGGCGAGTCATAGAGGATCCTTCTGTGGTTTATGTCAGAGAGTGTTTTGCCTATGTTTTCCTCTAGGAGTTTTATAGTTTCTGGTCTTACATTTAGATCTTTAATCCATTTTGAGTTTATTTTTGTGTAAGGTGTTAGAAAATGTTCTAGTTTCATTCTTTTACAAGTGGTTGACCAGTTTTCCAGGCACCACATGTTAAAGAGATTGTCTTTTCTCCATTGTATATTTTTGCCCCCTTTGTCGAAGTTAAGGTGTCCATAGGTGCGTGGATTTATCTCTGGGCTTTCTATTTTCTTCCATTGATCTATATTTCTGTCTTTGTGCCAGTACCATACTGTCTTGATGACTGTGGCTTTGTAGTAGAGCCTGAAGTCAGGTAGGTTGATTCCTCCAGTTCCATTCTTCTTTCTCAAGATTGCTTTGGCTATTTGAGGCTTTTTGTACTTCCATACAAATTGTGAAATTATTTGTTCTAGCTCTGTGAAAAATACCATTGGTAGCTTGATAGGGATTCCATTGAATCTATAGATTGCTTTGGGTAGTATACTCATTTTCACTATATTGATTCTTCCGATCCATGAACATGGTATATTTCTGCATCTGTCTGTGTCCTCTATGACTTCTTTCATCAGTGTTTTATAGTTTTTTGTATATGTCTTTTGTTTCTCTAGGTAGATTTATTCCTAAGTATTTTATTCTTTTCTTTGCAACGGTGAGTGGAATTGTTTCCTTAATTTCTCTTCCTGTTTCCTCATTGTTAGTGTATAGGAGACTGACGCGCTGCCCACTGCGCTAAGGAGGCAGATTGTTAGTGTATAGGGATGCAAGAGATTTCTGCATGTTAATTTTATATCCTGCAACTTTACTATGTTCATTGATTAGCTCTAGTAACTTACTGGAGGAGTCTTCAGGGTTTTCTATGTAGAGGATCATGTCATCTGCAAACAGTGAGAGTTTTACTTCTTTTCCCATCTGGATTTCTTTATTTTTCCTTTCTGACTGCTGTGGCCAAAACGTCCAAAACTATGTTGAGTAGTAGTGGTGAAAGTGAGCACCCTTGTCTTGTTCCTGACTTTAGGGGAAATGCTTTCAATTTTTCACCACTGATGATAATGTTTGCTGTGGGTTTGTCATATATAGCTTTTATTGTGTTGAGGTATGTTCCTTCTATTCCTGCTTTCTGCAGGGTTTTTATCATAAATGGATGTTGAATTTTGTCAAAGGCTTTCTCTGCATCTTCTGAGATAATCATAAGGTTTTTATCTTTCAATTTGTTAATGTGGTGTATTACACTGATTGATTTGTGGATATTAAAGAATCCTTGCATCCCTGGGATAAAGCCAACTTGGTCATGATGTATGATCTTTTTAATATGTTGTTGGATTCTGTTTGCAAGAATTTTGTTAAGGATTTTTGTATTCATCAGTGATATTGGCCTGTAGTTTTCTTTTTTTGTGTGGCATATTTGTCTGGTTTTGGTATTAGTGTGATGGTGGCCTCATAGAATGAGTTTGGAAGTTTACCTTTCTCTGCAAGTTTCTGGAAGAGGTTGAGTAGGATAGGTGTTAGCTCTTCTCTAAATTATTGGTAGAATTCAGCTGTAAAACTATCTCAACCTGGGCTTTTGTGTGCTGGAAGATTTATGATTACAGTTTCAATTTCCATGCTTCTGATGGGTCTGTTAAGATTTTCTATTTCTTCCTGGTTCAGTTTTGGAAAGTTATACTTTTCTAAGAATTGGTCCATTTCTCCAAGTTGTCCATTTTATTGGCATATAATTGCTGATAGTAGTCTGTTATGATCCTTTGTATTTCTGTGTTGTCTGTTGTGATCTCTCCATTTTCATTTCTAATTTTGTTGATTGGATTCTTCTCCCTTTGTTTCTTGATAAGTCTGGCTAATGGTTTGTCAATTTTATTTATCTTCTCAAAAAAACAGCTTTGGGGTTTGCTATGGTCTCCTTTGTTTCTTTTGCATTTATTTCTGCCCTAATTTTTAAGATTTCTTTCCTTCTACTAACCCTGGAGTTCATTTCTTCCTTTTCAAGTTGCTTTAGGTGTAGAGTTAGGTTAGTTATTTGCCTCTTTTCTTGTTTCTTGAGGTAAGCTTGTATTGCTATGAACCTTCCCCTTAGCTCTGCTTTTACAGTGTCCCACAGGTTTGGGGTTGCTGTGCTTTCATTTTCACTCATTTCTATTCACATTTTTATTTCTTTTTTGATCTCTTCTGTGATTTGTTGGTTATTCAGCCGCGTGTTGTTCAGCTTCCATATGTTAGAATTTTTAATAGTTTTTCTCCTGTAATTGACATCTAATCTTACCACATTGTGGTCAGAAAAGATGCTTGGGATGATTTCATTTTTTTGAAATTACCAAGGCTGTATTTATGGCCCAGGATGTGATCTATCCTGGAGAAGGTTCCATGTGCACTTGAGAAAAAGGTGAAATTCATTGTTTTGGGGTAAAATGTCCTATAGATATCAATTAGGTCTAGCTGGTCTATTGTATCATTTAAAGTTTGTGTTTCCTAGTTAATTTTCTGTTTAGTTGATCTATCCATAGGTGTGAGTGGGGTATTAAAGTCTCCCACTATTATTGTGATATTGTTAATTTCCCCTTTCATACTTGCTAGCATTTGTCTTACATATTGTGGTGCTCACTTGTTGGCTGCATATATATTTATAATTGTTATATCTTCTTGTATTGATCCTTTGATCATTATGTAGTGTCCTTCTTTGTCTCTTTTCACAGCCTTTGTTTTAAAGTCTATTTTATCTGATATGAGTACTGCTACTCCTGCTTTCTTTTGGTCTCTATTTGCGTGGAATATCTTTTTCCAGCCCTCCACTTTCAGTCTGTATGGGTCCCTTATTTTGAGGTGGGTCTCTTGTAGACAACATATATAGGGGTCTTGTTGTTGTATCCATTCAGCCAGTATTTGTCTTTTGGTTGGGGCATTCAACCCATTTATGTTTAAGGTAATTATTGATAAGTATGATCCCGTTGCTATTACTTTGTTGTTGTGGGTTTGAGTTTATACATCCTTTCTGTGTTTCCTGTCTAGAGAAGATCCTTTAGCATTTGTTGGAGAGCTGGTTTGGTAATGCTGAATTCTCTTAGCTTTTGCTTGTCTGTAAAGCTTTTGATTTCTCCTTCGTATTTGAATGAGATCCTTGCTGGGTACAGTAATCTGGGCTGTAGGTTATTTTCATCACTTTAAGTATGTCCTGCCATTCCCTTCTGGCCTGAAGATTTTCTATTGAAAGATCAGCTGTTATCCTTATGAGAATCCCCTTGTGTGTTATTTGTTGTTTTTCCCTTGCTGCTTTTAATATTTGTTCTTTGTGTTTGATCTTTGTTAATTTGACTAATATGTGTCTTGGGGTGTTTCGCCTTGGGTTTATCCTGTTTGGGACTCTCTGGGTTTCTTGGACTTGACTTCCTTCCCCGTTTTAAGGAAGTTTTCAACTATTATCTCCTCAAGTGTTTTCTCATGGTCTTTCTTTTTGTCTTCTTCTTCTGGGACTCCTATGATTCGAATGTTGGGACATTTAACATTAACAAATGAGATTGTCCTCATTTCTTTTAATTCGTTTTTCTTTTTTCCTCTCTGATTCATTTATTTCTACCATTCTATCTTCTACCTCACTTATCCTATCTTCTGCCTCCGTTATTCTACTGTTGGTTCCCTCCAGAGTGCTGTTTATCTCATTCATTGCACTATTCATTATATATTGACTCTTTTTTATTTCTTCTAGGTCCTTGTTAAACCTTTCTTGCATCTTCTCAATCCTTGTCTTCAGGCTATGTATCTGTAACTCCATTTTGTTTTCAAGATTTTGGATCATTTTCACTATCATTATACGGAATTCTTTATCAGGTAGATTCCCTATCTCTTCCTCTTTTGTTTGGTTTTGTGGGCATTTATCCTGTTCCTTTACCTGCTGAATATTTCTCTGCCTTTTCCTCTTGTTTATATTGCTATGTTTGGAGTGGCCTTTCCGTATCCTGGCAGTTTGTGGTTCCTCTTTATTGTGAAGGCTCCTTGCTCTGGGTGAGGTTGGACTGGTGGCTTGTCAAGGTTTCCTGGTTAGGGAAGCTTGTGTCGGTGTTCTGGTGGGTGGAGCTGGATTTCTTCTCTCTGGAGTGCAATGAAGTGTCCAGTACTGAGTTTTGAGATGTCAGTGGGTTTGGTGTGACTTTGGACAGCCTGTATATTGAAGCTCAGGGCTATGTTCCTGTGTTGCTGGAGAATTTGCTTGGTATGTCTTGCTCTGGAACTTGTTGGCCCTTGGATGGTGCTTGATTTCAGTGTAGGTATGGAGGCTTTTGATGAGTTCCTATTGATTAATGTTCCCTGGAGTCAGGAGTTCTCTGGTGTTCTCAGGATTTGGACTTAAGCCTCCTGCCTCTGGTTTCCAGACTTATTTTTACACTAGCTTCAAGATTTCTCCATCTATACAGCACCGATGATAAAACATCTAGGTTAATGATGAAAAGTTTCTCCACAGTGAGGTACACCCAGAGAGATACATAGAGTTAAATGGAGAAGAGAAGAGGAAAGAGGGAGATAGAGGTGACAAGGAAGAGAAGCGGGGGAATCAGAAGGGAAGAGAGCAAGCTAGCCAGTAATCACTTCCCTATGTGCTCCCCACAGTCTGGATCCCTCATAGATGTTCACGGAGTTACACAGAGAAGAGAAGAGGAAGGAAGGAGACAGAGGTGGCCAAGAGGATAAAAGGGGGAATCAAAAGGAGACAGATCCAGCCAGTAATTAGTTCCCTAACTAAGATCATGGCATCTGGTCCCATCACTTCACAGGAAATAGATGGGGAAACAGTGGAAACAGTGTCAGACTTTATTTTCGGGGGCTCCAAAATCACTGCAGATGGTGATTGCAGCCATGAAATTAAAAGACACTTACTCCTTGGAAGGAAAGTTATGACCAACCTAGATAGCATATTCAAAAGCAGAGACATTACTTTGCCATCAAAGGTCCATCTAGTCAAGGCTAATGGTTTTTCCAGTGGTCATGTATGGATGTGAGAGTTGGACTGTGAAGAAAGCTGAGTGCTGAAGAATTGATGCTTTTGAACTGTGGTGTTGGAGAAGACTCTTGAGAGTCCCTTGGACTACAAGGAGATCCAACCAGTCCATTCTAGAGGAGATCAGTCCTGGGTGTTCATTGGAAGGACTGATGCTAAAGCTGAAACTCCAATACTCTGGCCACTTCATGAGAAAAGCTGACTCATTGGAAAAGACCCTGATGCTAGGAGGGATTGGGGGCAGGAGGAGAAGGGGACAACAGAGGATGAGATTGCTGGATTGAATCACTGACTCAATGGACATGAGTTTGAGTAAACTCTGGGAGTTGATGATGGACAGAGAGGCCTGGCGTGCTGCGATTCATGGGGTTGCAAACAGTCAGACACAACTGAGCGGCTGAACTGAACTGAACTGAAGTATTCTCCACAGCCTGGAACACACAAAGAGATTCACAGAGTTGGGTAGAGAAGAGAAGGGGAAGGGAGGAGATAGAGGTGACCTGGTGGAGAAAAAGCAGTCAAAAGGGGTAGAGAGCAATCAAGCTGGTAATCTCGCTCCCAGGTAAAAACGAGTGCTGCAGATTGGGTTCTTAAAGGTATAAAATTGATAACAAATACCAAAAAGCAAAGATTAAAAATCTAGAGTAGAGGTTAGATTCTCAAAAATACAATATTTAAAAAACAAAGTCACAAAAATTATAAAGTATATATATATATATACATGAAGTTTGTTTAAAAATAGGGTCTTTTTTTTTTTTTTTCTTGGCAAGGTAATAGTAGGTTATAAATGTGGAGAAGGCAATGGCAAGCCACTCCAGTACTCTTGCCTAGAAAATCCCATGGATGAGGAGCCTGGTAGGCTGTAGTCCATGGGGTCACTACGAATCAGACGCGACTGAGTGACTTCACTTTCACTTTTCACTTTCACGCAATGGAGAGGGAAATAGCAACCCACTCCAGTGTTCTTGCCTGGAGAATCCCAGGGACAGCAGAGCCTGGTGGGCTGCCGTCCATGGGGTCGCACAGAGTCGGACATGACTGAAGCGACTTAGCAGCAGCAGTAGGTTATAAAAATGAAAATTAAAGCAGTAATAGAGGACTTAAAATTTTAAAAAAAATTTTTTTAATGATAATTAGTAAAAATATATCTAGGACTTTCTCTGGAGCTTTTGTGGACAGTGTGGGGTCAGTTCATTATCAGATAGTTCCTTGGTCTGGCTTATACTTCTCAAGATCTATAGGCCCCTTCCTATGTAGTCAGTGCTAACTATAGGGTTTTAATCTATTGCACCTGTCAGTCACTTCCAAAGCGGTTCCCTCTGTTTATTTTAGCTTCTTCTGTTTGCTGGTCTCTTCAGTGTCTAATTTCCACCCTGACACAAGGGGGCGGTGGTGGTCACTTTTTTTAGGCTCACTTGTTCAGTACTGCTGTGGGGAGGGAGGAACATTGCTAACAAATATCACTGGCATGTGTGGGGAGTGCTTGCAGTGTCTGCCACACTGGGCTTACCCCAACTCACAGCGTGTGTGCTTTCCCAGTCTACACTGCTCAGGCTCTAGGTTGCTCTGCCAGGAACTGTCTGAGGCGGGCCCTGGGTTGCATGCACTTGTCAGGTCTAAGCAGCTCAGGTTCAGGTTCTTGGGTACTCCACAAAGGCACAGACTTGGTTGGACCTGCATTTTGTGCCCTTCCCAGGTCCAAGCAGCTCAGGTGACCAGGTGCTTGGCAAGCACAGTCGCCCCCAGTTGGAGGCTGCATCTTATCACCTCCCCAGCCACTCTTTCCTGGGTGTACAATGGGCATGCCTTCTCAAGTGTGCCGTGTGTCTCTTCTAGGGAGCTGATCTCTGGCTGAAACACTCCCAGTGGAAGTCAACCATCCAGAATCCCTAGAAGTCTTGGTTAGCAATGAAGCCTGCTTGCAGTTTGGTAGAGGATGCCTCTCTGGGGCCACAATTGTCCCCTTCTGGCTCTGGCTGCCATCGCCTACGTGTCTCTAGCGGGCGATGGGCCAGTCAGCAGCTGGCTAGCTCTGCTCAGTCCTTTGTTCTGTGAGTGGGCCTGGCAGTGTCTTATGTTAGGGCTTTTTGCGGGATAGCTATCCCACAGTTTGGGTTCCTATCTCATGTTAGTTCCCTCAGATTGCCCTTGGGGCATTCAGGCCCGGTCCTTACCCTAAGCAATGCAGCCTGCACCTCCCTGTCCAGTCCCCACTTGCTAGTGGCAGATTCGAGCGTCTGGGCTGCTTCTCCGCTGGGAGTTGCCATTAGGCACCTAATCTGTGGGTTTTATTTATTTATTTATTTATTTATTTATTTTTCCTCCCGGTTATGTTGCCCTCTGAGATTCCAAGGCTTGCCACAGACCCACCAGTGAGAGTGTTTCCTGGTGTTTGGAAGCTTCTCTCTTTTTTAAGACTCCCTTCCCAAGATGCATCTCCATCCCTATCTCTTTTGTCTCTCTTTTTATTTTTTATATTTTGTCCTACCTCCTTTTGAAGACAGTGGGCTGCCTTTCTGGGTGCCTGATATCCTCGGCCAACATTCAGAAGTTGTTTTGTGGAATTTGCTCAGCATTCAAATGTTCTTTCCATGAATTTGTGGGGGAGAAAGTGGTCTCCCTGTCCTATTCCTCTGCCATCTTAGGATTGCCCCCCAGAAAGAGAAGTTAAGGAAACAATCTTATTTACCACTGCATCCAAAAAAAAAAAAACTAGGAATAAACCTACATAAGGAAATAACAGACCTGTCTCAGAAAATTATAAAACAATGATGAAAGAAATTGAAAGTGACAGAAACAGATGGAAAGATAAACTGTGTTTTTGAGTTAGAAGAAATCATATATAAAATGATCATACTAAGGCAATCTGCAGATTGCAGTTCTATCAAAATACCAATGACATTTTTCACAGAACTAGAATAAATAATTTTAAAGTTATATGGAAACACAAAACACTGCAAATAGTCAAAGGAATCTTGAGGGGGTGCAGAAAAAAAACTGAACTGGAGGAATCAGACTCCCTGACCTCACAATATACTATACAACTATATTAACCAAAAAAGTATGATACTGGTACAAAAACAGACACATCTATGGAACACAATAGAGCACCCAAAAATAAACCCACACACTTACAGTGAATTATTCTATAACAAAGGAAGTAAGAATATACAACAGAGAAAAGATAGGGAATATCACCTATATTTTATAGTAACTATAAATGAAGTATAACCTTTAAAATTGTGAATCACTATACTGTACATCTGTAGCATATAATATTGTACATCAATTACACTTCCATTTTTAAAAATGAATAATAACTAAATGATAAAATCATGTCTGGGTATTCACTGGGCAATTCCCTTTAAAACCACTCTTTAAAAACACGGTGTCTGCAGTAACAAGAGTTGGTTGATTTGCCAGCATAAATGGGTTCCATAGGAGCTAATTCTGGTAATTTAAAATAAAAGGCTAAGCATACCAAAAAATTTTAATTAAAAAAAAAACTGGTGTCAAGAAAACAAACTGGGACAAGACATAGGGCTGTCTTACTTACTCATGGCAAACAACTGGAAGAAAATCACTCATACTTGCCTTGCTTATGGATTTGCTGACATTCTTAGTATTTATCTGGAAAATATTTCCAACAACTGGGAGAGGAGTGGGCCCAGGTGGCAGCTTCCCTTTGGCATGCCTCTGATTCCACAGAAAAAGGAAAATCAAAAAAGAAAGACAGGTCACCAGAACTACGAAGAGTTCCATTGGTGTGCTTCACATGAGGGCAACTGAAAGTTTAAAATCTAAAGACTTTTTAAAAATACTAAGTGCAGGCTTATCACCAAACATGCAATGAGTCTTTGAACTTTTGAATAAATATTGTTTTACCATCATTGCACTTTGGCCTGTCAGTAGATATTTAAACAAAAACTTATCAGCCTTAATACTGATAAATATCTAAGTTTTTGATGGAAATCCCAACTAAAAAATAACTCAATTCCTCAGAGATGACCACATATTAGTAGTGAAATTGAAGATATCAGATTTTCAAAGGGCTGGAATTCATGATCATGACAAACGATGAAAGAGAGTATCTCTGTGTCAAAATTCATCATCATATGAGCAGAAAAATAAGCAATTCCTTAGAGCCTTTTCTCAGAAGATCTACGGAAAGGCCACATCAAGACAAGGAAGCAGGGCAAATAAAGAAAAGAATAGGGAGCTGGTCTTATCTTAGAAAAGAGTAGAGGGATTCCAATGGTTTTTCAAGAGCTCTTTTCTTTGTGCCAGGAGTTCTGACACCATTTACTCCCAGAGAGAATGCAGGCCGGCAGACAGTAGATAAAAAAAGGAATAACAAATACTGAGGAATCCTCAAGTCAAGGAAAGAAATCACTCAAAGACATCAGTGGAAAGTCCCTTGACTACTTATCACCCACTCCCTTCTTTACATACCCATTTCCAATAAGGATCACATAACTTGAGCAAACATTGCATATTCACACTTAGGTGAGGAAATACACTCCAGAAAATATATAAAGACTCACAGATATGAACAAAATTTCAAGACTTAAAAGCTATTTGAGGAACTTCAATAGCATAACAAACATCTAACTTAAAAATCATAGAACTAATCCCTGAAGAATTAAAAACAGAAAAAATGTTAAATAGAACATCATCAGATAAATTTAACCAAATAAAAAGTTAATGGAAAGATGAAAAGTTTTTGGTAGTTAAGAATGTGGTTGCAAAAATGCTTTTAATAAACAGATATGCTGAGTAATAAAATAGCTTTGCCTGCAGGTTGACTTATTTTATCAGGAAGATTCAGGGGGAACAGGGTTTCCACAAGAATAGAGTACAAAATAATAATGATAAAAACTGTAAACAAAGTTGAATGATATGGACAATAATTCTAGAAATTCTAGCAACTTTATCACAGGAGTTTCAAGGAGAGAGAAAAATAATCAAATGTATTAATAAGCAAAGGAAATGGAATAAATTTTTCCTATAATGATGAAAGATCCAAAGTACCCACCAAGTTCTAAGCAGGATTAAAGAGAAAAGACCGACACTCTCAAAATTTTGTGAAATGTGAGAACATCAAGGAAAACAAAAAAAAAGCCTAAAATGCTCTAGAAAGTTAAAAGGAAATTATAAAGAATCAGACTCAATTTAGAATAAATCTTCCCATACACAATGCTTATAAATGATAGATAATAGTCAAGTAAAGCCTTCAAAAATTCAATAGGAAATGATTTTTAAAGTATTATTCTACACCAGATAAACTAGAATTCAAATATAAGATCAAAATATAGATATCTGGGGGGCTTCCCTGGCAGTCCAATGGTTAAGACTTCATGCTTGCACTGCAGTGGGGCATGAATTCAATCCCTGGTCCAGAAACTAAGATCCCCCCTGTGTCATGGTATGGCCACAAATAAAACAAATAAATAAATATAATATAAAAAAATTTTGGACATGTAAACATTCAAACATTTTATAATATTGAAACCATTTCTGAAATAATTACCTGAAGAAAAGGTCCAACAAATAAAAATATATCCCAAAAAGGGAGCATGTGAGACACAAAAATAATGAGGTGCAAAAGGCAAGTAAAACTACTGAGTCTAAATATGACTGATAAGTGATAGCAAAGCTTAAAGAAATTATCATTAGCTTTCATAAGGAAAGGGAAGCTAAAATTCTAGATGTTTTCAACAAAATCTGCAAACTGATACAGAATGTAGGGAGTTGCCAGCCTTTTGAGAGCTGTTGGTTTTACTCTCATGTGTGTGTGTGTGTGTGTGTGCACGTGTGTGCTCAGTCATGTCCGACTCTTTGCAATCCCATGGACTGTAGCCTGCCAGGCTCCTCTGTCCATGGAATTCTCCAGGTAAGAATACTGCCATTTCCTCCTCCAGGGGATCTTCCCAACCCAGGGACTGAATCCAAGTCTCTTGTGTCTCCTGCATTGACAGTCAGGTTCTTTACAACTTGTGCCACCTGAGAGGCTACCAGTACTAATTCTCATCTCTGATTATATGAACAGATAAAAACAATTATAATATAAAATTTGCTAATACAACTTGATATACCACTTAAAATGAAACATCTTTCCTTTTAATAGGGAAAAGCAAAATGAAATAAAGAAAACTTGATCTCTCCAGTTAAAGACAATATAAAAGCATGAGGTCTATTAAGCATGAGATAAAAATCATCAAGTGAAGCACTATGACTTCTCATTTCCTTCAAATATTTCATGGGTTTTTAAAAGACGCACCTCCTGAGACCAAATAAATAGAAAAACTAAAGCGAATCATGTACAAAAATCAAGTGCAAAATAACAATGACGAAAATTGCAAAGTGGTATAAACAATAGTTGTAATAGGTTAGCCAAAAAGCTTGTTCAGGTTTTCCCATAACCCCTTTGGGAAAGCCCAAACTTCTGGGCCAACCTTGCTAGCAAGTACAGCAATAAGTTTTATTTTGGATAAATTTGAATACTTACTTAGGATTTGTTGTTCACTCAGTTGTGTCTAACTCTTTGTGACCCCGTGGACTGCAGCATGCCAGGCTTCCCAGTCCCTCACTATCTCTCATAGTTTGCTTAAATTCATGTCCATTGAGTCAGTGATGCCATCCAAACATCTCATCCTGTGTTGCCACCTTCTCCTCCTGCCCTCAATCTTTCCCAACATCAGGGTCTTTTCCAGTGAGCCAGCTCTTACCAGCAGGTGGCCAAAGGATTGGAGCTTCAGCTTCAGCATCAGTCTTTCCAATGAATATTCAGGGTTGATTTCTTTTAGGATTGACTGGTTTGATCTCCTTGCTGTCCAAGGGACTCTCAAGAGTCTTCTCCAACACCACAGTTCAAAAGCATCAATTCTTTGGTACTCATCCTTTGTGGTCCAACTCTCACATCTGTACATGACTACTGAAAAACCATAGCTTTGACTAGATGGGTCTTTGTCGGCAAACAGACATCTCTGCTTTTTAATGTGCTGTCTAGGTTTGTCAAAGCTTTTCTTCCAAGGAGCATGTATCTTTTGATTTCATGGCTGCAGCCCCATTCCACAGTAATTTTGAAGCCCAAGAAAATAAAGTCTGTTACTGTTCAACATTTAGCTAATTAATTTAGTTTTAATAAATGTTCTTTAATATTTAAGTAGTCTAATTTCAGACTATAGCTATATCAATATATTGGCCAAAAAGTTGGTTCAGGTATGGAAAAACTCAAACCAACTTTTTGACAAACCCAATACAATCAGCATATAACCAGTACCACAAGATTGAAGAAATATTTTACTGATTCTTCTGTGCCAGGTATTTTCCACCACCCAGTTAGCTCACTTGATCTTCAAAAGATGCTTTGAATAGAAACCTTTCAGTTAAATTACCTTGAAACGATTCAGGCACCTCCCTGCTCAGTTAATAAATGGGAGAACTGGACTACCCTAGGTAGTCCTAGGTTCAGATGTGAACCTAGGACATCTGACACATCATATACACCAATTATAACTTTAAAAAAGAAGAAAGTGAAAGTGAAGTTGCTTAGTTGTGTCCAACTCTTTGTGACCCCATGGACTGTAGCCCACCAGGCTCCTCCATCCATGGAATTTTCCAGGCAAGAACACTGGAGTGGGTTGCCATTTCCTTCCCCAGGGGATCTTCCTGACCCAGGGATCGAACCCAGGTATCCCACATTGTAGGCGGATGCTTTTACCATCTGAGCCACCAGGGAAGCCCTAAAAAAAGAAGAACAGGTGCTCATACAACAGCAGCCTGGAGGAAATGAAGTCCCTCTCCTAAGAGCCATAAAACCCAATGCAGGACACCCAATGTTACTTGGTCATCGCCATGGCTGGTGATACAGCAGGAGGAGTCAGCCTCCGAGGAAATCAGCAGGCAGGTCCTCAGCAACCAGAGCTTCCCTCCACAGCTTCTGCAGCAGCAGAGGAGCATGGTTCAGGGTGGAGGCTGGGAAACTAAGCACATCTAATAACACCCCCAGTCTGAAAAGGCCACCATGTCTATATTCCACAGACAAGAATATAATACATTTAGATCAGTGCCTAAATGTAATAAAATCAAAATTCAACTTTATACCACATAAAAGAACCAAATTTGAAAGCAGTCTTCCATTAAACCACTATTAAATTATTTGACATATTTCATTTAATTATTTATTTTTAATATAAATTTATTTACTTTAATTGGAGGCTAATTACTTTATAATATTGTATTGGTTTTGCCATACATCAACATGAATCCACCACTGGTGTAAAGTGTTCCCCATCCTGAACCCCCCTCCCACCTCCCTCCCCATACCATCCCTCTGAGTCATCCCAGTGCACCAGCCCCGAGCATCCTGTATCATGCATCGAACCTGGACTGGCGATTCATTCCACATATATTATATTATACATGTTTCAATGCCATTCTCCCAAATCATCCCACCCTCACCCTCTCCCACAGAGTCCAAAAGACTGTTCTATACATCTGTGTCTCTTTTGCTGTCTCGCATACAGGGTTATCGTTATCATCTTTCTAAATTCCATATATATGCAGTAGTAAAAGGCAATGGCATCCCACTCCAGTACTTTTGCCTGGAAAATCCCATGGACGGAGGAGCCTGGTGGGCTACAGTCCATGGGGTCGCTAGAGTCGGACATGACTGAGCAACTTCACTTTCACTTTTCACTTTCATGCATTGGAGAAGGAAATGGCAACCCACTCCAGTGTTCTTGCCTGGAGAATCCCAGGGACAGGGAAGCCTGGTGGGCTGCCGTCTCTGGGGTCTCACAGAGTCAGACACAACTGAAGCGACTTAGCAGCAGCAGCAGTATACTGTATTGGTGTTTTTCTTTCTGGTTTACTTCACTCTGTATAATAGGTTCCGGTTTCATCCACCTCATTAGAACTGATTCAAATGTATTCTTTTTAATGGCTGAGTAATACTCCATTGTGTATATGTATCACTGCTTTCTTATCCATTCATCTGCTGATGGACATCCAGGTTGCTTCCATGTCCTGGCTATTATAAACAGTGCTGCGATGAACATTGGGGTACACGTGTCTCATTCAATTCTGGTTTCTATGGTGTGTATGCCCAGCAGTGGGATAGCTGGGTCATATGGCAGTTCTATTTCCAGTTTTTTAAGGAATCTCCACACTGTTCTCCATAGTGGCTGTACTAGTTTGCATTCCCACCAACAGTGTAAGAGGGTTCCCTCTTCTCCACACCCTCTCCAGCATTTATTGCTTGTAGACTGTTGGATAGCAGCCATTCTGACTGGCATGAAATGGTACCTCATTGTGGTTTTGATTTGCATTTCTCTGATAATGAGTGATGTTGAGCATCTTTTCACGTGTTTGTTAGCCATCTGTATGTCTTCTTTGGAGAAATGTCTGTTTGGTTCTTTGGCCCATTTTTTGATTGGGTCATTTATTTTTCTGGAATTGAGCTGCAGGAGTTGCTTGTATATTTTTTAGATTAATTCTTTGTCAGTTGCTTCATTTGCTATTATTTTCTCCCATTCTGAAGGCTGTCTTTTCACCTTGCCTAGAGTTTCCTTTGTTGTGCAGAAGCTTTTAATTTTAATTAGGTCCCATTTGTTTATTCCTGTTTTTATTTCCAATATTCTGGGAGGCGGGTCATAGAGGATCCTGCTGTGATTTATGTCGGAGAGTGTTTTGCCTATGTTTTCCTCTAAGAGTTTTATAGTTTCTGGTCTTACGTTTTGATCTTTAATCCATTTTGAGTTTATTTTTTTGTATGGTGTTAGAGAGTGTTCTAGTTTCATTCTTTTACAAGTGGTTGACCAGTTTTCCAAGCACCACTTGTTAAAGAGATTGTCTTTTCTCCATTGTATCTTCTTGCCTCCTTTGTCAAAGATAAAGTCTCCATAGGTGCATGGATTTATCTCTGGGCTTTCTATTTTGTTTCATTGATCTACATTTCTGTCTTTGTGCCAGTACCACACTGTCTTGATAACTGTGGCTTTGTAGTACAGCCTGAAGTCAGGCAGGTTGATTCCTCCAGTTCCATTCTTCTTTCTCTAGATTGCTTTGGCTATTTGAAGTTTTTTGTATTTCCATACAAATCGTGAAATTATTTGTTCTAGCTCTGTGAAAAATATGTTGGTAGCTTGATAAGGATTCCACTGAATCTATAGATTGCTTTGGTAGAATACTCATTTTCACTATATTGATTCTTCTGATCCATGAACATGGTGTATTTCTCCATCTATTAGTGTCCTTTTTTATTTCTTTCACCAGTGTTTTATAGTTTTCTATATATAAAAAATAGAGGAGAACAACAGAATGGGAAAGACTAGGGATCTCTTCAAGAAAATTAGAGATGCCAAAGGAACATTTCATGCAAAGATGGGCTCGATAAAGGACAGAAATGGTATGGACCTAACAGAAGCAGAAGATATTAAGAAGAGGTGGCAAGAATACACAGAAGAACTGTACAAAAAAGATCTTCACGACCCAGATAATCACGATGGTGTGATCACTCACCTAGAGCCAGACATCCTGGAATGTGAAGTCAAGTGGGCCTTAGAAAGCATCACTATGAACAAAGCTAGTGGAGGTGATGGAATTCCAGTTGAGCTATTCCAAATCCTGAAAGACGATGCTGTGAAAGTGCTGCACTCAATATGCCAGCAAATTTGGAAAACTCAGCAGTGGCCACAGGACTGGAAAAGGTCAGTTTTCATTCCAATCCCAAAGAAAGGCAATGCCAAAGAATGCTCAAACTCCCGCACAGTTGCACTTATCTCACATGCTAGTAAAGTAATGCTCAAAATTCTCCAAGCCAGGCTTCAGCAATATGTGAACCGTGAACTTCCTGATGCTCAAGCTGGTTTTAGAAAAGGCAGAGGAACCAGAGATCAAATTGCCAACATCCACTGGATCGTGGAAAAAGCAAGAGAGTCCAGAAAAGCATCTATTTCTGCTTTATTGACTATGCCAAAGTCTTTGACTGTGTGGATCACAAGAAACTGTGGAAAATTCTGAAAGAGATGGGAATACCAGACCACCTGATCTGCCTCTTGAGAAATTTGTATGCAGATCAGGAAGCAACAGTTAGAACTAGACATGGAACAACAGACTGGTTCCAAATAGGAAAAGGAGTTCGTCAAGGCTGTGTATTGTCACCCTGTTTATTTAACTTATATGCAGAGTACATCATGAGAAATGCTGGACTGTAAGAAACACAAACTAGAATCAAGATTGCCGGGAGAAATATCAATAACCTCAGATATGCAGATGACACCAGATGTGCAGATGGCAGAAAGTGAAGAGGAACTCAAAAGCCTCTTGATGAAAGTGAAAGAGGAGAGTGAATAAGTTGGCTCAAAGCTCAACATTCAGAAAACGAAGATCATGGCATCTGGTCCCATCACTTCATGGCAAATAGATGGGGAAACAGTGGAAACAGTGTCAGACTTTATTTTTGGGGGCTCCAAAATCACTGCAGATGGTGACTGCAGCCATGAAATTAAAAGACACTTACTCCTTGGAAGGAAAGTTATGACCAACCTAGATAGCATATTGAAAAGCAGAGACATTACTTTGCCAACAAAGGTTCGTCTAGTCAAGGCTATGGTTTTTCCTGTGGTCATGTATGGATGTGAGAGTTGGACTGTGAGGAAGGCTGAGCACCGAAGAATTGATTCTTTTGAACTGTGGTGTTGGAGAAGACTCTTGAGAGTGCCTTGGACTGCAAGGAAATCCAACCAGTCCATTCTGAAGGAGATCAGCCCTGGGATTTCTTTGGAAGGAAAGATGCTAAAGCTGAAACTCCAGTACTTTGGCCACCTCATGCGAAGAGTTGACTCATTGGAAAAGACTCTGATGCTGGGAGGGATTGGGGGCAGGAGGAGAAGGGGACGGCAGAGGATGAGATGGCTGGATGGCATCACTGACTCGATGGACGTGAGTCTCGGTGAACTCCGGGAGTTGGTGTTGGACAGGGAGGCCTGGCGTGCTGCGATTCATGAGGTCGCAAAGAGTTGGACACGACTGAGCGACTGATCTGATCTGATCTGTTATATAAGTCTTTTGTTTCTTTAGGTAGGTATAGTCCTAAGTATTTTATTCTTTTCATTCCAAAGGTGAATGGAATTGTTTCCTTAATTTCTCTTTCTATTTTATCATTATTAGTGTATAGGAATGCAAGGGATTTCTGTGTGTTGATTTTGTATCCTGCAACTTTACTATATTCATTGATTAGCTCTAGTAATTTTCTGGTGGAGTCTTCAGGGTTTTCTATGTAGAGGATCATGTCATCTGCAAACAGTGAGAGTTTTACTTCTTTTCCAATTTGGATTCCTTTTATTTCTTTTTCTGCTCTGATTTCTGTGGCAAAAACTTCCAAAACTATGTTGAATAGTAGTGGTGAAGTGGGCACCCTTGTCTTGTTCCTGACTTTAGGGGAAATGCTTTCAATTTTTCACCACTGATGATAATGTTTGCTGTGGGTTTGTCATATACCGATTTTATTATGTTGAGGTATGTTCCTTCTATTCCTGCTTCCTGGAGAGTTTTTATCATAAATGGATGTTGAATATTGTCAAAGGCTTTCTCTGCATCTATTGAGATAATCATATGGCTTTTATTTTTCAATTTGTTAATGTAGTGTACTACATTGATTGGATTGCAGATATTGAAGAATCCTTGCATCCCTGGGATAAAGCCCACTTGGTCATGGTGTATGATCTTTTTAATGTGTTCTTGGATTCTGATTGCAAGAATTTTGTTAAGGATTTTTGCATCTATGTTCGTCAGTGATATTGGTCTGTAGTTTTCTTTTTTGTGGCATCTTTGTCAGGTTTTGGTATTAGAGTGATGGTGGCCTCATAGAATGAGTTTGGAAGTTTACCTTCCTCTGCAATTTTCTGGAAGAGTTTGAGTATGATAGGTGTTAGCTCTTCTCTATATTTTTGGTAGAATTCAGCTGTGAAGCCGTCTGGACCTGGGCTTTTGTTTGCTGGAAGGTTTCTGATTACAGTTTCTATTTCTGGGCTTGTTATTGGTCTGTTAAGATTTTCTATTTCTTCCTGGTTCAGTTTTGGAAAGTTGTACTTTTCTAAGAATTTGTCCATTTCTTCCACGTTGTCCATTTTTTTGGCATATAATTGCTGATAGTAGTCTCTTATGATCCTTTGTATTTCTGTGTTGTCTGTTGTGATCTCTCCATTTTCACTTCTAATTTTATTGATTTGATTTTTCTCCCTTTGTTTCTTGATGAGTCTGACTAATGGTTTGTGAATTTTATTTAGCCTCTCAAGGAGCCAGCTTTGGGCTTTGTTGATTTTTGCTATGGTCTCTTTTGTTTCTTTTGCATTTATTTCTGCCCTAATTTTTAAGATTTCTTTCCTTCTACTAACCCTGGGGTTCCTCACTTCTTCCTTTTTTTTTTTTTTTTTTTTTTAGACGCGGCCGCAGAAGTTGCGGCCGCGTCCCCCCGAGCGCGCCCGGCCCCGGGGCGAGGTCTGATCTCCCCACTTCTTCCTTTTATAGTTGCTTTAGGTGTAGAGTTAAGTTATTTATTTGACTTTTTTCTTGTTTCTTGAGGTATGCCTGTATTGCTATGAACCTTCCCCTTAGCACTGCCTTTACAGTATTCCACAGGTTTTGGGTTGTTGTGTTTTCATTTTCATTCGTTTCTATGCATATTTTTATTTCTTTTTTGATTTCTTCTGTGATTTTTTGGTTATTTAGCAGCATGTTGTTCAGCCTCCATACGTTGTAATTTTTAATAGTTTTTCTCCTGTAATTGAGATCTAACCTTACTGCATTGTGGTCAGAAAAGATGCTTGGAATGATTTCAAAATTTTTTTAATTTACCAAGGCTAGATTTATGGCCCAGGATGTGATCTATCCTGGAGAAGGTTCCGTTTGTGCTTGAGAAAAAGGTGGAATTCATTGTTTTGGGATGAAATGTCCTATAGATATCAATTAGGTCTAACTGGTCTATTGTATCATTTAAAGTTTATGTTTCCTTGTTAATTTTCTATATAGTTGATCTATCCATAGGTGGGAGTGGAGTATTAAAGTCTCCCACTATTATTGTGATATTGTTAATTTCCCCTTTCATAGTTGTTAGCATTTGTCTTACATATTGCAGTGCTCCTATGTTGGCTACATATATATTTATATTTGTTATATCTTCTTCTTGGATTGATCCTTTGATCATTATGTAGTGTCCTTCTTTGTCTCTTTCCACAGCCTTTGTTTTGAAGTCTATTTTATCTGATATGAGTACTGCTACTCCTGCTTTCTTTTGGTCTCTATTTGCGTGGAGTATCTTTTTCCAGCCCTCCACTTTCAGTCTGAAAGTGTCCCTTGTTTTGAGGTGGGTCTCTTGTAGGCAACATATATAGGGGTCTTGTATCCATTCAGCCAGTCTTTGTCTTTTGGTTGGGGCATTCAACCCATTTATGTTTAAGGTAATTATTGATAAGTATGATCCCATTGCTATTACTTTGTTGTTGTGGGTTTGAGTTTATACATCCTTTCTGTGTTTCCTGTCTAGAGAAGATCCTTTAGCATTTGTTGGAGAGCTGGTTTGGTGGTGCTGAATTCTCTCAGCTTTTGCTTGTCTGTAAAGCTTTTGATTTCTCCTTCATATTTGAATGAGATCCTTGCTGGGTACAGTAATCTGGGCGATAGGTTATTTTTTTCATCACTTTTAAGTATGTCCTGCCATTCCCTCCTGGCCTGAAGAGTTTCTATTGAAAGATCAGCTGTTACCTTTATGGGAATCCCCTTGTGTGTTTTTGTTGGTTTCCCCTTGCTGCTTTTAATATTTGTTCTTTGTGTTTGATCTTTGTTAATTTGACTAATATGTGTCTTGGGGTGTTTCACCTTGGGTTTATCCTGTTTGGGACTCTCTGGGTTTCTTGGACTTGAGTGATTATTTCCTTCCCCATTTTAGGGAAGTTTTCAACTATTATCTCCTCAAGTATTTTCTCATGGTCTTTTTTTTTTTGTCTTCTTCTTCTGGGACCCCTATGATTTGAATGTTGGGGCGTTTAACATTGCCCCAGAGGTCTCTGAGATTGTCCTCATTTCTTTTAATTCGTTTTTCTTTTTTCCTCTCTGATTCATTTATTTCTACCATTCTATCTTCTACCTCACTAATCCTATCTTCTGCCTCCACTATTCTACTATTTGTTCCCTCCAGAGTGTTTTTTATCTCATTTATTGCATTATTCACTATATATTGACTCTTTTTTATTTCTTCTAGGTCCTTGTTACACCTTTCTTGCATCTTCTCAATTCTTGTCTCCAGGCTATTTATCTGTGATTCCATTTTGTTTTCAAGATTTTGGATCATTTTCACTATCATTATTCGGAATTCTTTATCAGGTAAATTCCCTATTTCTTCCTCTTTTGTTTGGTTTTGTGGGCATTTATCATGTTCCTATACCTGCTGAGTATTCCTCTGTCTCTTCATCTTGTTTATATCACTGTGTTTGGGGTGGCCTTTCTGTATTCCGGCAGTTTGTGAAGTTCTCTTTATTGTGGAGTTTCCTCGCTGTGGGTGGTAAACCACTATTAAAATTTTAAGTAATGTGCCTAGAATTTTAAAATGCTTTTTTAAAAGAAAATAGATGAGTTTTCTTAATTAAAAAATGATAATCTTTTTTAATTTACTTATTTTTAATTGAAAGATAATTGCTTTACAATATTTTGTTGGTTTCTGCCATACATCAATATGAATCAGCCATAGACATACTTATGTCCCCTCCCTCTTGAACCTCCCTCCCATGTCCCACTATATCCCACCCCTCAGGTTAGGGGGATGAAGGAGCCATTGAAATAAATGGAGAGAGTAACACGGAAACACGTACACTACCGTATGTAATGTAGATAGCCAATGAGAATTTGCTGTATGACTCAGGGAACTCAAACCAGGGCTCTATAGCAAAAAATAATAATAACAATCTTTTTTTTTGTAGAACTCTGAAGTTTATGAGCACTTCTGTGGCTATCTTATTATTTGAATTTCATGATCAACTCATACAACAAATATTTTAAAATTCATTTTACAGATGAGGCAAGTGAGAATCAGAACTGAAGGACTTTACCCAAATTTCCATTTCTAAGACATGGTGACGATTCCAACTCTGGTCTTATAACTTGTGAACTCTGCATTGGAAAGTATTTCAATTTGTTTACATTCCACATTTGTTGAGTAATTATGATGTATCTTACAATCTCATTTTGGCATAAAAATCTGTTTAAAATCAGTTATTGAGTCAGTAATTTCACCATGATTAAATAAAAATGAGAGTTCAGAACAGTTTGGCCCTTTGTAATATTTAGAATTTCAGGAAGCCAGGATTCAAAGATTCAAAGGACTTGATTTCAAAGAAATGCAGTTATTAGCTGTCCCATCCCATACCTAATATCTACTGCCTTAGGACATTTCTGGTCTTGAAAGAAGAGTAGATTTTTTAAATGATTATATTTCTTCTCTCACTCTCTCTCCATCTCTGATACTGGAAAAATAGCAAATTTTAAAACAATTTTACTCTTCCTCTCTCTTGCTCGCTCTCTCTCAGCATCTCTTCTAGTAATTCTTTTGCCTACGAAACTTGTGTCTTAACTTTTTCTGTGCAACCTTTCTGGGTGCTCATATGCCTGGCCATTTTACTCTTCATAGAAGGAAGAACACATAGAAATGATTGAGGTGGAACAGATCTTAGAAATCATATAATTAAATGCCTTATTTCCAAATTTTAAGAGCAATGTGACAATGGTTCAGAGAGGCAGACTTCTGCATCTAGTCACACAGTGGGTTAAAATCAGAACTGCCAGTTGAAAAGTCTTTGCTTCTCAAATATGTTTTAATCATGTGAATCTGAAGAAATCATAAACATAATATTAAATGTAGGAAACACTTGCTATTAAATATTAACTTCTAGTACACAAACATGAGAAAGCTGAAAGTTTATGAATGTTTGTGATAACCTGTCTTACTCCAGATAGTAGGGACCTCAAAGTTTAGTAGGCAACAATCTTTTACCAGATGCCCTCAAGCAGAGTTCAAAAAGCACTAGGTTGTTAATCGAAGACATACTCTCTGGCTCTTTGCTCTCAGTCACCATCAAAACTCTTAAAGAATATGTGGGAATATTTGAGTACAGAATTTAATTTCTAGGTCTCTTACCAGGATTCTAATTTGTGAATAGGTAGAGGATGGGTATTGCTGCTGCTGCTGCTGCTGCTGCTGCTAAGTCGCTTCAGTCATGTCCAACCCTGTGTGACCCCATAGACAGCAGCCCACCGGGCTGCCCCATCCCTGAGATTCTCCAGACAAGAACACTGGAGTGGGTTGCCACTTCCTTCTCCAATGCATGAAAGTGAAAAGTGAAAGTGAAGTCGCTCAGTCATGTCCGACTCTTAGTGACCCCAGCCTACCAGGCTTCTCCATCCATGGGATTTTCCAGGCATTAGTGGAGGTAAAAAATCATGCCACCCCCCGTCAGCAGTGTTCAGTGCCAAGAAGGAACCGCCCAGCTAGAAAGAGTTCCCCTCACCAGGAAAGGGAGAGAAGACTGAGCAACAGGCTTCTCCAGCATCTGGGGTCACTGTACAGATGTCCTGCTTTGATTTCACCCTAGACAGATTCACAGAGCTGAGATGTATAAGAATGGTGAGGAACAAGAAGAAAAGCAGGGGTTACTAACAGCAGCCACATGGTGGAAGTCACTGCAGTTCATAGTGGCCTACTCAGGAAACAAACTCAGCATATTTCACCACTGATTAAACCAACATGCTGCAAGCCACCTGGCATCTCCTGCAGATGAGACCAGCTTTTGAACCACAAATATTCACTGTATTCACATTCACATTTGTGAATTCAAATATTCACTGTATTCACATTCACATTTGTGAATTCAAATATTCACAAATTCAAGTATTTGCTGATGCAGCTAATAGAGTCCCTGCCCAGTCCCTGTCCCCAGACCCCAGTCAGAGACCAAGAACCACAAAAAGTCAGCTCAGGTTTCTGAGGCTATGTGTGTGCAAGATGCAAGCCTAGACTCCCCTGGCTGATACCCACTGTTGGGCATACACTTAGACTAACCCAACCCCTCCAACTGAGCACCTGCATGCCCCCAATCTGAGCCCCATCTGTGGTCTCCATTGCAGTGCACATGTCTAGGGGAAAAGTTTGCAGCTGTGGGAGAGCACACTAATAGCCAGGACCCCTGCAACTGCCAGTGAGCCTTCAGTTGGCCCAATCCTTGCTGCCTACTCCAGCCCTATACATTGTATGTGTGCCTGCACCCTGCCTTTGCCCCAACAAAGACCTCAACTGGCCCCTGCAGCTGAATCTGTGCCCATCACCAGCTCTGGCCACCACCAACGCCTGTCCTGATCCCTGGTCGCTGGGCCTTGAGGTACTACTAATGGCCCATATTGCCCTTGCAACCACTATGGAAGCCCAGCAGTGCTCACTGAGGCTCATATAGTTGTCGGTGTTGTAGACTCCAGTGCCTGAGCTGAGCCTTCCCAGGCCCAACTGTATATCTTTTTTTGCTTAAGTTGGAGTATAATTGCTTTACAATGTTTCATTAGTTTCTGCTGTACAACAGAGTGAATCAACTCTATGTATACATACATCCCCTCCCTTTAGAGCCTCCCTTTGTTGTTGCTGTTCACTAAGTCATCTCCGAATCTTTGTGATCCCATGGGCTGCAGCACATCAGACTTCCTTGTCCTTCTCTGTCTCCTGGAGTTTGCTCAAATTCATGTTCATTAAGTTAGTAGTGCTATCTAACCATCTCACCCTCCGTCACCCTCTTCTCCACCTGCCTTCAATCTTTCCAAGCATCAGAGTCTTTTCCAATGAGTCGGCTCTTACCATCAGGTAGCCAAAGTATTGGAGCTTCAGCTTCAGCATCAGTCCTTCCAATGAATATTCAGGGTTGACTTCCTCTAGAAGGAGTGACTGGTTTGATCTCCTTGCTGTCCAAGGAACTCTCAAGAGTCTTTTCCAGAATCACAATTGGAAAGCATCAATTTTTTGGTGCTCACCCTTCTTTATTTATGTCCAACTCTCACATCAGTACGTGACTACTGGAAAATCCATAGCTTTGATTATACAAACCTTTGTCAGCAAAAACGTGGTCCACTGGAGCAGGAAATGGCAAACCACTCCAGTATTCTTGTCGCCAGAATGCCAGAATGAATAGTGTGAACAGGCAAAAAGATATGACACAGGAATATGAGCCCCCCAGGGAGAAAGGTGTCCAAATGGTACTGGGGAAGAGCAGAGGGCAATTACTAATCGTTGCAGAATGAAGAGGCTGGGCCGAAGGAGAAATGACACTCAGTAAAGTAATGCTTAAAATTCTCCAAGCCATGCTTCAGTAATATGTGAACCATGAACTTCCAGATGTTCAAGCTAGTTTTACACTTGGCAGAGAAACCAGAGATCAAATTGCCAACATCCACTGCTGCTGCTGCTGCTGCTAAGTCACTTCAGTCGTGTCTGTCTCTGTGTGACCCAACGGACGGCAGCCCACCAGGCTCCGCTGTCCCTGGGATGCTCCAGGCAAGAACACTGGAGTGTGTTGCCATTTCCCTCTCCAATGCATGCAAGTGAAAAGTGAAAGTGAAGACGTTCAGTCGTATCTGACCCTCAGCGACCCCATGGACTGCAGCCTTCCAGGCTCCTCCATCCACTGGATTTTCCAGGCAAGAGTACTGGAGTGGGGTGCCATTGCCTTCTCCAAACATCCACTGGATCACTGAAAAAGCAAGAGAGTTCTAGAAAAACGTCTATTTCTGCTTTATTGACATGCCAAAGCCTTTGACTGTGTGGATCAGAAAAAACTGTGGAAAATTCTGAAAGAGATAGGAATACCAGACCACCTGACCTGTCTCTTGAGAAACCTGCATGCAGGTCAGGAAGCAACAGTTAGAACTGGACATGGAACAACAAACTGGTTCCAAATCAGGAAAGGAGTACATCAAGGCTGTATATTGTCACCCTGTTTATTTAACTTATATGCAGAGTACATCACCAGAAACGCTGGGCTGGAGGAAGCACAAGCTGGAATCAAGATTGCCAGAAGAAACATCAATAACCTCAGATATGCAGATAACACCATCCTTATGTCAGGAAGTGAAGAAGAACTAAAGAGCCTCTTGATGAAAGTGAAAGAGGAGAGTGAAAAAGTTGGCTTAAACCTCAACATTCAGAAAACTAAGATCATGGCATCCGGTCCCATCACTTCATGACAAATAGATGGGGAAACAGCGGAAACAGTGACAGACTTCATTTTTCTGGGCTCCAAAATCACTGCAGATGGTGACTGCAGCCATGAAATAAAAAGCTTACTCCTTGGAAGGAAAGTTATGACCAACCGAGACAGCTGACTAAAAAGCAGAGACATTACTTTGCCAACAAAGGTTCATCTAGTCAAGGCTATGGTTTTTCCAGTAGTCATGTATGGATGTGAGAGTTGGACTATACAGAAAGCTGAGTGCCGAACAATTGGTGCTTCTGAACTGTGGTGTTGGAGAAGACTCTTGAGAGTCCCTTGGACTGCAAGGACATCCAACCAGTCCATCCTAAAGGAAATCAGTCCCGGGTGTTCATTGGAAGGACTGATGTTGAAGCTGAAACTCCAATCCTTTGGCCACCTGATGTGAAGAACTGACTCATTTGAAAAGACCCTGATACTGGGAAAGATTGAAGGCAGGAGGAGAAGGGGATAACAGAGGATGATTGGATGGCATCACCGACTCAATGGAGGTGAGTTTGAGTAAACTCTGGGAGTTGGTGATGGACAGGGAGGCCTGACGTGCTGCAGTCTATGGGGTCGCAACGAGTTGGACACAACTGAGTGACTGAACTTAACTGAACTGTGGATGTCTCTGGGAGTGAAAGTAAAGTCCAATGCTGTAAAGAACAATACTGCATAGGAACCTGGAATGTTTGGCCCATGAATCAAGGTAAATTGGATGTGATCAAGCAGGAGATGGCAAGAGTGAATATCAACATCGTAGGAATCAGTGAACTAAAATGGACAGGAATGGGTGAATTTAATTCAGATGACCATTTGCAGATATGGTCAACATTTATACTCAGTTAAAGGCTGGAGGAGAAGGGGACAGCAGAGGATGAGATGGTTGGATGTCATCACCAACTTGATGGACATGAGTTTGAGCAAGATCCAGGAGTTGGTGATGGACAGGGAAGCCTGGCATGCTACAGTCCATGGGGTCGTAGAGTCAGACACTACTGAGCGACTGAACTGAACTGACCTTAAACTGACACATTAACTCATTCTAGACGCATAATATCCCAATGAAGTAAGTACTGTAGCAAGGCATTACATTTAACAGATGAAAACATAGAGTTCCAGAGACTAACTGACATGCCCAAAGTCAAGTGGTTAATAAGCACCAGAGCTGGGCTTTGAATTGATGGACTGGCTCCAGAGTCTGATTTCTTAACTATTAAACAACCCAATGCTGCCTCTAAATCAGATAGGTCTGAGAATTCCCTGGTGGTCCAGTGGTTAGGACTCCACGCTCTCACTGCCAAGGGCCCAGGTTTGATTCCTGGTTGGAGAACTAAAATTTCACAAGCCATGTGACCAATAAGTAAATAAATAAGATAGTTCTATGTGAACTGGTGTGAAACCACCTCCAAGTTATCCTGGTAACTCAAAAACCAGGGCACAGATCAAGAGGCATAATAAGTAACATTTATGATCAAAGATGCCTAATTTAGTTTGATAATTATTTCCCCTGAATTTTAGAAATGTGTTTGTTGGCATCCAATTTTCTCTTGTCCACTTGGAAGGCTTTCTGACTCAAAATCTTTACAGATGGTTAGATCACTCACGGGCATACAGGCACTCATCCTTTCTCTCTCTCTCTCTCTCTCAGAATTTTCAAGGTTTTGAATCTCAGCATCAAGCTTTCTGATCCTTGTGCCTTGAGATCTTTTTTTTCTTTCATTGTTCTAACAGCTTGGTGGACACTTTCTATCTAGATGTCAGTATGTGGAAATCTTTTCTCTAGAGTGATTTAGTTTCTCTAGGGAAAAAAATCCTACAATCTTCTCTTACGTAGTTGCAGGATTACTGGGAGCAGAATGGAGGAAGGGGCTAAGGACCTCAGAATTCAATACCTACACCATGGCCCAAGGTCCATATTTTCATCCCTGTACCTCATTCTGCCTTCACTCTGCCAACTGTCCCAGATCCTAGGTATCTTTATTCCCTCCCACACAATTTTTCCAGTTAATCTAGCCCCCACTTAAGTCATTCAGACCTTGCCCACCTCCATTTAAGTTCTCAAGTAGAGCATCTCTTTCCTCATTACTGAAATTTCCCCGCACCATTGTCTGCTTTCTTCCAAGTAAAGTAAGTTAAGTGTTAGTATCACTCAGTTGAAACTGCTCTCTTATTAGGGCCAACTAGGAAATCCTCTTCAGAGAAGGCAATGGCACCCCACTCCAGTGTTCTTGCCTGGAAAATCCCATGGATAGAGGAGGCTGGTAGGCTGCAGTCCATGAGGTCGCTAAGAATCCGACACGACTGAGCGACTTCACTTTCACTTTTCAGTTTCATGCATTGGAGAAGGAAATGGCAACCCACTCCAGTGTTCTTGCCTGGAAAATCCCAGGGACGGGGGAGCCTGGTGGGAGGCCATCTATGGGGTCGCACAGAGTCGGACATGACTAAAGCAAATTAGCGGCAGCAGCAGCAGGAAATCCTCTTAACCAATCCAGGGACCAATCAGGTGGAAAGTTCCCACCTTTTCAATTAAATCTTATTTGTTCCTTCTTTTTAAAATATTTCTCCTCCATTGGCTTCTTTGGGCCTGTCCAACTAATTCTGTTTCCTTCATCATCAAACTTAATCATCAAACATGAAAGTGAAAGAGGAGAGTGAAAAAGTTGGCTTAAAGCTCAACATTCAGAAAACTAAGATCATGGCATCCGGTCCCATCACTTCATGGCAAATAGATGGGGAAACAGTGGCTGACTTTATTTTTCTGGGCTCCAAAATCACTACAGATGGTGATTGCAGCCATGAAATTAAAAGATGCTTACTCCTTGGAAGGAAAGTTATGACCAACCTAGACAACATATTAAAAAGCAGAGACATTACTTTGCCAACAAAGCTCCATCTAGTCAAGGCTATGGTTTTTCCAGTGGTCATATATGGATGTGAGAGTTGGACTATAAAGAAAGCTGAGTGCTGAAGAATTGATACTTTTGAACTGTGGTGTTGGGAGAAGACTCTTGAGAGTCCCTTGGACTGCAAGGAGATTCAACCAGTCCATCCTAAAGGAGATCAGTCCTGGGTGTTCATTGGAAGGACTGATGCTGAAGCTGAAACTCCAATACTTTGGCCACCTCATGAAGGAGTTCACTCATTTGAAAAGACCCTGATGCTGGGAAAGGTTGAGGGCAGAAGGAGAAGGGGTGACAGAGGATGAGATGGTTGGATGGCATCACTGACTCGATGGACATGGGTTTGGGTGGACTCGGAGTTGGTGATGGACAGGGAGGCCTGGCATGCTGCAGTTCGTGAGGTCGCAAAGAGTCAGACATGACTGAGCAACTGGACTGAACTGAACATCATCACACTTCTCTGCACCTCCATGGCTGTAGTGGTTATCTGGACCGTCAAAATGCTATGTCTAGAAAATGCAGACCTCCATCATCCTTTGAGCTCCATCCTGACAATATTCCAAACCATTTTCAAGAACTCCTGAATAATTTCTGTCAAATATCATCTGTACTCACATTCTTTTATCACATCTTCTTGCTCAAATTTCTATGTAATCATGTTGCTGTTTGGTAGAAACCAATGCAATACTGTAAAGCAATTATCCTTCAATTAACAATAAATAAATTTTTAAAGTAATTAGCTTCCAATTAAAATAAATAATTTTTAAAATAAAAATAAATTTAAAAAATGGGTAACTAAAAAAAAAAGAATATATGTTGACCCTGCAATCAGAAAAAAAAAATATTTCTACCTACACAAAATAAAATTTTCTAACTCAGTATTCATATTACTTCCTAAATGCCAGCTCCAACTTCATATCAACCCAAGCCCCAACTTTACCAAACCATTTAAAGCCCTTTGCTCCATCTACTCAGTCTCTTTGCCAATCTACTTGTCCAGAGTTCAGAATAGTTCTGAAATTCCCATCTGAAATTCCCTTTCCTGTCCTCCATGACCAATTTATATCATCACTTCTTTTAAGATTTCACTATGCTGGATCATCGAAAAAGCAAGAGAGTTCCAGAAAAACATCTATTTCTGCTTTATTGACTATGCCAAAGCCTTTGACTGTGTGGATCACAATAAACTGTGGAAAATTCTGAAAGAGATGGGAATACCAGACCACCTGATCTGCCTCTTGAGAAATCTGTATGCAGGTCAGGAAGCAACAGTTCAAACTGGACATGGAACAACAGACTGGTTCCAAATAGGAAAAGGAGTACGTCAAGGATGTATATTGTCACCCTGCTTATTTAACTTATATGCAGAGTACATCATGAGAAACGCTGGGCTGGAAGAAGCACAAGCTGGAATCAAGATTGCCGGGAAAAATATCAATAACCTCAGATCTGCAGATGACATCACCCTTATGGCAGAAACTGAAGAGGAACTAAAAAGCCTCTTGATGAAGGTGAACAAGGAGAGTTAAAAAGTTGGCTTAAAACACAACATTCAGAAAACTAAGCTCATGGCATCTGGTCCCATCACTTCATGGGAAATAGATGGGGAAACAGTGGAAACAGTGTCAGACTTTATTTTGGGGGGCTCCAAAATCACTGCAGATGGTGACTGCAGCCATGAAATTAAAAGACGCTTACTCTTTGGAAGGAAAGTTATGACCAACCTAGATAGCATATTGAAAAGCAGAGACATTACTTTGCCAACAAAGGTCCGTCTAGTCAAGGCTATGGTTTTTCCAGTGGTCATGTATGGATGTGAGAGTTTGACTGTGAAGAAAGCTGAGTGCCGAAGAATTGATGCTTTTGAACTGTGGTGTTGGAGAAGACTCTTGAGAGTCCCTTGGACTGCAAGGAAATCCAACCAGTCCATTCTGAAGGAGATCAGCCCTGGGATTTCTTTGGAAGGAATGATGCTAAAGCTGAAACTCCAGTACTTTGGCCACCTCATGCGAAGAGTTAACTCATTGGAAAAGACTCTGATGCTGGGAGGGATTGGGGGCAGGAGGAGAAGGGGATGACAGAGGATGAGATGGCTGGATGGCATCACTGACTCAATGGACATGAGTCTGAGTGAACTCTGGGAGTTGGTGATGGACAGGGAGGCCTGGTGTGCTGTGATTCATGGGGTCGAAAAGAGTTAGACACGACTGAGCGACTGAACTGGACTGATGCTCAATCACCAATTATAGCTTCACTTTAGAGTATGAGCTGCTTCTTAAAAGTTATGATTCTTTCATCCAAAATGTAAGAATATGTATATTCTGCCTTTCTTCAGTTAGGCCTCCACCACTTACAAAACAGGGACCTTGTCCTACAATTCAACAACATTACAAAACTGAAAATCTCCCATGATGCTTGGAGCAAGTCCATGTACACAGTAGCTGCTGAAAGTGCCTGTCACATAGTACATACCCAATCACCTAAATGCCTCCAGAAAGAATTAACTGATAAACTTTATAAGTCAGTTCACATTTTCCCTGTTCCATTTTAACCAGAAAGAGTCAAAGAAGTTCCAATGATTGTTACTATCTATGAATTTTTCTATTCATTTAACTCTCTACAAGACAAAACTATTTGAATCAGCAATATTGCTAAATAACTTATTATGGCTTCCCTGGATATGGTAAGCTTAATAGAAGAAGCCTCACATATCTATTTTTTTATATAAACTTATCAAGCACATTTATACCTACACCAAGCACTGCACAAGGCTTTGGGACTATGAAAGTAGATACTGACAAGGTCTCTACCCTTGAGGCAAGATTTTTACTGTGCATATAAGATAATTCTCTATACTGGATTTTTTGGGGGGGAAAAGACTAATTAAAAGCACAGTCATTTCTTACACTCATATATCATTTTGCTGTCTATAATTAATTCACTCCAATTGTTTCATTTTTTAAATCAATTGTTACAAAACCCTGAGATATTCAGTTCAGTCCAGTCACTCAGTCGTGTCTGACTCATTGTGACCCCGTGAATCACAGCACGCCAGGCCTCCCTGTCCATCACCAACTCCCAGAGTTCACTCAGACTCACGTCCATCGAGTCAGTGATGCCATCCAGCCATCTCATCCTCTGTCATCCCCTTCTCCTCCTGCCCCCAATCCCTCCCAGCATCAGGGTCTTTTCCAATGAGTCAACTCTTCGCATGAGGTGGCCAAAGTACTGGAGTTTCAGCTTTAGTATCATTCCTTCCAAAGAAATCCCAGGGCTGATCTCCAGAATGGACTGGTTGGATCTCCTTGCAGTCCAAGGGACTCTCAAGAGTCTTCTCCAACACCACAGTTCAAAAGCATCAATTCTTCGGCACTCAGCTTTCTTCACAGTCCAACTCTCACATCCATACGTGACCACTGGAAAAACCATAGCCTTGACTAGACGGACCTTTGTTGGCAAAGTAATGTCTCTAATTTTCAATATGCTATCTAGGTATTAGCTGTTAGGAATTATTACAGTGCAGAATTAGCAGATTAAAACAGGGGTTATAAAAATTGTGCAACTCTCTACAGAGCACATAGCTAAATTAGTGTTCTTTCTATTTCTACAAGATGACTCAGGAAATGGAATGACATATCAGAAATAGGAAACTTTCTAAGATGTCATGAATTCCAACCTCAGATGAAGCAACCATGGACCACAGTAGATAAGTGATTTCTCTTGGATCACTTAACTACTAATTATGTAGAGTACAAAGCATGTCAGGTCAGCACAGGGTAAAATTGTGACATGTGTCTCTGATTCCAATATACCCAATCATTTTAGCATTTCCCAACCTAGCTACATACTTGGAGGCTGTCAAGGTCCCAGCTGGAGCATCCCAACCCAGTCTAAGTCAGTATCACTTCCCCCAAAGTTTCTCCTTCCCCAAAGCTCAAGTGTCCTCTGTTTTAAGATGGAGCTTCCTGCTCTCTGGGGTAAGATCAGTTAAGTAGTTTGAAGATCAAGTATCTGAAGTGTTGTTTAGAAGGTAACCTCATGGAAATGGAAGCATTTCAACAAGGTTATTGGGCCACTACTGACTGGTCTAGGCAGTCCTTTGAAAGTCCAAGAATACTTTATGGAGCCTTGGAGTGAAAGTGAAAGTTGCTCAGTCCTGTCCAACTCTTTGAGACCCCATGGACTACACAGTCCATGGAATTCTCCAGCCTGGAATACTGAAGTGGGTAGCCCTTCTCTTCTCCAGGAGATCTTCCCAACCCAGGAATAGAACCAGGGTCTCCTGCATTGCAGGTGGATTCTTTACCAGCTGAGCTACCAGAAAAGCAGAGCCTTGGAGTAGGGTGGAAAAATTAACAGAAGGCCTATAGTCATGGGTTATAGCCCTATTTCCTACTCTTGTTTTCTCAAAAAACTTTAAAATATTTGCTTCATCTTTCCAAGAGTTAATTTCTTTAACCATTAAAGAACAGAATTAAGTATCCCCAGGGTCTTCTCCATATGGTTGCCTCTGAGCTCTGGGCAGGATTTTTGTGTTAAAACACTAGAAGCCACAGGTTGGTTTAGATAATATTTAGATTTGGACAAGATGAGAATATGAAAGATTGCTCAGAAAGAAAATGACTTGGCCTCATTTGTACTCATGGCAAGCTCAGAATCTTGATTCTTTCAGTTAGTAATTTCTTTATCAAGTTAATAAAACTTTATAATGATCTTTATAATCAAAATGATTCTGAAAAATACAGGAAACAGACCACACTGTAGGTAACATAGTTCAGGAGAAAAAAAGCAGGATTAAAGGGTGAGCTAAAAATAGTGAAAAATATTTCTTTAATGCAATAAAGCATATACTGTAACTCTGTCTTTCAGATCAATTATTAACTTTTTAAACTCTAAAGAAATATCCACTAAAACAGTCGCATATCACCAAAAAAGTCAACGTGAATAAAAGCATATCAACTTTCCTTTAAACTTCAATTAACTGATCCATCCTTGCTCTTTTAATTTTGGTCTTCCAAATACCCATTCACACATTCTGCCTTATATTTATACTATTCTGTAACCAAAAGCTATCTGCAAGGCCAAAAAAAAAAAAAAAAGCAAGTATTAAAAGAAGCTACTCTTTTAATTCCTCATACAAAGCAATTACATCTATCACCAAAGACTCATGGCTGTTTGCAAATTCTGGAAGCAATTAAATATTGATATAAGAAAGAACAGGAGAGTTAAGAATTATGAAACCTTTTTATATGCTGAGAACTGAAATAACTGAGGGTAGGTCTAGAAAGGAGAAGAGTAAAGAGAGAAAAAGAACGATGAAGTCAGACATCTGAAAGATTACAAGTTAGAAAGTAAAAGTTGTGCCTGTTGCTCTAGAAGAAAAACTAGGAAGAATGAGAAGAAATTACTAAAAGCAAGTTTATTTTTATCTTCATCTTTGGTACAAAAAGAAAGTAAAACAAGATGTTTTGCTTTGTCTTTTTGAACTACAAACATAGGTAAGAAAAGGAGGGGTAGGAAGCATTCTGGTTTTCTTGTTTCAATGAAGCAAAAAGCATATTGCCTTTCCAGTAAGGGCCTTTCAGTTCTGCTTTAAAGGGAAATGCTCGCCATCTTGTGAAATTTTAGGATATTGCCACGTAGGCCCATTACCAGAACACAGTGATTTTAAACACTTTAATACAGTTTAAAACGTGACCTTAATTTTAGCTTAATTCCTCTTTTTACAGACAAACTTATAAGGAATAAGAAAAGGTTTTTTTGAATATAGAGAAATTGCTGACCAATGAGAAGAGGGAAACAGAGAAGGGCAATATAGGAGCACAGGATTAAGAGGTACAAATTATTATGTAGATTTTTTAAAAAGCTACAAGCATACACAGTACAACACAGGGAATATAGCCAATATCTTATGATAACTATAAATGGAGTGAAAGTGAAGTCTCTCAGTTGTGTTCAACTCTTTGCAACCCCATGGACTGCAGCCTACCAGGCTCCTCCATCTATGGTATTTTCCAGGCAAGATTACTGGAGTGGGTTGCCATTTCCTTCTCCAGAGGATCTTCTTTACCCAGGGATCGAACCTGGATCTCTCGCATTGTAGGCAGACACTTTACCATCTGAGCCACCAGGGAAGACCCAATAAATGGAATATAACCTTTAAAAACTGCAAAACACTATATTGTACACTCGTAACTTGTCTAATATTGTACATCAACTATACTTCAATTTTTTAAAGACTTTTTTGGAAAAGTGCACCTGTAAAGTATCGTTATAATAATATGCTATAAACTGATTTTTACTATCTCTTCCTTCATTTAGATTGAAAAATGAACTCAAAAAAGAGGAGGGACAATTTGGAATGCAACATAACAATCAGAGCAACTATGTGAGTCAAGTCCAGATCCTTGCCTGAGCAAGAACCATATGGGTTATTAGAGTTGGTCTTGGGGGCTAAAACATTACCACTAAAGTTTTAACCCATTATCTAGTATGAATTTAAGATAAGCAGTCCTGATACTAGAACCAAATTATAGACCATGAAGAAAGTGAAACCAATGATTCTAAAATATATACATTTATACCCTGGTATTTATTAGCGAGTAATCAAATAAATTTATGTTATTAATTTTCATTTAAAGAAGAAAAAACACTTGATTAGGTTTGCCCTGACTGGTACCTAGACAATGAAATCCATTGAAAGGTACTATTCCTTGTTTAGTTAGTAAGTCTGTCCAATTTTTGCAACTCCAGGGACTGTAGCCCTCCAGGCTCTCTTTCTGTCCAGGGGATTTCCCAGGCAAGGATACTGGAGGGGGTTGCCATTTCCTCCTCCAGGGGATCTCCCTGACCCAGGGATTGAACCCTGTGCCTCTTGCTTGGCAGATGAATTCTTTGCCACCAAGCCACTTGGAAAGCCCCCAAAAGCACTATAATTTGGCACCAAATCACCATAGGCATACACAGAGAAAAACATGCAAACGTGTGTCTGGTCATACAAGTACAATCTTAACATAAAAGGTGGTAAATGCATCTTGTGTATATGCTTGTTTTATGCTTATCAGGATATGATAATGTCATTCCAACAATTTCCACAAAAAATAGTCACAGGTAGCTAACACACGATTATTCTGTAAGAATACAGAACTGTATTCTGTAACTGTTGTGAAAACACATTCAGCTCACTTACTGGTGTCCAGGGAACTAAATAAGGCACTGGGGCTAACTCACCAGCTGCCTACGCCAGACAAGACTATCATCTGCATCTGCCATCCAGCTAGAGCACGTGGTCCCTTGAGGTGGCCCTGGGCACTGCAGTGCTCCACTGTGCCCGCCATCTTCAGAAAAGCCGTGAAGAAATAAACCAGAACTGATTAGAACTAATAAGGCCTAAGATAGTGGAAGATTTGCCTTCTAGTAGACCCTGAGCCTTATTGTGCGCTCATTGTAATATATTAGCATATGTTAAGTGACACACCCACCAGCGCTAAGATGATGGACAATCGCCATGCCAACAGCTGGAAATGCCCAGACAAGGACTGAAAAGGAGTATTGCCTCAGTTCCTGTCCAAACGACACCTCTGTTCTCAGATTAGTCATGAATATTCCTCCTGCTACTTCCAGTTCCCCTATTTTACCTCAACTCTCCTATATAAATGGTGTCTCCTCCCTAAGCTAGTTGAGAAGTTGATTTGTGAACCAGGTTCCTACTCCATTCTTGGCCATTGAATAAAGCTTGTGTCCTTCCAGTCTTAGCATCGGTTTCATTATTGGCTGTGCAAATATTATGGAAAAAAGAACTTCCCTGGCCAAGACAAGGGGTGTTGCTGGGTGCTAGGACACTGGCGCAGGTCCAACCAATTCAGTAACAGATCAGAGTTTCAAATTCCCAATAAGAGGTTTTCTCTGTGCTTAAAGAGGTTTAACTAAAAGAGGTACCGCTGACATGAGACCTCTGCGGCTGCTCAGAACTCACTTCCTGTGCAGCCTGCCCTGGAACTTTTGTGTAGCAGGTGCCAGGCTCAAGGAACCAGGGCCCGCTTCTCCCATCCTGGCAGACTGGGCCTGATTAAGAACTGAGTGCACTATCAAGCATGCTTTATGGAGCATCTGGAAGGTGTCACCAACAAACCAAAAGCAGAAGATGTCCCCATAAGAACTACAGCTCCATTATTTCAAGATGCATGATTGTAATAGCAAAAATTTGCTTGATGGCCTAGAACTCTCCACAGCCATCATTCATGTCCATAAAAAGGAAAGGAACAAACAGGTACCACTATTATTGAGCCCAAGTTCCTTCCGCTGGTTGCACAACAGGATAATAAATCAGGAAACCAGTTGTTGGGACAAGAATTAATAACTTTAATTGGAAAGCTAGGAGACCAAGATGGCAGACTAGCATCTCAAAAAACCATCTTCCTTCAGTCCAAATTCAGGCTCCTTCTGTATTACAAGTGGGGGAGGGGGCCCACTTTGGCACCATCCAGTGGCTAAGCCAAGCCACCAAGGGTAACTGTGCTGTGCTAAGTCAATTTCAGTTGTGTCTGACTCTTTTGCAACCCCATGGATCCTAACTTACCAGATTCTTCTGTCCATGGTATGCTCCATGCAAGAATACTGGAGTGGGTTGCTGTCCCCTCCTCCAGGGGATCTTGCTGACCCAGGAATTCAATGTACTCTAGGCGGGATTTTTACCACTAGCGCCACCTGGGAAGTTAGTTGACGTTGTTCACTAACTGTTGCTTGCTTGGGGGAGGGGCCCACTGTTGTGCGAGCCAATGGATGAGCAGGGCTGCCAGAGCTGGTGCCTGCTTCACTGCCACTGCACGTGGAGCAGAAAGGGGTGGCTCCAGAAAGCAGCCGGGTAGAAAGAAGTACCTTGGCCCTTCCAGCAATGTCAGCTGCCAGCCCTTGGTGGAACCAGGCATGCAAGCGGCCAAGACCATGGTGGCCACGTAGAGGTTCTCGACTAGTCCATCAAGCATGATCACCGTCTGAGTCAGTGAGTGCTGTGGGCTCAGCCCACCTCTGACCCCAACAGCCAGTCTGTGACGTCCGAGGTGGCCCCAAGCTGGCGCCCCCCAGAGCAGAGCTCCTGCCTGCTGGCTTGTGCAGGGGGTGAGCAGCAGGAGCTGGCCAGTCTGGTGAGATAGCAGCAGCTAGGTACAGAGAGGTACCGCGACAGAGTGGCCCCTGACTCAACGGAACACATAGGTGGGCCCCAGGAAGGGAAGGGCACATCAGGCCTCAGGTTCTGATTTGGGAGGCCACCACTGTACCACCAATAAGAGAATATGAACTGATCAACTTAATACATGGTGTTTTGAGAGACACTGACAAAAAACAATGACAGATACATCGACTATACCCAGTTCACAAATCATGAAGTAAGCATGCTTTGGTGATAACTTTCCTCCTTACATGCAAATGCTGCTGCTGCTGCTGCTAAGCCGCTTCAGTCGTGTCCGACTCTGTGCGACCCCATGACAGCAGCCCATCAGACTCCCCCATCCCTGGGATTCTCCAGGCAAGAACACTTGAATGGGTTGCCATTTCCTTCTCCAATGCATCAAAGTGAAAAGTGAAAGTGAAGTCGCTCTGTCGTGTCTGACTCTTAGCGACCCCACGGACTGCAGCCTATCAGGCTCCTCCATCCATGGGATCTTCCAAGCAAGAGTACTGGAGCGGGGTGCCATTGCCTTCTCCATTATATGCAAATATAACCCATAATAATGTGATGGAACGCTTTCAGTAACTCCAAATAATTCCGTTCCAAAACACCGCTCAGATATTTTCATAAAGACTTGCAGCAGTTTGTTACAGTAGGGTGAGAAAGAGAAACCAAGAAAAATAAAAGGAGAAATGGGATATACTGTAGTCTCCAAGCACTATTAAATCTCTTATTGGGCAAAGGCTTGATTCAAGAAACATTTTAATAAGATTGGACAGGGACTGCCCTGGTAGTCCAATCATTAGAACTCTTTGCTTCTACTTCAGGGGGCCCAGGATTCTATCATTGGTTAGTTCAGTTCAGTTGCTCAGTCATGTCCAACTCTTTGCAACCCCATGTACTGCAGCACACCAGGCCTCCCTGTCCATCACCAACTTCTGGAGTCCAGCCAAACCCATGTCCATTGTGTCAGTAATGCCATCCAACCATCTCATCCTCTGTCATCCCCTTCTTCTCCTGCCCTCAATCTTTCCCAGCATCAGGGTCTTTTCAAATGAGTCAGCACTCTGCATCAGGTGGCCAAAGTATTGGAGTTTCAGCTTCAACATCAGTCCTTCGAAATGAACACCCAGGAATGATCTCCTTTAGGATGGACTGGTTGGATCTCCTTGCAGTCCAAGGGACTCTCAAGAGTCTTCTCCAACACCACAGTTCAAAAGCATCAATTCTTCAGAGCTCAGCTTTAGATTCTTTTATTTTAGCTATCAGTATGTAAGAGCCCACACTGTGGTCTTTCCTCCCACTTCAAGGCTATGCAGCAATGACTGACCTTCACCCCAGGCCTTGAACAAGAGTCTCTAACCCTAGAGAGGGCTTGTCACCTTTTCCCCCAGACTCCAGGCAGGAATGAAGTGGACAACTTGGTTTTTTAACTCCTGTTTCGCCTGTAGCATCTTTAAAAAAAAAAAAAAAAATTATTTATATACTTATTTATTTGGCTGCACCAGGTCATAGTTGCAGCATGTAGGATCTAGTTCCCTGACCAGGGATCGAACACAGGCCCCCTGATTGGGAACATGGAGTCTTAGCCACTGGACCACCAGAGAGGTACCCTATGCTTAACTTTTAATTGGTGGTTGACCATTTGGACTATAAAGAAAGCTGAGGGCCGAAAAACGGATGCTTTTGAACTGTGGTGTTGGAGAAGACTCTTGAGAGTCCCTTGGACTGCAAGGAGATCCAACAGTCCATCCTAAAGGAGATCAGTCCTGGGTGTTCATTGGAAGGACTGATGCTGAAGCTGAAACTCCAATACTTTGGCCACCTGATGTGGAGAGCTGACTCATTGGAAAAGACCCTGATGCTGGGAAAGATTGAGGGCAGGAGGAGAAGGGGATGACAGAGGATGAGATGGTTGGATGGCATCACTGACACAATGGACATGGGTTTTGGTGGACTCCGGAAGTTGGTGATGGACAGGGAGGCCTGGCGTGCTGCAGTTCATGGGGTCGCAAAGAGTAGGACATGACTGAGTGACTGAACTGAACTGAACTGACCATTTCACTATTTCTTGTCTTTTTTCAAAAGAATCAATAAAGCCTAACAACAAGCATCCAATTTCACTGTTCTTACAATTACAGAGTTGCCCATGTTTTTCCAATGCCTTGTGTGTTCCTTTCCACAAATAAGCCAAACCCATACTCCACTGGTGAATATCTTAATAACTGCCCTTCTCTGTTGTGTCAGGGCACCTGCACTATATACCAGCAGTGACAGGGCACTCATTTCCAGGCGGGCAGCAGGTGAGCCAGCTCTAAATCCTACCTTAGCATCTGCTTTCATGGACCACTCCCAATACATCATCACGGGTTACTATATAGGTTTATTAGGGAGGATTTTTAGGATCCTCACCGCAGATAGGAGACGAAGTCAGGCCAAGCAGAAAGACAGATGAGCTGCAATGCAGCTTAACAAAGGTGTGGGGAACTCTGAAGCTATCACAGGCTTCCAGAGTCACCTAAAATTGGGGTCTTGGCACTTTACACCTTGATATTGGTCAGTCATTGCATGTGTTACTCAGGAAAAGGGAATGACATTGGGTAATGAAGAAGAGGGCTGATAGCTGATGTCTGTCAGTTGGCAGCACATCCAAAAGCTGGGCAAATAAGCCCTTTGGTCCTGCGTGAAGACAGATTGGGACAGCATCACCCAGTACCTATTGCAACAGTCTACAACAGGCCTGGCCCTTGGGTTCCTCTTCAAAAGCATCTCCAGCAACGCTCCCTTTTTTCATTTCCTCTGGGCATACTCGCTTCTCTCTTGTCCCTGGAACACACCAGCCTCAGGGCCTTTGCACGTCCTGCTCCCTCTGCCTTGAACGCTCCTTCCCCACATGGCCCTGTGGCTCCCAGGCTCAGATGTCCCTCCTCAAAGAGGGTACCTGACCCTCAGCTTAAAACAGTCCACCCGTCCATATCACTTTTCCCCTTGCTCTGCTCCGTCTTTCTCCGTGTTGTTTCTCACTCTCTTACCATGAATTATACTTGTTTCCTTATTGTCTGTCTCCCCCTGCAAAGCAAGCCCCATGAGGGCCAAGCTGTGACCTATCTTGTCCACTATTATGGGTCCTGCTCTGGATCAGTGCCAGGCACAGGGTCAGGACTCAGCAAAAGTTAGGGAAGTGGATCAAGTCCCTCTCTCTTCCTCACTGCACCCTCTGGATGCTCCTATGAGGTTAGAGACACCTCTAGGGCTGTGCCAGGGAAATGGGCAACCTGACTTCCTGGGCCCAGATCACCTCCTGCCTCTGAGTCTCAGCTGCTTTATCAGAAGCCACCACTCACTGAGGAAGAGGGACAGGCTGCCCAGTGGAGCCAAAGAGGAACTACCAGGTTGTGGTACAGTTTGTCAATAGGGATGGATCGGTTTGGATGTAAACAAGTTGTAATTTGTGAGAACTAAAGGCAGCATGCCAGGCCTCCCTGTCCATCACCAACTCCCGGAGTTCACTCAGACTCACGTCCATCGAGTCAGTGATGCCATCCAGCCATCTCACCATGCTGTCGTCCCCTTCTCCTCCTGCCCTCAATCCCTCCCAGCATCAGACTCTTTTCCAATGAGTCAGTTCTTCACATCAGGTGGCCAAAGTATTGGAGTTTCAGCTTCAGCATCAGTCCTTCCAGTGAATATTCAGGGTTGATTTCCTTAAGACTGACTGGTTTGATCTCCTTGCAGTCCAAGGGACTCCAACCTTCAAATAACACACCAGCCAGGTTCATGTATGATACACAGAGTTTGCACTTGCAAGTACTTACTTACATGGGAAAGTTATACTGAAGGAGATGTCACCCTAAACTAGCCAAGATAGAGTTCTTTTGACCTTTGGTGGGTTTTTTTTTTTTTTTTTTTTTTTTTGCATATACAACTAGAGAAAGCCAGCTATAAAGTCAGATAGACTGAATGAAATGTTTAGTTTGATTACATTTAGCTTCTAAAAGAGGAAATAATAATGTAATTTCTTTGTAGGACACCAACAAAAACCTGCTTGAAAACATATCAAAATTTCAAAAGGCCACTGATGCAGGCTGGGCCCCTCCTTCTGTTCCTCCCAGTTCCTCTAAGTGTCCACAGTATCCTCTCCTTGCTATCCACCTGTCCCTGAACTTCCTTTTTATAACACTGAAACTGATTCCGCTCAGAAGACAACAATATTTCTAAAGCACTGATGAAAATGTCTCTGATTCAGAACTAGAGCAAAAAATTTCACAATTCATATGGAAACACAAAAGACCCTAAATAGACAAAGCAGTCTTGAGAAAGAAGAATCGAGCTGGAGGAATCAACCTTCCTGACTTCAAATTATACTACAAAGCTACAGTCATCAAGACAGTATGGTCCTGGCACAAAAACAGAACTATAGACCAATGAAACAAGATAGAAAGCCCAGAAATAAACCCATGCACCTATGGGTACCTTATTTTTGACAAAGGAGGCAAGAATATACAATGGGGCAAAGGCAGCCTCTTCAATAAATGGAGCTGGGAAAACTGGACAGTTACATGTAAAAGAATGAAACTAGAACACTTCCTAACACCATACACAAAGATAAACTCAAAATGGATTAGACACCTAAATATAGGACAAGAAACTATAAAACTCTTAGAGAAAAACATAGGCAGAACACTTGACATAAATCAAAGATCCTCTATGACTCATCTCCTAGAGTAATGGAAATGAAAACAAAAGTAAACAAGTGGGACCTGATTAAACTTAAAAGCTTTTGCACAGCAAAGGCAACTTTAAGCAAGGTGAAAAGACAACCTTCAGAATGGGAGAAAATAATAGCAAATGAAACTGACAAAGGATTAATTTCCAAAATATACAAGCAGCTCATAAACTCAATACCAGAAAACAAACAACCCAATCAAAAAGTGGGAAAAAGACCTGAAGAGACATTTTTCCAAAGAAGACATACAGATGGCTAACAAACACATGAAAAGATGCTCAGCATCACTCATTATTAGAGAAATGCAAATCAAAAATACAGTGAGATATCACCTCACACCAGTCAGAATGGCCATCATAAAAAAGTCTACAAACAATAAGTGCTGGAGAGGGTGTGGAGAAAAGGGAATGCTCTTGCACTGTTGGTGGGAATGTAAATTCATACAGCCTCTGTGGAAGACAGTATGGAGATTCCTTAAAAAGCTAGAAATAAAGCCACCATCAGTTCAGTTCAGTTCAGTCTCTCAGTCACTCAGTCTTTGTGACCCCATGGACTGCACTACACCAGGCTTCCCTGTCCATCACCAACTCCTGGAGCTTACTCAAACTCATGTCCATTGAGTAGATGATGCCACCATATGACCCAGCAATCCCACTCCTAGGCATATACCCTGAGGAAACCAAAATTGAAAAAGACACATGTATCCCATTGTTCATTGCAGCACTATTTACAATAGCTAGAACTTGGAAACAACCTAGATGTCCACTGCCAGATGAATGGATAAAGAAATTGCAGTACATATACACAATGGAATATTACTCAACCATAAAAAGGAATGCATTTGAGTCAGTTCTAGTGAGGTGGATAAAACTAGAACCTATTATAGAGACTGAAGTAAGTCAGAAGGAGAAAGATAAATATCATATTCTAACACATATATATGGAATCTAGAAAAATGGTACTGAAGAATTTTATTTACAGAGCAGCAATGGAAAAACATATAGAGAATAGACTTATGGACATAGGGAGAGGGGAGGAGAGAGTGAAATGTATGGAAAGAGTAACAGGAAATTTACATTCAGTTCAGTTCAGTCACTCAGTCGTGTCCAACTCTTTGCAACCCCATGAATCGCAGCACGCCAGGCCTCCCTGTCCATCACCAACTCCCGGAGTTCACTCAGACTCACGTCCATCGAGTCAGTGATGCCATCCAGCCATCTCATCCTCTGTCGTCCCCTTCTCCTCCTGCCCCCAATCCCTCCCAGCATCAGAGTCTTTTCCAATGAGTCAACTCTTCGCATGAGGTGGCCAAAGTACTGGAGTTTCAGCTTTAGCATCATTCCTTCCAAAGAAATCCCAGGGCTGATCTCCTTCAGAATGGACTGGTTGGATCTCCTTGCAGTCCAAGGGACTCTCAAGAGTCTTCTCCAACACCACAGTTCAAAAGCATCAATTCTTCAGCGCTCAGCCTTCTCCACAGTCCAACTCTTACACCCATACATGACCACAGGAAAAACCATAGCCTTGACTAGACGAACCTTTGTTGGCAAAGTAATGTCTCTGCTTTTGAATATACTATCTAGGTTGGTCATAACTATTCTTCCAAGGAGTAAGCGTCTTTTAATTTCATGGCTGCAGTCACCATCTGCAGTGATTTTGGAGCCCCCCAAAAATAAAGTCTGACACTGTTTCCACTGTTTCCCCATCTATTTCCCATGAAGTGATGGGACCGGATGCCATGATCTTCATTTTCTGAATGTTGAGCTTTAAGCCAACTTTTTCACTCTCCACTTTCACTTTCATCAAGAGGTTTTTGAGTTCCTCTTCACTTTCTGCCATAAGGGTGGTGTCATCTGCATATCTAAGGTTATTGATATTTCTCCTGGCAATCTTGATTCCAGCTTGTGTTTCTTCCAGTCCAGCGTTTCTCATGATGTACTCTGCAAAGAAGTTAAATAAGCAGGGTGACAATATACAGCCTTGATATACTCCTTTTCCTATTTGGAACCAGTCTGTTGTTCCATGTCAGGTTCTAACTGTTGCTTCCTGACCTGCATACAAATTTCTCAAGAGGCAGGTCAAGTGGTCTGGTATTCCCATCTCTTTCAGAATTTTCCACAGTTTATTGTGATCCACACAGTCAAAGGCTTTGGCATAGTCAATAAAGCAGAAATAGATGTTTTTCTGGAACTCTCTTGCTTTTTCAATGATACAGCAGATGTTGGGAATTTGATCTGTGGTTCATCTGCCTTTTCTAAAACCAGCTTAGGGAATGGCAAACCACTTCAATATTCCTGCTTTGACAACCCCATGAACAGTATGAAAAGGCAAAATGATAGGATACTGAAAGAGGAGCTCCCCAGGTCAGTAGGTGCCCAATATGCTACTGGAGATCAGTGGAGAAATAACTCCAGAAAGAATGAAGGGATGGAGCCACAGCAAAAACAATACCCAGTTGTGGATGTGACTGGTGATAGAAGCAAGGTCTGATGCTGTAAAGAGCAATATTGCATAGAAACCTGGAATGTCAGGTCCATGAATCAAGGCAAATTGGAAGTGGTCAAACAGGAGATGGCAAGAGTGAATGTCGACATTCTAGGAATCAGAAAACTCAAATGGACTGGAATGGGTGAATTTAACTCAGATGACCATTATATCTACTACTGCAGGCAGGAATCCCTCAGAAGAAATGGAGTAGCCATCATGGTCAACAAAAGAGTCCGAAATGCAGTACTTGGATGCAATCTCAAAAACGACAGAATGTTCTCTGTTCGTTCCCAAGGCAAACCATTCAATATCACAGTAATCCAAGTCTATGCCCCAACCAGTAACGCTGAAGAAGCTGAAGTTGAACGGTTCTATGAAGACCTACAAGACCTTTTAGAACTAACACCCAAAAAAGATCTCCTTTTCATTATAAGGGACTGGAAGGCAAAAGTATGAAGTCAAGAAACCCCTGGAGTAACCGGCAAATTTGGCCTTGGAATATGGAATGAAGCAGGGCAAAGATTAATAGAGTTTTGCTAAGAAAATGCACTGGTCATAGCAAACACCCTCTTCCAACAACACAAGAGAAGACTCTACACCTGGACATCACCAGACAGTTAACACTGAAATCAGATTGATTATATTCTTTGCAGCCAAAGATGGAGAAGCTCTATACAGTCAACAAAAACAAGACCGGGAGCTGACTGTGGCTCAGATCATGAACTCCTTATTACCAAATTCAGACTTAAATTGAAGAAAGTAGGGAAAAACCACTAGACCATTCAGGTATGATCTAAATCAAATCCCTTATGATTATACAGTGGAAGTGAGAAATAGATTTAAGGGCCTAGATCTGATAGAGTGCCTGATGAACTATGGACTGAAGTTTCTGACACTGTACAGGAGACAGGGATCAAGACCATCCCCATGGACAAGAAAAGCAAAAAAGCAAAATGGCTGTGTGGGGAGGCCTTACAAATAGCTGTGAAAAGAAGAGAAGCGAAAAGCAAAGGAGAAAAGGAAAGATATAAGCATCTGAATGCAGAGTTCCAAAGAATAGCAGGAAGAGATAAGAAAGCCTTCTTCAGCAATCAATGCAAAGAAATAGAGGAAAACAACAGAATGGGAAAGACTAGAGATCTCTTCAAGAAAATCAGAGATACCAAGGGAACATTTCATGCAAAGATGGGCTCGATAAAGGACAGAAATGGTATGGACCTAACAGAAGCAGAAGATATTAAGAAGAGGTGGCAAGAATACACAAGACCTGTACAAAAAAGATCTTCACGACCCAGATAATCACGATGGTGTGATCACTGACCTAGAGCCAGACATCCTGGAATGTGAAGTCAAATGGGCCTTAGAAAGCATCACTACAAACAAAGCTAGTGGAGGTGATGGAATTCCAGCTGAGCTATTTCAAATCCTGAAAGATGATGCTGTGAAAGTGCTGCACTCAATATGCCAGCAAATTTGGAAACCTCAGCAGTGGCCACAGTACTAGAAAAGGTCAGTTTTCATTCCAATCCCAAAGAAAGGCAATGCCAAAGAATGCTCCAACTACCACACAATTGCACTCATATCACACGCTAGTAAAGTAATGCTCAAAATTCTCCAAGCCAGGCTTCAGCAATACATGAACCGTAAACTTCCAGATGTTCAAGCTGGTTTTAGAAAAGGCACAGGAACCAGAGATCAAATTGCCAACATCTGCTGGATCATTGAAAAAGCAAGAGAGTTCCAGAAAAACATCTATTTCTGCTTTATTGACTATGCCAAAGCCTTTGACTGTGTCGATCATAATATGACTGTGTGGATGACAATAAACTGTCAAAATTTACATTAGCATATGTAAAATAGATAGCCAATGGGAATTTGCTGTATGACTCAGGAAACTCCAACAGGGGTTCTGTATCAACCTAGAGGGGTGGGCTAAGGAGGGAGATGGAAGGTAGTTTCAAAACAGAGGTGTGTGTGTGAAGTCACTCATTCGTGTCCGACTCTTTGCGACCCCATGGACTGTAGCCCGCCAGGCTCCTCTGTCCGTGGGATTCTCCAGGCAAGAATACTGGAGTGGGTTGCCATTTCTTTCTCCAGGGGATCTTCCCAACCCAGGGATCAAATCCGGGTCTCCTGCATTGCAGACAAACGCTTTAGCCTCTGAGCCACCAGGGAAGCCTCAAAACAGAGGAGATATATATATACCTATGATTGATTCATATTGAGATTTGACAGAAAACAACAAAATTCTGTAAAGCAATTATCCTTCAATTAAAAAAAATAATTAAATTAAAAAGAAAATAAGAATATCATCAAGCATACAAGAACCCAGAAATTTTGTTCTTCTTCTTACTCCTTATATAAAAGGTAACTTCTTTGTGAGTTACTTGAGGATGTACTCCAGCAAGATGAGGGAGTATAATAAAGCAAAGAGAAATTTAAAAAAAGAAAATCAAAATGAAAATTCTAATATGATAACCCTGCAGTAACTGTAGACATCAATCAATCCAGATTGGAGCAAGAATACAGAGGCTTCTGGGAATGGGTCAGTGGTTTGTTAAGGCCATCTCCTACCAGCTCACAAGAGTCCACTGGTAATTTTCAGGAATGTTGCAAGTCAGCTGTTTAAAACATTTTAACATTTGTTATCAAAAATTCGCTTCTGTAAATTTATAGTTAAATAAGTTATATTAAAAACAAAGAAAATAAACATGCAAAAAAATGTCTGTGATTATTTTGGTCATTTTTTTAAAACATTTTTTCAACACTCTAATCTTAAAGGAGAAAAAGTCCTTTTAGGAGGAACTTGCATTATCTCCCTGTGCCTTTGAGATGTAAATATTCTACCTGATCTTCTTAAGCATCCTGTTCTGTGTCTTGAGGGCTTGGTTTGTTGACCAGTGAGAAAAATCTCTCTGGTCTCTTCCACCCAGAAAGTACTCATGCAGTGTACATTTGGCATCCAGTCAAACAGACTGGGATTCTGAGCAGTCGTTTTGCCTGGCGTGCCTGTTTTCCAGGGAGTTGGTCATAAGGGGTCCTGATCTATAAGGACTTTTTTCATTTCAACCTTCATTGCATCTGGTTGTATGAAGGCCTTAACTTTATAGATTATTGAGGGTGGCAGGGGGAAGCAGAAGGGAAGGAATAAACTTCCCAGATCTTGTGAGGGCTTCATCCTTTGCACTCTCCTGTGGGAACACCTCTTGCATCTTATTGGTTTGAGTCATCATTCAGATCCTTTTTGTCAATGGTCAGATGATGGATCCTTTCAATTGGAAAAAACTTCTAAATTGGTAAATTTTTAGAGAGCTCTAATCATAAACAGCTGTTTAATTGGTACGTATGGAAAGAGTAAATTAAAAATGAATACAAAGAAATATAATGGCTTACTTTAAGAAAGCCTATAGTTTAAAAAAAAAAAAAAAAACCTGTTTGGGAAGCCTATTTGAATTTGTGGTCTCAGCTTCATCTCAATGGGTCTTACAGATGCCAATATAAACATTGAAAGTGAAAGTCGTTCAGTTGTGTCTGACTCTTTTCGACCCCATGGACTGTATAGTTTATGGAATTCTCTAGGCCAGAATATTTTAGTGGGTAGCCTTTCCCTTCTCCAGGGGATCCTTCCAACCCAGGAATCCAACTGGGGTCTCCTGCATTGTGGGCGGATTCTTTACCAACTGAGCTACCAGGGAAGCCCAATCCTCTGTCAGTCCAATGATTAGCACTCCAAGCTCTCACTGCTGAGGGCCCTGGGTTCAGTTCCTGGTTGGCGATCTAAGATCCCACAAGCCAAGTGGTGTAGCCAATAAAAAAAAAGAATAAAAGGACTCTCTCACACTAAAAATACAAAACAGAAAACATTAACATTGTTAATCAGCTATACTCCAATATAAAATAAGAATTAAAAATAAAAAGAAATGGGTGAAAAAAATAAACCAGCTCTTTCACTCCCCCACCAAAGAAAACAAACAAAAAAAAAATTGGTTGATTAATGTTAGGTTAATTAACAAGAGAATAGGAAGGGTTATTAAGGGGAAAATCATGGGACTTGCTCCAAACAAGATGGAAATCTTTAGAAGGCTATTAAGAAATAAGATAAAATGGATGTTGATGGGATTAAAACAAAGGCTTTGATACAGCACTATCTAAGGTTGGATAGGTCAAATGAGCCCCCTCCAATCGTCCCCCAACATTAAAGGGCCCAAGCAAGTCCTCTTTATTTACCCCAGTTTGGAGAAATTTTAAAAGCTGGAAGAGGTAAAAATTACACTGAGAAGGAGGAAAAAATTACACTGAGAAAGAAGAAAAAATTACACTGAGAAGGCTAACAACAATTGCTTGGGACAACAGTTATTTAGACCAATTAATCAAGTTAAAGATTGAAGAGCCTGGGTCCCTTGACTCGACCCCACAAAGCTGTTTATATAGGAGTGGATAAAATGGGGGATAGAAAGGAAAAGTTTCTGGAACTCCTTTTAAGACCGAGACTTTTCATGGGATCCTCATGGAGACTAAAGTTAAAGGTCTAAGAGCTGATGGAACTGAGATACGAAGCTTATAAGAAAATTGGTGTATTCCAACAGGCTTTATGTTAAGATGATTGGGCTTCCCTTGTGGCTCAGCTGGTCAAGAATCCGCCTGCAATGCGGGAGACCTGGATTTGATCCCTGGGTTGGGAAGATCCCCTGGAGAAGGGAAAGGCTACCCACTCCAGTATTCTGGCCTGGAGAATTCCATGGACTATACAGTCCGTGGGGTCACAAAGAGTTGGACACGACTGAGCAACTTTCACTTCAACTTTCACTTCATTGTGAAGACAGACCTATGTCTCCCTGGGAATTGCTTCCCCTGCCTGGCATTATAAAACAGGGCACACAAATATGCCCTTCAGGAAGTGTTACTTAAAAATACTGAAGGGGAGCAATAGAGTTACCTAAGGCCAGTGTGAAGTAAAAACAGGGGCTAGTATTCAGGGGCTATTAGAAGCAATAACAGAGACTTTTACTCCTAGTATAAATTTGTCTGGGTTTGATTTGTGTGCTCAGTAGAGAAGGCCTTTATTAAATGCCTTGTTCAAACTTTCTGAAGGCATGATACACTGAACCCTGAAGTTCTAGAACATAGAAATCGTTTTACTTCCATTTTAGTCAGAGATCTTCCTGCTGATAGAAAGAAACAAATTAAAGACAATGTAGTTGAGCAGATCAATCTTTTGATGTCATTTTGGTGGCATCCAGTTCTTTTTTCTTTTTTCTTTTTTATGGCTGTTCTGGGTCTTCTTTGTTGCGCACAGGCTTTCCCGAGTTGGAGTTTGAGCATCTCATTGTGGCGGCTTCTCTTGTTGCCGAGCATGGGCTCTAGGGCAGGTGGGCTTCAGAGTTGCGGTGCACCGGCTTAGTTGCTCTGCAGCCTGTGAAATCTTCCCGGACCAGTGGACCATGTCTACTAACCACTGGACCACCACTGAAGTCCCATAGTTCAGTTCTTTGAAGAATTAAAAGCAACTATATTTGTCCTGCAAATCTCTACAAATCAGAGATGTAAATACAGCCCACAAGGACCTGAGCCTAGTTAATTCAATCAGGTAACTTAAACAAAAAAGGCTGGGGTTGGAGGTGGGGGGATAGGCAAGGGAGAGGAGAGGGCATTTTAAAAGTTCAAACTGCTGAAAAGACTCCCTCATGGAAAATCTAACTGACAGAGAGCTCTAATTAACCGGCTTAAATGTAAGCACTTATGAATTATATTTCTAAACGTAGTAAAAGCTAACCAATTGTTTTTCAAGTTCACATGACCTAAGATTAAGCTCTAGTAAAGAAAAGCAAATTTGAAGTTATTGATTTAAATAGACACAGCTATAGAGTTATCAAATTAAAAATAAAATGTTTATTCTACCTGGGTTTACTAGTTAAGTAAGTTGTGTTATCTCTGTTACAACATTTGTCAGCAATTAACAGCTTGGGATGATGGTTGACCCTGTTTAATGTTTCACGAATTTTCTTTGTTTTGGTTTGTTTTTCCATTTGTAGAGGCTGTTTATTGGCACTGATAGTCTGAGTTTTCTCCCCTTTTCTCTCTCCTATTTTTTTTTTAACTGAAATAGAGTTGATTTACAATGTTGTATCACAAAGTTTTCATGGGCAATCAAAACATAATTGTTGAGAACAAGTAAATATAAATGGGATGGGACTTTTTAGTTGAACTCTTTAAGAACAGTTATGTTTTATGGTATGCCTACTTAAAGAGGGAGAGGACATAGGTACACCTATGGCTGATTCATGTTGATGTATGGCAGAAACCAATGCAATATTGTAAAGCAATTATCCTTCAATTAAAAAAAAATAAAGAAAAAACTAGTTTCTCCAAACCTTTTTGGTAACTTGAAACTTTAGAGTGTTGATGAAAAACTTAATCAGTGGTCAATCTAAGAAAGAAATGGAAATTTTACTCAAGCAAACATGAGGATTATAACCCAGGTGACAGTCTTTCCTAGAGCTCTCAGGACTGTTCCAAAGAGGTAAGAGGGGAGACCAGCATATGCATGATTGTGGCAAACGGCTACAGGCAACCAAGCACACGTCTTGGTAGAAGTTTTCTGCTATTCACAAGGAACAGATATCTTGGTTAATGGTTTTAGTGCTCTTCTAAGTATGAGAAGATGCAAAAAAACTGAGTTCATAAAATTTTCTGCTGGAAATGTCTGTCTGAGGGCAGGTTCTGTCAGTTTTCCCAGAGCACAAGGTGCCTTATCCTGATCTTCACCTGGAATTCCTTTCAGAATGTATTGTGGGTCAGTGACTGCAGTGGCTTAGGACTTGATTTGTTAAACTGGACAGTGAACAACATTATTTTACAACCCATCTCTTTTGGTCTGAATTTCTACGAAGGTTTGGGAGACATTTACTAGGAATGCTCATTCCCAGGTTAGGTGAGGAGTTTGTTGATAGGCTACTCACTGTGCTATTTATTACTGAACTGACTAGGCTCTGTTAACAGTAGCCAAAAGCCTCTGGACTGCCTATCTTACTATCCTGTTATGGTCCAGAAAATGGTTCCCTCTGGTTGCTTCTTCCCCTATCTAGAGTTGTTGTTGCTGTTGTTTCATTGCTAAGCTGTGTCCGACTCTTTTGTGACCCCATAGACTGTAGCCCTCCAGGCTCCTCTGTCCATAGGATTTCCCAGGCAAGAATACTGAAGTGGGTTGCCATTTTCTTCTCTAGGGGATCTTTCCAACCCAGGGATCAAATCCAAGTTTCCTGCGTCAGCAGGCAGATTCTTTACCACTGAGCCACCCAGGAAGCCCTATCTAAAGTTACACACTTACAGCCATCGATCTTATAGGATTGTATATTTGGTCAATCGTTTCAAGTCACCTAGCCATCATTATTTTTATCAGAAGCTCAGTCACACATTTGGTAATGCAAGAAACAATAATCTGTAAAATAAGGCAGAATACAAATAAGATAGCTAGTGACATTCATAAGTAAGAATCTAAGCTGAGATCTTCCATTAGGTGCAGCCCAGCATACGTCCAGATCATCTGAGCCAGTGCTTTCAGTACTAATCACTCTAAGGGAAATGATACACTGGCATTGTCCATAAATTTCACCAAAGATATCCTCATGTACAAGGTGAGTGATGTGTTGCCCTAACCACTTACAGGACAGAGAAAGTGCATACCTTCTAAGGAGTTACATGGCTGGTGCCAGAAGGAAAAAAAGTGTATCTTTAAGGTTGAGCAAGTATTAAGGTTAAGCAGGTATTTGTGCCATTGGAAGGTCTGGTTGATGCATAATACAGGAGGGATGAAGGAAGTCTAAAGAGGTGGAGAAAAAAGTTATGTTTAAAGTTTTCTGGTCTTGCCTTAAAATATGAATTTTATTTCATCAAGAGTTTTGCTAAATTAAACAATGAACATTTATTGAATATCTAGATTATTCCAAAATTAAATAAGATATTGAAATATTGACTACTAAACATAGGCTTCTTTTCAGAAAAACTAAAGATATTTTGGATTATTAATAAATATGTTCAGTGCTGCACTGAAATTTTTTCTATAAGAAAGCATATGACTTTTAAAAAATTATAAATAGCATTTATGTTTTCAGTTCTACAGAAAGCTAATGTAAAAGGCAGTCCATAATTGCTTACTTCTTAATTTTCACTAGAAATTAAGGTATTTAAAGATTTCGACTGAGGAAAAAAAACAAAAACAATCTAAGAGCTATGAGGTAAGCATTATTCAGTGTCTTACTGAAGACTAGAGCCTGGAAGACAGACTCTCAGATAGCTCTGAGGAACTTCTCTGAAGAGGTGAAAGAGGAGCCAACGTATTAATATATATGAATATCTTGGTTGGGAAATATATGTAGTCAAATACACAATATATATTAAAAAAAAAAAGAACAGATATCAAGTTAATGTTTTTAGCACTTATCTATGTGTATATGGGAAAATGCCAGACTCTGGGGTCTTTGAAATTCTTCCTTAGATTACACAACTTAATTATCTAGGGACCCATATATCCAAAACACAGACTACTTCATCCTGAATCCCTTTCAGGGTATACTTATAGGTCAGCAATTGCAGTGGCTAACGGCTTGATCCTTGTAGTATAGGAATGGTGGGCAATGGTCTTTGTTTACAAGGTTAAAAACTCTAGTTAGTATATGTAATTAAAACTACTAAATTAATAAGGAAAATACCTTCTTATCCAAGGAAGTTTTTTTTTTTTTTTTAAGATACAAAGAATGGAGATGCATTTTGTTAAGGAAAATAAAGGTAATTTATCCTAAAGTTTGTTATTTCTAAATGGAAAAGAAAATAAGGAATGAACTAATAGGGAAATAGAAAGCTGTAGAAGGTCTGTGAGGGAAAAAAAAAAAAAAAAAGAATCTTTAGAAAGGAATTTTATATGTGGTCAAGGCTGGCTAAGATTGAAATAAATTTAAGTGAATGAGCTTTTTTTTGTGAATGAGTTTTAATGGTAAATGCAAGATGGTGCAAAACCTGTGTTTTTGTTTTTCTTTGTTAAGAGAGCAAAGTTTTCGTAGATTATTGATCCACTTTTGATAACAGATTGTAAAGTTTCTTTAACCTTTTACATAATCTGTTGCAACTTTCTGTATTGGCCTTTGAAATCGCTTTTTGCCACATTGGTTAAGTAAACAAGTATTGTTTCATAGTGATTTACAACCCTATCTAAGTATTTTAAAATTTGTTGACATCCTTGACGAACTTTCTTAAATCAAACTTTGATTTTGATTCTTTTTTTTTTTTTTGATGATTTTGATTCTTTTGATCTTTAGCTAAATTTGGGATGCTCCAGAATTTCCCTGAAACATCTCAGAGAGAGATTAACTAGGCTTATTTGGCATGTTGAATTACATGGGAAGCAATGTCAAATGAGTGATGATAAAACTTCTTAGGTTATATATTAATATAAATGTTCTAGAAATTATATGAAATTCCTAAAATTGGATATGTCCTGGCATAATGCTATGTCATATTTTTAGTTATTATCTTAATATGTTATATGTGGCATAAATAACCAAACTTCTTTGTCAGTTGAATTGTAATCAGGTCCTTAACCATGCCATTTTAAGTCTTTGACATTAATATCACTCTATTTTACAAAAATGAAGATCTTCAAGAAGGTTCATAGAAAGGACTTTTCTTTTTACAAGTTTCTGATAATTTTTAGATCATACCACTGAAATGGGTAAGAAATTACAGAATTCTAGAGGAAAACTGATGGTTTCAGAAACTGCTAACAAGAGATCAAGATCAACAAGAATTAATTAAATGGGACTGAATAAATTGATGAATACGATTTTAAATTTCATGACTTTTTGTCCAAAATAGTACTGGCTTTAATATTTGTTCTCCACATATGAGGAAACCTTTCCTCTTATATGCATAAGTCTAATATACATAAATATTTAAATTCTATCACATATTACCACTGTTATACATTTTTTTTAGTTTAGAGTTACCCCCCACATATTTAATTTTATTCCTGCTTCTCTACTATGTTATCTGGGATTTTCTCCCTTCTTAAAAAATTGTTTTTACTATCATCCTTTAGTTTGTTTTGCTAATAACAAATCTGTTATTATTTATTTGGCCAGGCTGTGTCTTAGAATGGCACTTGGGATCTTTGATCCTCATTGTGGCATGCGAACTCTGAGTTGAGGCATGCAGGATCTAGTTCTCTAACCAGGAACTGAACTAGGGCCCCCTGCACTGGAAGTTCAGACTCTTAGCCACTAGATCACAAGAGAAATCCCTAGTTTCGTCTTTCTCTAAATGATTTCATTTCTAAAAGATATATATATATATATTTTAATATTTTATTATTCCTATTTTGTTAATTTTTATATTTTGGCCATGACACACAGCATGTGGGATCTTAGTTCCCCAACCAGGGATTGAACCCACGTCCCTTGCAATGGAAGGGCAGAGTCTTAACCCCTGGGCCACCAGGGAAGTCCCTAAAGATATTTTTGCTTGTGTACAATTCTTAGGTTTATTATTAAACCCTTTTAGCACATTAAAGCTACCTTCCCATTGAGGTCCAGTTTCCATTTTTGCTTTTGCAAAATTAAATATTGATTTTAAGTTTTTCTTTTTAAGTAGAATCTCTTTCCTTCTTTCTTTCTTCTTCTTTCCCTTTCCCTCTCCCTTCCTCCCTCCCTGTCTTTCTCTTTCCTCTTTTTACTCCTTCCTGACTAAAGTATACCTATGTAAACAAAGATGAAAGATTTATCTTTTTCTCTCTGCCTGATTTATCCAGAATTTGGCTTCTTCAGTGGGCCCCTTTTGAACTTGTTGGCTTATTAGTATCCAGATTGCAACCAGTTATACTAATCATTGTTCTAAATTTTTCTCTTTGTTGTTTTTAAACTGTTTATGCTTTGAGTTGTCTCACTGCTGTACTATAGTCTTACTAATGCTATTACTTATATCTTGTAATTACTATATTACTATATATATATATATACACTTATATCTTGAGGCAATTTGTCATATATATAACTCTCTGTAAAATTAATTCTAAATAGTATGAGTTTGAGCAAGCTCTAGAAGTTGGTGATGAAAGGGAGGCCTGGCATGCTGCAGTCCATGGGGCTGCAAAGAGTTGGCTGTACTATAGTCTTACTAATGCTATTACTTATATCTTGTAATTACTATATTACTATATATATATATACACTTATATCTTGAGGCAGTTTGTCACATATATAACTCTCTGTAAAGTTAATTCTAAATAGTATGAGTTTGAGCAAGCTCTAGAAGTTGGTGATGAAAGGGAGGCCTGGCATGCTGCAGTCCATGGGGCTGCAAAGAGTTGGACACAACTGAGCAACTGATGCTATGCTATGCTATGCTAAGTCACTTCATTCGTGTCCAACTCTTGTGTGACCCCATAGACAGCAGCCCACCAGGCTCCCCTGTCCCTGGGATTCTCCAGGCAAGAACACTGGAGTGGGTTGCCATTACCTTCTCCTGAGCAACTGAACTGAACTCTAAATATGGGGAAAAGCAACATGGGGGAAACATTTCTTGGATCACAACAGTCTAGTAAGATAGATGATACAGAGACTCTATAGGATAACAGGGCCTAATTCAATATAGCACATGAATAGCCAATCAATGGAATTCTTATCCTAGGAATGAGTCTTCCTAGCCCACGGGACAAATTGGTCATGAAATGCCTCCCACACCTTGGTCAAATTTATGACCCAAAGTGGGAAGCGAACCAAAAAGAACAAAGAGCATCACTCATCACCCAGTTAAACTAGTGGGTTAAATCATAACCCACTGAAGTTACCTACCAACAGTGTACCCTGAAGGGAATTCAGGATGAGAAAAACAGGATGAGGTGCTCTGTGCTTTGGCCTCTAGATAATTAGATGCATGTCCTGGGAAGAAGTTCAAGGACTCCAGATTCTTGCATCTTCACATGTGTAGAAAAGTACTGAAATCACTAACTTGAGATGTCTGTTCTTCATGATTAGCAGTGATCTTTTACCAAGATGTAAGCTTAACTACTTGTATTTCCCAGTCATAAAATTCACATATATACTGACTTCTCCCTTACCTCTTTGGAGCAGCTTACTCAGAGCTACTGATTGACTGTTTCCTGGGCAGTAGTCCTAAGACTCTGAATAAAGCTTAAGCTCACAGCCCTCAAGTTGTGTACTTTTAAGTTGACATAGGGTTTGACTGGAGAAAACAACAGGATGCTTTCAAAATAGCAGTCCTAGTGGAGAATGGGCAGAATTGAGAAGCCAGAGTGCAAGGCAATTAGAAGAGATCTGGGACATATGAGAACAAGGAAAAACATGATACCTAGAAGCAAAACAGAAATCCAAGATGTCTTGTTTTAACGAAGGTGCAGGTTGTGTGGTCTAGCAAAGGTAGCCAGTAGCTACATGTGCCTATTGAGCATTTGAAATGTGGCAAGTGGCATAGATTAAAGTAACACTTGGATATATGGTACTAAATACAAGGTATTATTTATTTATTTAGGCTGTTGTGGGTCCTGGTTTCTGCACTCAGATTTTCTCTAGTTGTGGCTCGCAGGGGCTACTCTTGGTTGCAGTGTGGGGGTTTCTCATTGAGGTGGCTTCAGTAGCTACAGCACACAGGCTCAGTAGGTGTGGCACACTGGGCTTAGTTAATCTGAGGCATGTGGGATCTTCCCGGACCAGGGATCGAATCTGTGTCCTTTGCAATGCAAAGCGGATTACTAACCACTGGACCACCAGGGAAGCCCAAAACAATGTATTATTAAAATTGATTTATTGGTTCTACCTTTTCCTTTTTCATTATGGTTATTAGAGAGTTTTAAATCACATATGTAGCTTGCACTGTACTTTGGACAAGGATGAAGCATACATTTACTGATTTGTTCACCAAATATTTGTGGACTATCTCCCTGCTCAGTTGACAAAACTGATAAAGACAGAATAGCTCCTATGGGGGCTTCATTCCTTTCAGGAGACTATGATTATGTGATGAGTCTCATGTGATGTGTGCCTTTGAGGTGTGCCCTGGATACGTGGGCACATCAGATCCTAGGCGTGGTGAACCAGCAGAGAAGCCTGTCCGGAGGAGGCTTTATCCTGGACGACCACTGATGTTAACTAACTAAATCAAGAAGTAGAAGAATGTTGCAAATCAGAGGGAATCACTTCATCAAAGTCTGTGACTCTGTTTTTCCTCATCAGGAAGCTGTCGAAAGGCATAGCATTTAAGGAATGATGGAATATTAGAGATATTCCAATACATTCCTTCTATTTTTGCCCTCATTTTAGATTAAGTGTGACAGAAGAAATAAAATTACACGAACATGGTAGGCAAGGACAACAAGCCAAACCTTAAAATTACTCTTGGCTAAAATAACTCTATAAACCAAAAAAGAGGAGTTCTTGGCCATAAAACACACAACTTGTACCGAGGACAGTAAAGCTGACACCCTGTTTCATTTTCTTGGGAAGTTAATTAGCCTTGGAGGCTGTAGATAGCGGCCACAGTGGTCACTTGACACTCTCAGGATCTGACCTCCACTGGAAGGGAGGCACCCTGCACCTCAGATCCACTCCTAAGAATAATACTGTCATTAAACAAGTGTCAGACATTTGGCACAGTATCTGAGGAAAAGAACTGGAAAAAGTTCTAAGAGTGTAATACCCATTCATCCTTTTCCAATCAATAAACCCAAATCACAATTGTTACTGCATTTGTAAATCCATCAAACTTGCTGTGGTTCACAGAGCTTTCATTCTGTGTGGATTTGCCCAAATTAAGAACTTTCAATCATCTTGCCTTTTACAAACTTAATAGAAAAGAGTTTAAAGTCACAATTGTGCCCAGCAGTGTCTGACTCTTTTCCACCCATGGACTGTAGCCCACCAGGCCCCTCTGTCCATGGATTTTTCCAGGCAAGAATACTGGAGTGAATTGCCATTTCCTCCACTATGTGATCTTCCCAACCCAGAGATTAAACCCGTGTCTTTTGTGTCTCCTGCATTGGCAGGTGGATTCTTTATCACTAACGCCACATCGGAAGCCCAAAGTAAGAACTAATTGCAAACAGAAAAGAAAAATCAAGAACTTCAAAATAGTTTTCTGCCTGAAAGTTTTGCTTCAGGTCTTATAGACTAGAACTGCTTATGTCTAAATTGTCCCTGGTGTGTCCAAGTTTCGGAGAACTGCAAAGTAAAATCCTAGCGCTACCATCGAATTAGGATCCTTACTCTTAGAAAGCTGGTCCATAAAGGACATCATCCACGAAAAACATCAGCTATTACCCATGGTGGTGAATACTAAAGGCAGACGATTTGCTCTTTCAGAGTAGGGTCGGTGGAATGACCTGTCCATCTCTTAACAAATCAGTCTCTAGAGTGATGAGAGTGCCATTGTTTGAGCCAATGACTCTACTAGTGGTTAGTCACCAGGAGATGAGCTTTGGTAACCTCAGCTATGGTTTTTCCAGTAGTCATGTATGGATGTGAGAGTTAGACCATAAAGAAAGCTGAGGGCCGAAAAACGGATGCTTTTGAACTGTGGTGTTGGAGAAGACTCTTGAGAGTCCCTTGGACTGCAAGGACTTCCAACCAGTCCATCCTAAAGGAGATCAGTCCTGAATATTCATTGGAAGGACTGATGTTGAAGCTGAAACTCCAATACTTTGGCCACCTGATGTGGAGAGCTGACTCATTTGAAAAGACCCTGATGCTGGGAAAGATTGAGGGCAGGAGGAGAAGGGGATGACAGAGGATGAGATGGTTGGATGGCATCACCGACTCAGTGGACATGAGATTGGGTGGACTCCGGGAGTTGGTGATGGACAGGGAGGCCTGGCGTGCTGCGATTCATGGGGTCGCAAAGAGTTGGACACAACTGAGCCACTGAACTGAACTGATGCCGGGAAAGATTGAAGGTGGGAGGAGAAGGGGATGACAGAGGATGAGATGATTGTATGGCATCACCAACTTGATGGACAGGAGTTTGAGCAAGCTTCGGGAGTTGGTGATGGACAGGGAAGCCTGGTGTGCTGCAGTCCATGGGGTCGCAAAGAGTTGGACACAACTGAGCGACTGAACTGAACCTCAGATCTCTGATGCAAGGCTCAACACCCAGGCTTCCCGTCTCTTCTTTGAGGAGAATGCATTTGCTACTTTCCTGAGCAATCTGCAGGTTTGGGGCTGCTGGCCACCTTTCTGAGTTTACTTCCCTTAATAAAGGAGAGGCTGTAACAGCAGCAAACCAGCCTGGGGAGGGACTTACTAGGGAGTATTTTAAGGCCATTTGGAAAGCATTCATTTCTTCAGGTAAGTTACCCAAAACAGCCAGATGTAAAGAAAATATTCTGTTACAACATAACTATATTATATTAGCATCAGAGAATAATTTGGAGTAGGCTGCAAAGAAATAAAGGAACATGGCTGTTGGGATTTCCCTGGTGGTCCTGTGGTTAGGACTCCATGCTCTCACTGCCAAAGACCTGGACCCCATCCCTGGTTGGGAACTAAGATCCTGAATGCTCTGGGATTCAGGATTTCAGCAGGGCCAAAAAAAGAACATGGCTGTTTCAAATGCCAATGTTCTCACACCTGGAGGAAAAGGCCTGCACATCTCAAAGGAGTAGAAACCCCAAAACAAGAGGAAAGGCCTCAGAAATCTCGTCTGGCTTGAGATAAGAAAGAGGACACTTGGTCACATGGTAAAGAGACACCACACTGCCTTTAAGTCTATTAATTTATTGAGTAAAAATGAAATCATCATCAGACATATTAAATTCAGTTTGGTTTGAATTTGGCTGATGTCCATTTGCAGCAGAGATGAATGAAGGGAAAGAGAAGACACAGTGACGCTGGCAAAGGGACACCGAACAAGGCCATTTCCCATTAATTATAAAAGCAGGCATCACACAGCCAGCGTGAGTCATTAGCAAAGGGGGACGTGATGCTGAATGAGCAGCGACAAAACCAAAGTAAGCAAGAACTCGGAAGAAGAGAGAGGCCAGAGCTTTCAGAGGACAAAATGCAGCAGGGGCTGCATGGAGAGCAGTGCTGGGCGGGAAGCTGCCCGCTCACTTGGGGAACACTGTGATCACGTCATAGCCCTCAGGTGGAGTGACCCGTTCCCGGGCATGCTTTTCACAGTAGATCTGATCCTCCACAAAGAAATGGCCCTTCTGTTTCAGGTTGGTGCCACAGTCGGTGCACACGTAACACTCGGGGTGGCGGTGACGTTCCCGCAGCTTCACGAACACGCCGCTGCAGGAGAGGAGAGAAGAGGTGCTCCATTAGTGATGAGTACCTGAAGGTGACAGGCTGGAGCTCCTCCCAAAGGGCTCCTTTCCAAGGGCAGATCAGAGCCTCCCCATTGGCCTCTAGTCATAAAGGGGCTTCTCCTGCCTGGAGGCCAGAGACATTCCCCCTGAAGAATTCCGGAAGTCCCTCCCACTTCAACAGAGCAGCCCAGCTTTTTCTGGTTTTACATGTTCATACCCTAAGGGTTTCACAGCCAAGGAAAGCCTTCACCACCTGGCTCTGGGACACAGGACCAATCTCGCCTCTCTGCTCCATTTTCCAGGCAGGATTTTTTTCTCCATCATGCCCACAACGGGCAACATCCAACCCTTTCCACATTTTCATGGTTCACACAACCTGCGGGCCACTGATGCCTGGGGAAGGCAGATACTCACACAATGCCAGTGCCACATTTGTCACACATGGGCAGCTTCTGGGCATTTCCAATTGAAGCAGCCACTTTGGTGACTGGAGCCTTAACACTTCTGAATCCTGAGGGCTTGTTGGGATCCCCTAAAAGGAGGAAAACATTTGGGTTAGCCAGGAAGGGCAGGATTGTATAAGCATCATTTAGCTCTTTCAGAGTCACTTATATGTATGTTCCAGCAAGGTCATGGGCACCAGAGTCAAACAGACTTGACTGCTGTGTGATCCTGGGCAAGTTACTTAACTTCTCTGGTCCACAGTTTCCTTTTCTATAAAATAGGAGAATGTTTCCCCTTCAAAGTGGAACAAAATGGTTGAAAAAGACACATGTAGCCCTCCCTGGCATATATGCTCAGCCCTCAAAACAAATTACATTACATGCTGATTAAATACATGCAAACACATTGATATGGGACTTAAAAATACTTTGCTGCTGCTGCTGCTAAGTCGCTTCAGTCGTGTCGGACTCTGTGCGACCCCATAGACGGCAGCCCACCAGGCTCCTCTGTCCATGGGATTCTCCAGGCAAGAACACTGGAGTGGGTTGCCATTTCCTCCTCCAATGCATGAAAGTGAAAAGTCAAAGTGAAGTCGCTCAGTAATCAAATGGCAGTGTAGTCAGAGGCCAAAAGAAACCCACATTACAAGGACAACAAAATCATTATAGTACAGAATGCTAGAAGTCAGATAAAAACCACCTGCCACAGAGCAGAGACAGTAGCAGCCTTCCTGCAGTCAGCTTTCTGCATGAAAAACCAGCTCCTAGTTTCCAGAGCTCTGCCTACAGCCCAGTTCATCACCTGTGTAGGTAGCCGTGAATAATAACGGTAAGCTACTAATATTACTATTATTGCTATATATTTGGCTGGCTGTGTTTCCACATCACATTTTTTTTTTCCTGTGATGTTGGCCCAGTAAGTATTGTTATGTTTGTCAGCTATTTACACATCTCTGTCTGGACTACAAATTACTGGACCACCAGAGCTCTGTTTCATATATTTTTTCAATACTCCACAGAGCCTACCACAGGTTTAGCAGAAAAGAATGGTGGGCTACAGTCCATAGGGTCGCAAAGAGTCAAACATGACTGAAGCAATTTAGCATGCAACATGCACAGCCCAAGGTTATCATCTTGCCCTTCCAAACCTTTCTCCCTTCCTTGCTCACAGTCCCAGCTTTGTTCATTATAGAATCTTTTTTTTTTTTTGCATTAATTTTTATTTTTATAAAATATTGCACTCAAGTATCATTTCTGTCTTGATTATCAAGTTTTGGGGTACCAACTTAAATTCTGTACCCAAAGCAAATGCCTCCCTCACCTTATCCTAATTCTGGCCCTGCCTGAAGGGATCTCAAAGGGGCCTGGCTGGGCAGCCTCATGACTCTGAGTGTCCCAAACAAGCTCCCTCGGTTTCTGGCTGGAACCAGCTGGGCTGTCTACCTGCCGTGAAGACAAGGAAATGGCATCTTTGCATACCTGGAAAGCTTGGAGAGAAAATCGGTAGTTCTAAGGAAGCCAAACCTATGAGGTCAGGGTCTCTTATGTGATGGACTGTTTTTCACAGAAAAATTACCAGGAAAGGTAGGAAGTGCAGGAGAAGAGAAGTAACATGACACATGAGCCCCACTTGGTAGGAGAACCCACATCTCTTTTTGGAACAGAGAGAAGTGAACTGATGGACCTGGGCAAAGTGTGAGTAGAGGAGGCTGTGGGCTGCCTGATGCTGACCTCGCTGCAGCTTATGCAGCCCTGCAGCACCACCTGCTGGCTTGATTTTCTTCTCTTACCTAGTCAGCCAACACTGCAAATGCAAAGAAAATTCCACATCTTTTTTCTGTCCACTTCACTGTTCAGCAACACTCAAGGGCTCCATACTGCCTACAGAATCAAATTCACGGTCCTTAACCGCACACCTGGTGGCCCTTGATGATCTGAACCACAGATCACCTAAGGAGTCTCCTGAAACCCTGGGCACCTGCCAAAATGAGCCTAGATACCTTCTGAGCAAGCCTCCAGCTGAGTGCACCTGGGAAGTCCTGTATTAGATATATTGAAATCACAATTGAAAAAAAAAAGACTCCTTCTCCCTGCAAATTTCAGAATTTGACCTAAAGCAAGAGGGAGTATGAGGAATCCTGGACCCTTTCTCCCAGTCCAGACGCTAAATTTCACCCCAAATGAGAAGACCCACATTGAGTCTGGAGAGTTATCACCAAGCCCTGCTGCAGCCTCATGGCTCAGATGGTAAGGAATCTGCCTTCAATGCAGGAGACCCAGGTTCAATTCCTGGGTCAGGAAGATCCCCTGGAGGAGGGAATGGCAACTCAATCCAGTATTCTTGCCCAGAGAATTCCATGGACAGAGGAGCCTGGTGGGCTACAGTCCATGCGGACACGACTGAGCAACTAACACTTTCACTTTTCTCACCTGCTAGAGCCAAACCTCCCACCGGGGCCTCACTGACTGTGTGCCTGGCACTTTGCACGTGTCATTTCCCTCCAGGCTGTAAACCACCTGTGAAGTGGCCATTATTAGCCTCACTGGACGTGTGCAGAGACTAGGACTTAGAGAGACGAGCCACTCCCTCGAGGTCTCGTGGTGAGTCACGGGCAGAGACTGGACACCAGTGCTGGTGGTGCAGGCTGCTTCATGAGCCACGGGCCTTCTCGAATGACAGCAACCCTCACCGAGTGCTTTTACCATGCACCAGCCACTGCCCTGAGCTTTGACCATTATCTCTCAAATGAAAACAGGCATTTGAGCTCCCTTACTTGAGAGCCTTCTGCATGTGGTAGATGTCTGGATTGGAACTTATGCTGTTTCTTTTGTGAAAATTTAATGCAAGTGCATATTAAGAAATAAAGGAGAGACCACAAGATCTATCTCCCTTTTCATTTTTAGCAAAATTTTTATTTTATTTGGCATAAGAAGATATCCAGTCATCCAACCTAGGGGAGAAAAACTATAATTCTCAAACTCTCTTGCAACTAGATAGGGCCATGTGACTAAATTCTGGTCAAAATATAAATGGAATAGTCATGTAGGACTTCTGGGAAAAAGAAAGCTGGTACATCTGGAAGATGGATTCCTCAGTTAGCCTTCCTGGTGCCTGGAAGTAGACATGATGGCTGGAGCACTAGCTGCCAACTAGCACCAGGAGGTAGCCTTGAGAATGGAGACCACTGGCTTGGCAGGCAGAATATAGGATGCAAGGGGTCTAGATATTGATGATCAGGGAACTGCCACCTCAAGACAGTTCAGTGATCCTGGGCTTCAGGTCCTTCTCTGTGACCTCTGTGACCTGAGGGCATTCAGTGAGCTGAGCCCTGAAAGGTATACGTTCTACTTTGGGTTGGAACAGATTGATATTTCCTTTCTTAAAGGATTTTACACCCATTTATTCAGAGTAGAGTTGTGATTTCTCACATGTTTTGAAAAATTATCATCCTCTAGGGTTGGACCCCGAGACTTCGGTCATTTGGGCTAAGACTGGAACTTAATGTAGAGTATATGACTCATTCCTTCCAAACTGCACAGGTACTCCAAGCAAAGGGGGATATTGCTGGCAGGGATAATATCCTTCTAGCATAAAAGAAAGGAGAAAGCAATGGCAACCCATTCCAGTACTCTTGCCTGGAAAATCCCCTGGACGGAGGAGCCTGGTAGGCTACAGACCATGGGGTTGTGAAGAGTTGGAGATGACTGAGCGACTTCACTTTCACTTTTCACTTTCATGCACTGGAGAAGGAAATGGCAACCCACTCCGGTGTTCTTGCCTGGAGAATCCCAGGGGCGGGGGAGCCTGGTGGGGAGCTGTCTATGGAGTCGCACAGTGTCGGACACGACTGAAGCGACTTAGCAGCAGCAGCAGCATAAAAGAAGAATTTTCCTAACTTCCTGTGCCTCTAAACTGCCAATTTCTTTAAGGAACCCACCAAAGTGGGGAGGAAGCCGGGGTGCTGGGTGTGTTCAGTAGGGGACTTTCAGCTAAGGAAGGACTCCTGGGGAGTCGACTCTGCAGTTGGGGACTTTCAGGAGGAAGGGGACTCTTCCAGAGGCAGCTCAGTTCTGACCCTCACTGGCTGTCCTGGGCAAAGAGCCAGCCCCTCTGGAGCCTGGCTGAAGTGGATCTCACAGAACCACCACATGTCCCTCCCAGAAGTACCAACTCTCTCTTCACAAGCAGGCACACTGGGAGCAAGAGAGCAAGAGAAGGCAGGACTCCAGCGAGCCTCAGGGAAAAGGACAGTGCAGAGTGTAGAGGGCTGCAAACCCCAAATCTCCAGACATCACTGGTAGCTAGGCTGACAGTGAGAATCAGAGGTGCTTATGAATGACGACCTGGGAGGTGGATGAGCCTGAGAGCTGTGGCTCATAGGTCACCTTTTTGAGAAGGAGGAAAAGCCTCCCTTCTACAGCACACCCGTCTGCCAGGAATTTCTCACTGTTGTTGCTACAAAGCTGAGATAGCTTGCTGCCATCCACTTGAAAATTATCATAAGAAACAAACAGTGTCTGATGTATACAGGGCAAAGACTATCTCCTGAGACCTGAAGAGCCAAACGGGTAGCCCTGGGTGCCTCGAGCTTCAGATCTCACATGTGGACAAGCCAAGGCTGGCCTGGAACCTCTTGATGAGGTTTCAAACATTGTCACAGTTATGAAGCACCTACTGTGTGCGCCAGTCACAACTCTGGGTGTTTTGTGTAATTTGATCCTCACACCAATCTTAAGAGGAAAGGATTTTTATCCCCGATTGACAGATGAGCAAACAAGTCTAGAAAGGTTCAAAGGGTTGCCTAAGGTCAATTCCGGGGTATGTTGCCAAACCGGGGGCCCTCGGACTTTGAAGAGGCCGTCCACCCTAGAGCAAGAACAAGAGCATGGCCCCAAAGTGAAGCCCAGAGCCTGGCTTCCCTGTGCTGCTGATTCATTCACTCTGCTGTCACAGCCCACGACCTTCACCCACTCACACGTGCCAACCACCACAGAAGCACGGTATGTGGGCTCAAACGAAACTAGTGGCCAACAGACACCCCCACAGAACGCCACAACCGTCAAGTTCACCGCCGCCTTCAGTCTCCCTCAGTGCCTGCGACAGGAAACAGCTAAGCAGGTGTGGCTGAGAGCTCATTCAGTCCCCCTCTTTTTTTGAAAGAGCTTTTAGCATTTAAGAGGCCGGCCTTCCAAAGCACACTGCTCTCTCCACCTCTCAGGCTGTGTTCACCTGTGTTTCAGCAACGACTACCCCTCAGCTCAGGCCTCAGACAACAGCTTCTGACCACACACACGGCTGATTACCTTTCTCCTCAGACTCCAGAATTTCCTGCAAAACCAGGAATGAAGTGGACTGTTTCGGAGGCTCATTTAACTCCTGTTTCTCCTGAAGCATCTTGTAAACTTCAGATTCTTTATCGATGACGAGTCCGCTTGGAAGCTGAGAATGGTCTAAGCTGTAAAGAATGTTTGCAAGTTCATTAGGACACGTCAGAAGTTAGGGGGGGGAAATCCACCAGCACCCCCTTCCAAGAGAAGACACCCCTGTGTCAAAGAGTGAAGAGAAACTATCCCAATGGATGAAGCCAGCTCCTAATGCAGCCACGGACCCCCCTGATGATACGGTGAGGTGTCTGTAGGCAGGGCTGGTTGCTGCTTCAAGTCAGTAAGAGGCTAGAGTGGGTGATTCAACTACTCTTTGGCCTAATCCCATGGAACAGGAATGCTGTGCTTCTTTCAAAATTATATAAACAACATTATGTCGAAAGAAAATTTAGAAGAGGGAAAATGTCAACCACAACTGAGCACTGAAAACTCAGCTGAGTCCCCTTAGTCCAGGCCTCATTCTTTCCCCAGAGCAGAAATCAGTGTTTCCTGATGATATCAAAGTGTTCTGTCTGTCTCTATAAAACTCTCCTCATTCTCATGGCAAGGAGCTCTGGTCTCTTCACCTACTACACAGAGGTAACAGTGTACACCTTGTCCAGTTCACAGGGTTGGTGGCAAGGATGAGAAAGTAAGTACTTTGTTTTTTTTATTGGAGCACAGTTGATTAAGAATGTTGTGTTAATTTCAGGTATACAGTGAATCAATCGTACATACACATATATCCAGTCTTTTTTTAGATTGTTTCCCATCTAGGCCATTACAGAGTATTGAGTAAAGTTCCCTGTGCTATACAGGAAGTCCTTATCAGTTATTATTTTATTTACAGTAGTGTGTATATGTCAATCCCGATCTCCCAATTTATCCTTTCTCCCACCCCCAAACCCCTGCCTTTTCCCTCTGGTAACTATAAGTTTGTTTTCTACACCTATGATTCAGTTTCCGTTTTGTAAATAAGTTCATTTGTACCTTTTTTTTTTTTTTGATTCACATATAAGTGATATCACATGATATCCGCCTTTGTCTGACTTGACTTCACTAAGGCAATCTCTAGGTAAGTACTCTGTAAACAATACAGTGCTGCTCCATGTAAGGGAGATGGGGGCGGGGGGGTGACAGAGGCCTCAGCTCAAGCCTAGGGATGGGGCCAACCAGGCCTTGCTGCCCACACCTCCCCTTGTCCCTCTGGGCTCCCCACGACAGGATGAGACAGGCAAAGTTGGGGCCTCTTTCCTCCAGAGCCCGTTTTCCAGGGGAGGCACTGCTGCTGCCTGGTCTGAGGGAGGGTGGAGAGTGAAAGGGAGCAGACTCCAGTGACCTTTACCTCTTAAGTCGGTCCTGAGTCCCACCCCCTCCACTGCCTGCTCTAGCCATGCCATCCATTAACAGCCCAGCTGACCAGCTTTCTAACTTGTCCCCTGGCTGCCACTCAGCCCCTGGAACTGTCTTTCCTCCGACCGGAGGCCAGAGAGAGATTTTAAACATAAGAATTAGACTGTGTCATGATGTGGCTCAAAGTGTTCTCATCTGACTCAGAACCAAATATTTACAGTTTTAATAACAAAAACACAAGCTTAACCAAATTCATCTTCTTTGGAGTAAATATTTGCTACAAAAAGTACAAAGGCCATAAAAGATGTGGCTCTGCTCCCCTCTCCAAGCACATTGCTTGGTACCCACTGCTCACTCCAGGCAGAAAAGCCTTCATGGGGTTTCTAGGACACACCAGACTCGGGGCCTTTGCACATCCTGCTCCCTCTGCCTGGAATATTCGCTCCCCACACAGCCCCATGGCCTCCATGCTTCACTCATGTCTCTGCTCGGATGTCCCTCCTCAGAGGGGTCCCCGACCCTCAGCTTAAAACACTCCATCTCATACACATCACTTCTCCCCTTGCTCTGCTCCATCTTTCTCCACATGTTTCTAACTCTTTTACCATAAATTATACTTATTTCTTTATTGTCTATCTTTCCATGCAAAGCAAGCCCCACGAGGGCTGGGCTATGGCCTGTCTTTTCCATCATTGTGGGTCCTGCCCTCAATCAGTGCCTGGCACAGGACCAGAGCTCGGCAGGCATTAGGGAAGTAGATTAAGTCCCTCTCTCCTCCTCGCTGCACCCTGTCTCTGCTCCTGTGGGGTCACAGGGAACCCCCCCCAAGGCTGTGCCAGGGAAATGGGCAAACCAGGTTCCTGGGTCCTGATCACCTGCAGTCTCTGAGCCTCGGCTGCTTTTTCAGAAGCCGCCACCCGCTGGGGAAGAGGGACAGTATGCCCGGGGGAGCCAAAGAGGAAATACCAGATGGCAATGCAATTTATAACCCACCCATTGTATAATCAGTTTACATTCCATTTTAAATGTGCCTCAAGTCACAAGGTCACTCACATCAGTGAAATTCCGGGTTTTTGCTTTGACTACACAGCCAGGTTCTCACAGTTGAGGACAGAGCCCTCCAAGAGTGACCACTGCTCTGCTGCTCTCAGGGAAGGTCACCATGTAATGGGGAGAGACGCATCCGCGGGTCACCTGTGCTGGCTGTGGGTGCAGGAGCGGGTGGCCACCACCTCTGTCCACCCACAGTAGGTGGCCCCTGCACTTGCCTCTCTCTTCCACTCCCCAGGCAGGTGATGGGCCACCCTGAGGAGTGACAGTCACCAAGAGCCATGGTCTTCCTCTGGCCACCTTTTCAGCCAGACTCCTTCTTTGGGTCTTGAGTTCTGAGCTGGCCCTGTACTAAATGAATTATGTTATTTTGACAAATGTTTTTTTCTGTTACACTTAGAACTATTTTAAAATCAAGATCAGACCGTGGAATGTTCTTGGGGAGAATTTTTCCCCTTCTTTGGCGTATGTTGTTATGTCTGGAAGCCACCAAGGGACCGCTAAAAATGACAGACCCCAAATTACAAGGTCATCACATATTCTTCCAGCAAACTGTCTTGGAAAATATCTCTGTGATTAAAAAAAAGAAAACAACTTAGTGTTTCTTCTTAAATAATGACAATATCTTTCCACCACTTGACAATTTATAAAGCACTTTCAATATCCATCGCCTTATTTGAAGCTATGGTTTGCCTAATTCAAAAATAAAATCCTAAGACCCAAGTCTTAAGACATTAGACTATCAGATATGGACAAATGACATCACTGTATCTTAAAAAAAAAAAAATTCTAGGACAAAAATATGCATGAGTAATGGAGTCCTAAAAAAAGCATTCTCATTCTGTACATATAGTAACAGCATTGAAAGGAAGAATTCTAAAGTGATAAGTTTTCAAAAAATATTAGGTATATGACTAGAGTTAGCAGGAGAAAAACTTCTGAGGGTGGGTCACTAAAAGCACAGTCTTCTAAACTCAGTCTTTACAATTTTAAAAACAAAATACAAGAATTTAATCAATTTAACTCCTTCAGAGTAACTATCCATTACACTCTTCATATTTCCTGCTTCTTGTTTCTCCCTGTCAGACTTGATGCTGAATGTATACCACCAGTTCCCTCAGTGTTTAATACTTTCTTCCAGTCTCTTAGGCCCTGACCATAGGACCTGTCTCCCCAGCAATAGCCCAAGCCAGGCACCCTCTGCCTGATGAAGTATCTGACATAGCTGGGTGTTTAAGGCCAGCGGTTTTTTGAACATCAGGAAAAAACTCCCTTTGAGTTTGTCTCAAGAGGAGGATTTCAGAGGCTAAGCCTGCACACCTTAAGAGAATACACAAGCCTGTTCCAGTCAAAAGAGGAGCTGGGATGAAAGTCGGAAAGTCAAGGAGAACAGAGAAAAAGCACACCTATGGTTATGGGACAGTAACCCTGGGAAAAGAGTCTGCTCCACCAAAACAGCAAAGTGACCAGAGTGGACATAAAAGACTCTTTTTTTTTTTTTTTGCACCATCACCTGCAGCACAACTTAATAATCTGTATATAAATCTCAACTAAAACAAAGAAGCCATAAGAAACAAATCCCACTGCTGCTATAACCTTAATGGCATCATTTTTCTCACACAGTAAGTCAACTTTGGTTCCACACTAAAACTGCCTGTTTGTGTGACATATTTGAGACAAAAAGAGAGATGACTTGAATTATAAGATGCATCCAGAAAGAGAAGATATTCTCTTCATAAAAATAATTTTCCAGGACATCCCTGGCAGTCCAGTGGTTAAGACTTCACTTTCCAATTCAGGGGGTGCAGGTTCCATTCCTGGTCAGTGAACTAAAATCCCACATGCCTTGGCTGAAAAACCAAAACATAAGACAGAATTTTTGTAACAAAATTCACTAAAGACTTAAAAAACTGGTCCACATTAAAAAAAAAAGCTTTAAAAATAAATAAATATATAAAAAATAAAAATCATTTTCCCACTGGGGAAGATGGGAGTAGGCATAAGTGTCTCTATTCTTCCCGCTAAGTACATCTAAACACCTGGACATCAAATATAAGATGAACATAAGATGCAGAAGGGGGACAGGAATGGGGGTGTGGATAGGGGTGGAATCTAATTGGAGCAATAATAAAACTGCTTAACAGAAAAAAAAAAAAAAGAAGGGGGACAGGAGAAGGCAGGCCAGCCAGAGACCCTGGGACCCAAGGAGTAACATTGATGAGTTCCCAGGGTTTCCTTTTTGCTTCATATATTTCAGATGTGGAGCTAAATAAGGCAGCAACCCAGAAAAGGCAACAAACTTAGATAAGACAAGGCCCCAGAAAAGCGTGCCCTCTCCAACAAAATGATGGAGAAGGCGACAGCCAGGATGGTGCAAGACTCGGAAACAATAACCACTTTTTTCCCGGACAAATGAAGAAAAAAAAAAAGGTCAGTGCAGAGTCTTGACTTCCACCGTCACTGGGCTGAAATGAGATGCCCCAACCACCGCACTAGGGTACTGGAGAATGACCAGGAGGAAGCCCGGATGCCATCCCTGCCCAGCTGAATGAAGACAGCCTAGCGGCTGTCTTTCACTACCGCCCAGCAGTGAACAGGCCACCACTCAACCGCTGTGAGTCTCTGGAGGCCATGTGGGTACCCACAACTCCCACGCCAGCAACAATGCACAGCCCCCAGTAACCTCCAGTATCAACACAGAGAGAGTGGGGAAACTAAACTTCTACTCCCAGCTTGGTTAAAACCACTCCTCCAGGTGGCCCATCACCTGCCGGGGGATGGGAGGCCCCCACAGTTCCCTGTGGGTGGGAGGAAGACAGACAAGGGCAGAGACCAGGAGCCGTGGATGGGCAGGGGTGGTGGCTTCCTTCCCCCAGTTGCAGCCTGGGCAAGTGACCAGCTGATGAGTCTCTTCTACGTAAATTTTGCCCTTCCCTGAGACCACAGAGCATGTTCATTCTTTGAGCTTCACTGATGTGACTAACCCCAACATTCTAATTTTCAGGATGTTACCAATGATGGAAACTGGCTGAAGGGTACAGAGGATCTCTCTGTTTTGCTTCCTATAACTGCAGTGTGCATCTATAATTACTGCAAAATAAAAAATTAAGTATAAGAAAAATTTTCTCCAAATGATGAAGGTTAAACACTAACTGGAAATGATGTAGAGATTTTAGTATGTGATTTTTACATAGGTGGTGAGGATGCAGGCTAACTCAGATTCTTCGTGTCTGAGATGCCCCAACCTGGTTACCCCAATGTTCACCAAATATGTAAATCTGAGAAACCCGATGGAATCATTTTTGAAAGGGGATCCTGGCCAGAAGGCTCCCTAAGTTTTAGTCTTCAAAGGCCTAGATGCTGGACCTAATGAGAAACCAGAGGAGTAATTATGGCCACCAGGAGAAGAGGGTGGGCTATCCAGACCTCAGAGCCCAGTCTGTGGGCCGTGGACAAGTTTAGTTAGAGGAACAGGCAGCCACCTTCATGAAGGAGATTTCCTTCTGACCCAGTTCCAATGAGTCAGGGCTACTATAGTCCCTCTGGAATCACTGGAACAAAGAACAGTGAATGTACTCCCTTATTTCTACTATACTGATTTAGAAATCTGCCTCATGAGTTCATGGGGGGATTGCCTGAGAACACAATTAGGAAAAACTAGTATCTTGGGGTTACTATGTTGGTTGCCTGCATGCTAAGTCCTTTCTTTGTGACACAATGGACTGTAGCCCGCCAGGCTCTTCTGTCCATGGGATTCTCCAGGTAAGAATACTGAAGTGGGTTGCCATGCCCTCCTCCAGAGGATCTTCCCAACTCAGGGATCAAACCCATGTTTCTTAGGTCTCCTGCATTGAGTTCTTTACCATTGTACTACCTGGGGGAGCCCAAATGATTATTCCACGAAGAGGCTACCACTCTATCAGAAAGGTAATCAACTGTGCTGGTTGGCTGAACTTAAGCTACAGTGCTGGGAAATATAGAAGCATACAGTGAGTCACAGCAAAATCTTCTCCATGACATTTGTCTACATGCTTCCACTCTACAGAGCTCCTAGTACTTGGAAGTAATGGGTATGGAGCACTTCATCCATGCTGAAATCTGTAGTAAGTAGCATTTATAGAGTACCACCAGAGGCCAGGCCCCATGGTGGATATTTTTTGCACATCTCACTGAAACTTCTCAATAATCTAGTGGTCAGCTAGTTTGCATTATCTGCTTTATAGATGAAGAAACAGTTTTAGAGGTTGTGTGGTTTACCCAAGGTCCCAACAGCTAGCAAGAGGCAGAGCTAGAATTCAAGCTCAGGTCCCTCTATCTATCAAGCTTGCACCTTTAAGAAAGTATCAAGTGGCATCATATATATACATTGAAATCTAGGCCCAAATCACCAGAAAATGACCACAGCCCCTAAACTCAGTGGAAAGAGGTCAGAGGGCAGGTGAAAGTTTTCTTCTGAACAGAGCAGAATTTCCTCCACCCTTAGTACACAGTAGGCAGTCAATAAATGACTGTTAAGCTGAACTGACCCAGAGACCCTCCCACTCAATCTTGTGTGTGTGTGTGTGTGTGTGTGTGTGTGTGCTGAGAGTTCAGGTGGCAGATGGTACCTTTCATATGCCTTACCAGGTTAATTTGGAAATGGCAAGGCACCTATGTTCTTGTCTGATGGAGATGTGGCTCTGGGAAATCCTATAAGACACACACACCAGGCTATTTTGAAGTGCATGCGACAAAGAAACTCAGAGTGCACCCCAGGGAATCAGTGATGACCTCAGATGCAAAGTATGAAGTGAGCCAATTCTGGAACCTCAGCGAATTTCACAGACTAAACAGTGGCGGGGTGAGCACTTGCGACTTCTGCTGACGGAGCAGGCAACAAGACCCGGTGGCTGCTGGGTTTGCACAAGACTCTTCCTTCCTGATAAGCACAACTGCCCTCTCTTGGAATAGACCAGTAAGCAGAGACCCATGCAGAGGGCACTTCCTCTGCCAGGGGCTGCCAGTATCTCCACTGTTTCTGGATTCATCCTCAAAGAGTTTGGGATGGAGCAGAAGCTGGGCCCCTCTCTGCGGTGAAAATCTGGAAGGAGACTGGTGATAAAGACTCAGAGGCTACTGTAGCCAAAAAGTCTGCAACAGGAGGGGACAGGGCCTGGAGGACAGGCTTGCACAGCGTCCAGACAGTAGAGATTTAATTGTTTCAGATTGGAAGGAGGGGGCAGGCGGGAAGCATGAGAGAAGAAAGAAGACACGAATGAAAGAATAACGGCCAAGGCCATACTAAAAATACTCCCCAGGCACATACTTCTCCCAGTGCATAGCAGCCTTTCAGTGAAGGATGTGTCATTTCCTGGGTTATTAAATCCAGATCATGGAACATTCCACTCTGGGACTGTAAAAGAGGGTCGCATTCTCAGCCTCCCTCAGCACAAAAGCACCAAAGAATGGAGATCACAGCTCTCGGTGTTTCACCCCCAGCTCCCCACTGAGCTGCCTGAGAGAAAGCTTCGCTTCAGAGTCTGCCCATGGAAAGCTTAGGGGGGCCCAGCGTGGCACTCTTTCTCAGGCACCCCAGAAGTTCCCACAGTCACCTTGAAAGGCAGCCCCATCCCAAGCCTGTAGGACTCAGAATTGGAGGGCAAAGAAGTGTTAATAGCCACTTTGCCTTGGTATACTACAGCAAATGCTGGTGACCACTAACATCTTGCAAAGCCAAGTCACGTCACAAGAAGTCTCCCCTGATAGGCCCTGTGAAGCTCAGAAAGAAATCACAGAGCCCTCCTGGTGCTGGGCCCAGGGGCCTGCATGCAGCCAAGTACCCCATGATGCCTCTCTCTCTTTCTCAGGGAGAAGGACCGTATGATAAAGTATGATCAAGGAGCTCTCGAGAGGGTCCCCACAATAGCTCCTTTCAAACATTTAAGTAGTTTGGAACCTCTCATGCTGTAACCTGTCCTAATCTGCACCTGAAGCAATGGGTTTGTCATTTAATCACCCTAACAGCCAGGCAGAGTCTTGCTGAAGGTGAACTGCAGAGAAACTGAACAGCAAAACTGGCTTCAGAGCTAAATATGAGAACTGAGGATTTCAACTCTAAACGAAGACAAAAAAACAGTCTAAGGAATGAGAGAAAATATTTGCGAGCAATGTGACCAACAACAACGGGTTACCTTCCAAAATATGCAAACAGCTCATACAATTAACATAAAAAAAAAAAACAATCAAAAAATGGGCAGAAGACCTAAACAGACATTTCTCTCCAAAGATGACATACAGATGGCCTACAGACACATGAAAAGATGCTTAACATTGCTAATTATTAGAGAAATGCAAATGCAAACTACAATGACGTACCACCTCACAGAATGGCCATCATCCAAAAGCCCACAAATAACAAATGCTGGAGAGGATGTGGAGAAAAGGGAATCCTCCTACACTGCTGGCGGGAATGTAAATTAGTGTAACCACTATGGAGGACAGTGTAGAGGCCCCTTAAAAAAACTAAACATAGAGCTACTCCTGGGCATATATCTAGGAAAGACGAAAACTCTAATTTGAAAAGATACATGTGCCTCAATATTCACTGCAGCACTATTTATAATAGCCGAGTGCCTAGCAACAGTTGGTTTAAGAAGACGTGATACACACACATACACCAGAATATTACTCAGCCACTAAAAAAATGAAATATCGCCATTTGCAAAATGAATGCTGCTGCTGCTGCTCAGTCGCTTCAGTCATGTCCAACTCTGTGCGACCCCACAGACAGCAGCCCACTAGGCTCCTCTGTCCCTGGGATTCTCCAGGCAAGAATACTGGAACGGGTTGCCATTTCCTTCTCCAATGCATGAAAGTGAAAAGTGAAAGTGAAATCTCTCAGTCGTGCCCAACTCTTAGCGACCCCATGGACTACAGCCTACCAGGCTCCTCCGTCCATGTGAATAGACCTAAATAAAATCATACCAAGTGAGACAGAGTCAGACAAAGACAAATATTATATCACTTATATGTGAATAACACAAATGAATCTATGTAAAAAACAGAAACAGAGTCACAGACATAACAAATTTATGGTTACCAAAGGGGTAAGTGGGGGAGGGATAAATTAGGAGTGTGGCATTAACAGATATACACCACCATATAGAAAACAGATAAACAATAAAGATTTACTGTGGAGCACAGGGAACTATATTTAATATCTTGAAATAACTTATAATGAAAAAGAATCTGAAAATATTTAAATACACACATATAGATAAAAAACTCAATCACTCAGCTGTATACCTGAAACTAACACAAGGTTATGAATCAACTAAAAAGAAGAAAGAACTGAGGGTTCCAAGGAGGAAAGATCCTCTGAGATCAGACAAGTTTGGACCACATGATATTTTCCAACAAATTTGACTGTCACTGGCATCGAAAAATCAAGAGATTTCAGATGAAAAACTTTCTGACTTCTGTTTTGATGCAACTATCCATCAGAAATGGAAATCCTAGGTCAGCATGTGGGGTCTGACTGGAACAAGGAGTGGTTTCCCCTCTGGGCTGGGCATGCACTGTACCACTCCCATGAGCTGCCCTGCTCCCCCGTGTCTGCACCCAGAGCTCTGTCCTCAAGTCCTCATCTTCCCTGCCACCTTTGGGCAAATGAGGTGACAACTTATGACCTAGTCCCTCCTGTATTCCACCGCACAGAACTGATCCCATCTCTTACTCTCTCTCCATTCTCAAACCCAGTTCTTTGCCATGGGCCGCAGGATTCCCTGTGTTTTTGGATTCATCTTCAAAGAGTTTGGGAGGGAGTTGATACTGGGCCCCCTCTGCCGGGAAGACACAAAGGATCCTTTAGATGAAGACTTAGAGGCAGCTGTGGCTAAAGGGCACAGGCCTCCCCAGCCCTGAGCAAGATGTCTCCTTAGACCTCCCCACCCTGGCCAAGCCCTCCTCTATCCCAGATGAGAATCTGTTCCAATGGACACACATTTATACGTGCACGGACATCTCTTCTTCCTATCGTTTCTACTGGTCCACTGGAGGGAAAAAAGCAAACATTGCTTCACCAAAAACTGCATCATGAAGTACCCATCCCTTGCCCACACTGGATGGTGAACACAAGCAGAGAGCCCCAACTCTAAACACTGAAGAATTTTTCAGGAAGCAGCAGGGCTGTCAAGAAAGGAGGATGGAAAAAAAAAAGAAAGAGGATGGTCACTTGGAAGAAGACAGTGACCACAGAAATCAGAACAATAATAACAGGGTCTCAGTGAAGAATCAACTGGACATTTTACAGCTTACTTCTTATTTCACAACAACCCTACAAGGCAGGTGGTGTCACCCCGTTTTCAGAGACGAGGAAAATGAATACAGAAACAACTGTGCTAGGGACTTCCCCAGTGGCCCAGTGGTTAAGACAGTCCCGTCCACTGCAGAGGGTGAGGGTTTGACCCCTGATTGGGTAACTAAGATTCCACATGCAGCCAAAAAAGTTAAAAAACAAAGACAGTGCTAAAGCAGACATTTTTCTCTGGGCTAGTGGTTGACCCTTCTCCACGCTGCCTGCACAGGCCTGTTCTGGTGTGGTAAGCCTCTCCCAGGACTGGCCCAGGGCAGACTGCATGGGCCTACTCACGCTCTGCCGTTCTCCTGCCCACTGGCTGCTGTCTTTGACTCCAAGGCGTTGTTGAAGCTGGAGATATTTTCAGAGGAGTAGAGGCCAGCTGGGTTGTTGTACTGGTTTGTGATGACCCTGGGGGCAGAGCTGGAGGCGGGTGAGGCAGTAAAGGGCACGGCACTCCGGTTGTGGGCGCTTCCTATGTGGAGGGCCTCCTGCAGGCAGGGATCAAAGGAGAGATCAAAGTGGTGTCCAGTATGTACTACTAAGTACATCCGGTACTGAGGTCCAGCAGAACCTGATCTTCTGCTGGACACCCCTAGGTAGGACATCCCTTGATGCCCTAGGCTGTCCGGATCCAAGTCAGAGCTGAAACAGCCTTTCAGGACACATTCCAGAGGGATTAAGTACCAGGAGGAGAGGAACCCGCATCACTTCAGTGCAAAGCAGGAGATGATAAAAGGTAGAGATAAATTCCCCAGAAAGGAAAGGTTTAGACAAGCAAGATAAGAGGGTTGTGGTGTCAACACTGAAGTGGCTGATGACTAGGCAGACAAGCCTGGGTGCACTAGCAGAAGCAGGCTACAGGGAATGACTGAGCTGTTGTTTCTTGTGAGGGAAGGCCAAGCTGATAAGATGGAAGGCTGGGGGATACCTATTATGCGGCCATGCCCAGGTAGCTGCAGGAAAGGACTTTAAATTCCTCTTGTGCTCATCCCCCTCTTTCTGTAATTTGGGGAAGCACCCACCATCAACCTCCACTCTAGACTGCCAGGTCTCAGTAGATAATTACTACAGCCACACCACCTCAGAGCTACTCTATGAACACCCCTCAAAAGCTTTTAAACTAACATTCCTTTTTAAGGAAAAAAAAAAAAAAATTCACAGCTTTTCTGATGGCAGCAAGGTGCTTTCTGCACAGGCATTCTGGGTCAACCCCTCTCCTAGCTGAGAGCGTACCCTGTGCAATCTATTAAACATGATGTGCGCCCTATTTTCTGGGCTTCCCAGAAATCTTCCTGAAACCCGGACTCCTCATTAACACTCAGACCCAGAACAACTGCCCCAAGAGCTCCTGTCCTCTGTTGCTCTTCCTTTTTTTTTTTCCTCTTTCTTTACTAAGCCTTAAAGTCTTTCATGCTTTCTCAGAATTGATGATGAAAACCACTAGCTTAATTCACTGTGTACTGACTTAGCTCAGTTGGTAAAGAATCAGCCTGCAGTGCAGGAGACCAGGGTTCAATTCTTGGGTTGGGAAGATCCCCTGGAGAAGGAAATGGCAACCCACTCCAGTATTCCTGCCTGGAGAATCCCATGGATAGAGGAGCCTGGCAGGCTACAGTCCACGTAAGAGTCGGACATGACTTAGCGACTAAAACACCACCACTGACTTAAAAGACAACATGAAAATGTGTTTATGATGATTCAGACAGGCTCCCTCTTTGACATGTTAGAAACAGTGAGGTTTTCCTGTACACCTTACACTGAGCTGACTTGATCCACATTGGACAAAAGTTCAGTACATGTAGTGTGTTCACCAAAGGGAAGTATAATTAGTTCTGCAAATAACTTTAGCAAAGTTTTAGGAAAGTTTTTACTGCACGAGGAATAACAATGACATAAGAAGTGGTCTTTAACGGCCGCAGACTTCCCAAGGGGTGGCCTGGGACCCTGCAGCTCTGTAGGGCACTCGCACAAGCAGCAGCCAGGATGGCAATTCTTTTCTCCTCTCTCCTTCCCTGTAGCAATTCTGAGGAGCATCTCTTGATGCTGAGCACCAGGGAAGAGCCCTCATACTCTGTCTCTGCTCAGGTTTTTCCCTGTTGCCTCCTGTTTGGCTTTGAGCAAGTTAATCTCTCTTAGCCTCTGGATTCTGCCTGGCACCACAGCAGTCAACCAGCGTCATTCCCTTCTCCCTCCACAGAAACCCATGTTCAACTGCAATGGAAGTCAGTAGAAAATGCAGGTTGGAAATTCTGATTTTTCACTCTACAGAGAATCTCCCAAGAATGTATCTGTTTTGTACATAAAAGGAGTATCTCTAACCCCAAGTGAATACTGGTCTTTCCAGAAATCAGGCGGTTAATTCAGGGCCTGCCTTTTGGAAGGGATGATGTCATTGTTTGGGCTTTGTATTTATCAGTCACCGAGGAAACTCAATAATGAGGAAATATAAACTAGGTGTGTAACTGCACTGACCTCAGATAAGCTGGGGTGTGGGCTGGCCTTACATGAACGAACAGATCCTTCAATTACAGATGAACTCTGCTCTTACTCACTCCTCTATTTTAGAGTGACTGGAAGTGGAAGATTTTGGGAAAATGAGAGGTGGGAAGTTTTTCATATGAACAAAGAATTACTGGAATTCAAAAAAATATATAGTCAAATTAAATGCTAAAGTGTTTGAGGTTTTTTTTTAATCTGAAGAAAATTACCTTCAAAAGACTAAAGATAAGTACTCATGTTTAAGATGGAAATTCAAGTATAATACATATAAAAAGTATAATACATATAAAAAGTATAACTGAAATTTAAGTATTGCCTTCCTGAAGTGAAAAACTAGGATTTTAGAAAGACGGCACTAAAACAAAATCATTCCTGATATATTATAAAACATACGACGACTTAACAGATTAAAACTGAACATTTATAGTAAACTTAATGAAGTGGCTGAGAACTCCCTAGGAAACTGGAATTGACTGTGGCATGTTTTAAATTAGTTTGCACAGCTGCCAATTTATAAACTGAATGCCATTTCATGAACTTTCCTTAGAGGAGCTGTAGAGAATAATACAGTCATGTCAGTTTTGAAATGGCAGATGCAAAATGATCCTTAAAGTGACTGTTAGGACTAAGTATTATTTTTATTAACTAATGGGAAAAATTTCGTATGATTACACTTCTGACATTTTAATGGAAGACATTTGAGAAATACCATTCACATACAACCACTAATTTACCCACACTAATGTACCAGTGAGTTCAATTTCACACCAGTTTCTGTTTTAGGTATAAAAGATAACTAGCTATATTTTATCTTTTGATTATATCTTGCTGCTGCTGCTAAGTCACTTCAGTCATTTCCGACTCTGTGCGACCCCACAGATGGCAGCCCACCAGGCTCCACTGTCCCTGGGATTCTCCAGGCAAGAACACTGGAGTGGGTTGCCATTTCCTTCTCCAATGCATGAAAGTGAAAATGAAGTCGCTCAGTAAGTGTCCGACTCTTCATGACCCCATGGACTGCAGCCTACCAGGCTCCTCCGTCCATGGGATTTTCCAGGCAAGAGTACTGGAGTGGGTTGCCATTGCCTTCTCTGGATTATATCTTAATATACCATAAAAATGATACACTGTCTGAAACTGAGAAAAAAAATTAAACTTCAAATCTTCAATTGGGGCTAAATGTATAACAATCACAAACCATTTTAGAAGAAGTTTTCAAAAGCCATTATTGAGTTACTACTAACATACCACTAACAACTCATTCATTTATCCAACAGACACTGTTGAAAAGTAGCCTACCAAGTGTGAGGAGTTTTACAAAGATGTTCTAAACATTCTTCTTTACATTTCCTGTCCTTATTGCTAAAGAACATCCATCCATTCATTGTACAGAAGAAATAAAATCATTATTAATGATTCCAAATATGGGATCTCCAGACAATTTTCCATCCCAGGAAATTCTATTTGGCCAACAAAACTGTGCATTGACTCCCTACCCTATTTTCCAATATGAACTACCAATTAATTTTAGTAATTTTAAGGAAAACTAGAGCACTTAGCATTTCCACCCTAAGACTCTCAGAAACCAGGTAGTGGGATGAAGGGTGGCCAGGGATATCTGGGTCCACTACTACATGTCCCTGCTAAGTTGTAGGCCTCAGGACCCAAACTTCTTTCCATCTTTAGCACATTTGCATCAGCGGTCCATCATGAGCTGAGTCAGTGCTTCTATTTTGCCATGGTTCTGCCACTCTGTTCTACACAGGAAAGCTTCCACCCGCTTCCATATCCCCTTCCTAACCAGGCCCTGACGTCACTGCTCTGGGGTTTTCCAGCCCTTTCCTCCTGCAGTTCCCTTACGGGAAGAACCGAATAAGAGCCAGGTCCAAGACGTGTCAGTGGAGGGCCCTTCCTGCGTCCTATCCCCAGCATCCAGGGCAGGAAAAGCAGAGGTGAGCTGAGCTGTGTCAAAAGTGGAAATGTCCCGGGATGCTAAAAGCAAGAGCGCTGGTGAGCAAGTACTTACTTGGGGTTCAGAGGCTAAATTCATCTTGTATGGGTGACGTTTCCCTTCCTCTGTCACCAGAGGAGACCAGATTTTCTGTTCAGATCTGCAACAGATTGACAAAGCTAAGCTGTTTCATGCATGCCAATAAATAATACACACTAAAAATGGAGTCGGGTTTTGTCCCCTCTTACCCAGCTACTAGCATTCTGCTCCCCAGCCTCCCCTCTGTTTTACCACTGATGTGATTTTCGGAAGCATCAACCTCATGACATCATGTCTGATTGCTACTCTGACAGCTGCCCACTCAGCCCTGAGGGATTTCCCAGGCTGCTGGCCCTTCGTCCAGCCTCAGCCCTCCCCCAATACATTCTGTGTTGCTGACCCAGCTGCACCAGCCTCCTCCAGGCTCCTGAACCTGCCTGATGCCACCCCACCTCTGCTCAGGACAGAATGAGCTTCTCTGTCTCATCCAGTGTTCTTGATGCAGACCAGACAACCAGCTTGATCATGGTGCCTCTCCTGAACTTGGGAAAACATCTCTGTACCATTACACAGCAACACTCTAGGTCTCCTCTAAGTTATCTTTAGCGTTTTTGTTTTTCACTCTTACAGGTACAGAATATTTGTACTTATCCTTCTATGGTCAGATGGCCTAGCACGGGGCCAGATATATACAAGATGTAGCTGTTCAATTTAATGGTAAATGGATCAAAAAATCAATCTATGAATGAATGTCTAAAAGGAGAAGATTGCACTGAGATAGGAATGGAGAATGAAGGGTAAATGTGCTCCTGAGGGGATAGTAATAAAACAGTGCACCTCTCATGAGGGCAGGGCTCGGAAGCATATAAGCATGTAAGATGCTTTGGCATCCTGCCCCACACTTGGTCTTCCTGCCAGTCCTGGTACAAGGTAGAAGAAAGCCATAAAGCTACTTTGCAGAGGAGACCAAAGGGTTCACGATGAAGCACTGTGCAAGCTAAGGTTAATGAGACATTGAAGACAGGTAAACAGGAGATCCGAACGAAGAATGTAAACTTGATCCAACAGGAAACAGGGAGCTATACAGGTCGAACCAAATCATTTCTGAAACCATGCCTTTACAGGACCCCTTCCAAGACTAAATGGAAGAGAAACGGGAACTCTGTCCCAATTACGACTCCCAGAGCATTCTTCTCATTCATCAACTCTAGCTCTCCTTTCTTAAACTTTCAGCACTTTGTCTAATGTGCTCAATGAAGTCTGTCTCTGTAACTGTAATCTAGAGCAGCATCCAGGGCTCAGTGTTGTGTGGCGGGAGCAGTAGATACTCAGTGGTTTCATTTCATTATATCTGACAGTATATAAATTGATTTTACTTCCTCAAAATTTTGGTTAGTTGTGTTAGATCAAGTGACAATTCAAGTATCTTAGAAAAAGATGCCCACACAGTGAGAAGCACTGTAAAATCAGAGAGGAAGATGAGCAATCTGAAAATCCAATTCCACAGACCTTCAGCCTACCTATACCACACTACCTATATGGCACTGAGCTGGGGGTATAGGGAATTCTGAAATAGGTGAGGCAGTCCCTGCTCAAAAGCAGCTTCTGGTCGCTCGGAAATGAGAGAGCATTTCCTCCTCACCTGGCTACTGTGAGAGTCATGTTGTCCGTGCAGCCTTTGATTTTGTTCTGAGCTTCCAAGTGTGTCATATTGCTGGTATTTTCCCCATCGATGGCTGTGATTACATCTCCAACACATAAATTACCTATAGCAGCCTTGCTTCCGGGAGTGACCTGGGAAAAAAGGAGTGAGCAGGTTTAGGTACCGTTTGCCTCCAAGGAAACCACTGAGTAAGTTACCACTGGGTTAAGGACTCACTGATATGAGTCAAAGCATTTAAAAAGTAAAGAAGGCTAAAATCATAAGTTATAATGATACTGACCCCTTAAAGTTACGTAATACATTGAGGTTTACTAGTTGTTTCTAGAAACCATTTCACTGGACCCACACAATAACCTTGTGAGAAAGGAAGGCAAGTATCAGTCCCAATATGGTCCCCATTTTAGAGACCAGGAAACTTAGGCTTTGAAAGATCTGTGACTTACCTGGGATCAGCCAACTAGTATATTACTATGTTACTAGTCTGGACATGGAACAACAGACTGGTTCCAAATAGGAAAAGGAGTTCGTCAAGGCTGTATATTGTCACCCTGCTTATTTAACTTCTATGAAGAGTACATCATGAGAAATGCTGGACTGGAAGAAACACAAGCTGGAATCAAGATTGCCAGGAGAAATATCAATAACCTCAGATATGCAGATGATACCACCCTTATGGCAGAAAGTGAAGAGGAACTCAAAAGCCTCTTGATGAAAGTGAAAGTGGAGAGTGAAAAAGTGGGCTTAAAGCTCAACATTTAGAAAATGAAGATCATGGCATCCGGTCCCATCACTTCATGGGAAATAGATGGGGAAACAGTGGAAACAGTGTCAGACTTTATTTTGGGGGGCTCCAAAATCACTGCAGATGGTGACTGCAGCCATGAAATTAAATGACACTTACTCCTTGGAAGGAAAGTTATGACCAACCTAGATAGCGTATTCAAAGCAGAGACATTACTTTGCCAACAAAGGTTCGTCTAGTCAAGGCTATGGTTTTTCCTGTTGTCATGTATGGATGTGAGAGTTGGACTGTGAAGAAGGCTGAGCACTGAAGAATTGATGTTTTTGAATTGTGGTATTGGAGAAGACTCTTGAGAGTCCCTTGGACTGCAAGGAGATCCAACCAGTCCATTCTGAAGGAGATCAGCCCTGGGATTTCTTTGGAAGGAATGATGCTAAAGCTGAAACTCCAGTACTTTGGCCACCTCATGCGAAGAGTTGACTCACTGGAAAAGACTCTGATGCTGGGAGGGATTGGGGGCAGGAGGAGAAGGGGATGACAGAGGATGAGATGGCTGGATGGCATCACTGACTCGATGGACATGAGTCTGAGTGAACTCCGGGAGTTGGTGATGGACAGGGAGGCCTGGCGTGCTGTGATTCATGGGGTCGCAGAGTCAGACACGACTGAGCGACTGAACTGAACTAAAACCAAATTGTTCACAATATTACATTTCTGTAATGGTTTTGATTTTCACAGTGAGCTTAGAGTACTTTTGTAACTGAAAAAAAGCAACAAAGAATATTTTAAAGTATGAACCAGTATACACTGGTTCCTCCTAGCCAAAAAGTTAACTATTAGGGTCAGCCCCTATAGGTGGCTGATTTTCTTCACGCCAATGCTTCTAAAACAAGGGGTTCCAAATTTATGGGCCACCATGCTTGAGCGAAGCCAGCCAATGACTGCAGTGGGTCATCAAATCCATCTGCCTGCTGAGCATTACGTGTGACCTGAATAATTATCATGCCTCATTTGGAATTGTACAACTATTTTTCAAGTGAATACAGACACTATTGTGATGAACAAAGTACAAACTCATTTTGAAGCAGCACTAAGCTCAGAGATGTGTTTTACTATTAAGTATTTTTTTAAACCAAGGTATATTAAAAACATCTAGCTTCCCAGGTGGTGCTAGTGGTAAAGAATCTGCCTGCCAATGCAGGAGATGTAAGAGACGCAGGTCCGATCCCTGGGTTGGCAAGAACCCCTGGAGGAGGGTGTGGCAATCCACTCCAGTATTCTTGCCTGGAGAATCCCATGGACAGAGGAGCCTGGTGAGCTACAGTCCACAGAGTGCAGAGTCAGACACGACTGAAGGACTTGGCAGCATACTAAAAACAGGACCATCATCCCAAGGTCAGTCATGACTTTGGCATTAAAAGACCTTCCTCAATGGAAGTCCAAGCCCTCTGGGAGCAGATTACACCCAGGCTCCCAGCACCCACAGGGTTCTGGCCTCACCTTGGAAAAGGCCTTTGACTCCTGGGAGCCCAGTGAGGAAGACTTTGTGAACACTTGAGGGTCTCCATAAGGCTGAACCACAGAGAAGAGGCCCAACACACCAAATTAGGACACAGGCTTATGCCCTGAGCCTCTGTATCTGATGCAGTTTTCAGCAGCCACAGTTTCCAATCAGCCCTTGCCAGAAGGAAACACTGACCTCCTGAGGTGGCCAGTGTTATGTTGCTGTCAAGGTTTTCCCCTCATCAGTGCCTGGACCCCACAAAATAAGGGACGGATGACTTTGGTCCCCAAGGTTCCTTCCGGTTCAGACATGCTATGACTTTATCAGGCAAAACTCTCCTGGAATGTAGCAGGATGTGGAAACCAGTGCAGAGATCCTGACCTCCTAACCTTCCTTTCTGGCTTTCCCATCATCCGTTTACCAGAGATCTGGCCTTTAGAAAATGAAAGCCCCCAATCTAAGGTTCGGACCTTCTTCCCATGCAGCCACTGGGAAAAGAAATTTAATACAGGCAAGCATGGCCGCTCTCCTTTCAGTCGACTTCAGGGAGTTAGCTCTGAGTCACAGTATGTGCAGTAAAAACAAATTCCTCTCATTTTCTGCTTGTCTTCCTGAGAAGACTGACCTGGTGTGACTTCGTATATGTTTTCCCTTTTCTAAAGAACAACACAGACCCCTTGTTTTAAAAATGGCACTAAGCATCACTTTATTTACTCTGTCTCCAGGGAGAGCAGCCTGATGAACTCATTTGTCATAACCAATTCTCATGATGTTAAAGAGAAGTTCCCTTGGATAAAACCCAAAATCATGGATGAGTTCCCTAAGGCCCAGGCCATCCCCCGCCTAAGCTCCAGCTACAGGGGCCTTCCTTCCTTCTTTCCTGCCTCAGGGCCTTGGCACTGCTGCAGCCACTGCCTGATTAACTTCTGGGCTTAAATGACCCTTCTCACAGAAGACATTCCTGATCTCCAGTCTAAATTAGGGCCCGTTGTCAACCTTTTCATACGTTCTCTTCTTCACAGCACTTGTCACATTAAGTCTGTAAGTCTGTTTTCTGAATTTGTTTATATATAATGCTTGAGAGCCATAAGTGTGAGAGCAGGCTTTTGTCTGCCTTTTGCACTGTGATGTCCTCAGGTGCCTAGCTGTGACCAGCACAGTATGTGGGCAATGAATATGTGTCCAATGAATGATTGAATCCAAAATACCTTGCGTTGTTAAATATGTAATCATGCTGCTTCGTTTCATCCTTTTTAAAAAAGTGACTATTTCAAAAGGAATCAAATAACCATCTTCCCCAGCATCACTCTCCTGGAATGCGACCACTCACAAAACTAAAATAAGGTGGGGGTTGGGGGGACAAAAAGCTTGAGAAAAAGAAGACAGAGTTTCCTCTTACTTGCATATGCTCAGCTGCTAAGAACTCCGTAATTTCCAGCACTTGGTTTAAACTGTCTTGAAGGTGAGACACTTCTGCTCAAAACATCCTGACAGATTCTGGACGAGCTAGAACCAGTCTTAAGAGCCCTGAGCCTGAGTAATCAAGGCTTGGCCATCCCCTCTTCTGGTCTTTTTTTTTTTTAACCCAAATTAATGGGAAGTTAAAAGAAATCTCAGAAAGTTGTAAAACACTATCATCAGATGGAACTTGGACGGAATCACACACAAATAGAGTCCATATTCTTTCATGAGCTGTTTATTTCTAGGGGAAAAAGGTGGATTTAAATGAAATTACGGGACTTGCTTTTTACAAAGCTCTTTCACATACTTTCTGCTACTTGACATAATAATGACGATGAACTCACCATTAACATGTAAGATAATTTTACAGATGAGGAAATTGAAACCCAGAAAAGCTGTGACTGACTCAAGTTCACACTGCTAAAGGTTGGAGCCTGAACTTGAAACTAGATCCTCTCATTTAACCAAACTCCGTTCCTTTCCTGCTTTACCACAGTGCCAGCAGCAGAAGCTCCAAACCCAAATAACTGTCAGAGCTGAAGACAAATCCAGAATTGAGGAGATTCATCTTTTGTGGCCTTCAACACAGGGAACTGGAGTGTCCCAAACTCCTACCAAGGCCTGGGTACCTCCTGCCATCTATTAACCATCTCCACTGGTCTGTGCTGAGCTGAGACCCAGTAACACCTTCCCTTATAAAATACTCAAATCAGAAATGAAAAGCCCTCAGGAGAGAAGGCCTGCGTCTCCTCTGGTTAGTTCCCATCTTGAATGGAGGACTCCGATCCTTATTGCACATCAACTATTCATCACAATCACAGCAACATTCATCAGCTAATGAGTGCTAATTATGTGTCAAACACAGTGAAAGCGTCTGGCAAGGGTTAATTCACCAATCCTCCCGAGATGCTATCAGGTAGCCAACATTATTGACATCATCACAGAGAAGGAAGTAGAGTAACAAGGGTTAAGCAGTTTGCCTGAGGTTACACAGCTGGTGAGTGGCGGGCTGTGTGGCTCTGGAGTCCTTCCACTTAAACCAGTCTGCCACACTGTCTATTCTAATTTCCTCCTGACCCTCAAATTCCATCAGAACCAGCTCATAAAGGAGTCAGCTTCAGCTTCTTAAAGAGAAGTCCTACACTCTGCTCCAAAGAGACAGGCCCATTAATTATTTCAATGGACATCCGCAAAACCCTCTTCCAGCTTTCTTCCTCAGAGACCATACAATTTGATCACAACTTTTCCTGCCTGAGAATAAATGGGGTTAAGCACAATTTCCACTAAGGAACAATCTGCCATTTTCTGCAGAATTCACTCAAGTCTTTCTCACCCTTTGCCCCGCCAGGCAGACACTTTGCTCAGAGGCCAACCTGTACATCTGCCCTTCACTGCATCATTAAAGCCTGTGCACTGCCGTCAGACTCCTGAACACAAAAGAAGATGCACTGAATTTCACTTCTAAATGGCACAGAATAGGATTATGATGAGGCTCACCTATTTTCTTCAATTTACAAGCCCTTTTCTTCAATTTACATCACAAAGAGTCAGACACAACTGAAGTGACTTACCACACATGTTGCTGCTGCTGCTGCTAAGTCACTTCAGTCGTATCCGACTCTGTGCAACCCCATAGACGGTAGTCCACCAGGCTCCCCCGCCCCTGGGATTCTCCAGGCAAGAATACTAGAGTGGGTTGCCATTTCCCTCTCCAATGCATGAAAGTGAAGTCACTCAGTCGTGTCCAACTCACAGTTACCCCATGGACTGCAGCCCACCAGGCTCCTCCGTCCATGGGATTTTCCAGGCAAGAGTACTGGAGTGGGGTGCCATTGCACACACATCTAAATAACTAATGCTCTTATATAAACCTGGATGCATACCCACTGGCCATCGCAAATGAAAAGATGACTTTCTTCCTCTGTATTATGGCATATACCTATTTTATCCCTCCTGTTACCTCCTTTCTCTCATTCATTCACTCATCAGACAGACATTCCTTAAGTACTTTCTGAAAGACAGTGTAGCTTATTAAGATGTGGCTTCTGAAGTCAGATAGCCAGGAATCAAGTCCTGGCTCTGACGCTTATGAGCTAAGTACCCCTGAGTGGGATATTTCACCTCTGTGTGCCTCCCTCTTCTCACCTATGAAATAGGAGTGATAACTGTCCTGGTGTCAGAAAGTTGTCGTGAGGATTATACAAAATGCCCCAGGCAGAGAACACTCTCAAGTTCACAGCCTCCTGGGGCAGACAGGCATGTACAGCAGCCGATACTAGAAACAAGTAAAGACGCAATGAGAGCCTAAAGGTGGAAGCAGGGAAGACTCCCTGGAGGAGGCATTGCTTAAAACTGTGCAAAGGCACCACAGGAGGCAGAAAAGAGCGTTCCGGCTTATAGGAACTGCATGTGGACTGGCATAGATAAAGCACAGGAAGCAAAGGGGGAGGAGAGGGATGAGTCTGGAAATATAAAAACAGATCTGGCTGCAAGAGTTCTGTTATTTTCTTTTTAACAAGGCTTTATCTGTACTTTATCTGGAAAACAATGGGGAACAACAAAGGAATTTAAACATAGCCTCTGACTCAACTGTCCGGTTACTGCCAAGAAACAACCACTTAGACCTAGCTCTACTGACATTAAGGTGACTGCCTTTACAGATAGTCCCTAACAGCAGTTGAGAGAAGCAGATCCATTCAAGGGTCGACCATGCAGCCTCTAGGACAGCCATTTGGAGGCTGGCTTCCCCTAGAGGACTTGCCTGAAGGCACTTACACTTAAAGTTATCTGTTCTATTGACAGCGAGAAGGGATTCCTTTAATCCCTAGGCTCAAGATTGAGGGGGCCCAATAAATGAACCTTGCCTACTATCTCGGCTTTTTAATTACTCTGCCTGCTTTAGCTGAGGCAGACACTCTCCATTCAATTAGTCCACGCCATGCTCCTCTGTCCCCAACACAGAAACCTGGAACCAGTTGCCATTTATCATCCTTCTTGCTGCTATTGATTTTTCCATTACCTCACCCTCAAGTCAAAACCCTTTTGTTGCCTCCCAACCCCTTCAGGCAAACATGCTTGTGACCACTGGCTTAGTTTAAAAATTTTATGTAGAAAAGTTTTATAACCAAGACTATAAGACACCCTGGTTTGTCCAGGACAAAACCTGTTTTCCCAGCTTAATTATCAAAAGCACCCTATTTCACTCTCAACAGTGTTCCAGCCTGGATGATAAATTGTACTGCCACTCCTTTGACAGAGATGGAGGTTTTAACCAAATATAATACTTGTCAATCAGTTGAAACAACTCTGATGCAAAGTCTCCACTGGCCCCCACCCCCAATCCTGCAAAGAAAAAATTGTCCCTATTCAAAAGGTGCTCTGATGTTTATCTGTGGACAGAAATACAGGTGAATTTCCTGAATGTTCACAGAATACTGTTAACCTTGATCCTTTAACATTGACCCTACAACATTGATGCTGCTGCTAAGTCACTTCAGTCATGTCCGACTTTGTGCGATCCCATAGATGGCAGCCCACCAGGCTCCCCCACCCCTGGGATTCTCAAGGCAAGAACACTGGAGTGGGTTGCCATTTCCTTCTCCAGTGCATGAAAGTGAAAAGTGAAAGTGAAGTTGCTCAGTCGTGTCCGACTCTTAGCAATCCCATGGACTGTAGCCCACCAAGCTCCTCCATCCATGGGATTTTCCAGGCAAGAGTACTGGAGTGGGGTTCCATTGCCTTCTCCGACAACATTGATAAACATCCTTAAATGCAAGTAGAGTACTGCACAAGTCATTTCATTCCAGGTGCCTAAACAACTTAACATGATTCCTATTATGCCTCAGCCAGAAAACTCACAGCTAAATGCAGTATGCAACTACAGAAACCATCTGATATAAAGGTCCTGGCACACCTCTTTCTTCTTTGTTCCAGTTTTTTGTTACATCTTCTGATGTGTGTTTTTATGTTTGAAATTTTGTAGCTATGTATTTTACTGCTGTAAATTACCTTAAATCCATCTTACAAGTTGGCTGTATTAATTAAATATTAAACAATGATAGTTTAGCATTTTTAACATCATAGAAAACAAGACTGAACTAAAGAAATTTGGAATTCAAGTTCAATCTCAGTGCCATGTACCTTGAGGGACAACCTCCTTTGAACTAGCAGCTGTGTCAAAGTATTCAGATATATAAATTTAAAAGACTCTGAGCTGGGTGACATAGCAGAGCCCAGCCCCACACTATACCATTTAGATGTGGAATTTGAACTCTCCTTAGTCAGACTTCTGACTCAATTTGTTTGTGGGTCGAGGTTATGGCACAGACTTTGAAGCCACATTACAGCCACAGAAGCTGTATGTACTTAGGCAAGTCGGCCTGAAAACCCCAAGAATGTTTCAAACTGTTCTTAGTTACTCTATAACCATTTTTCTTAAGAAAATGAGGCAATAAAGTAGTTTAGGTCCTTGTAAGTGAGCTGTGCCTTAATCTAGCTTCACTTCACGGTTCAGTGCAAAAGGAAACTATTAATGCTAAGGGGTGGCCATTTAGAGAGAAAGCTCTCGTAGTCTGAAAGATCAACCATTATTACTTACATAGGAATAGAATTAAAACGCAGACAGCAAAGTAGAATACCCTGATTAATTGATCAAGAAGTCATCAGTCTCTCAAAAGTCCCCATACAAGTCCCTCTGAACCCCGTATGCTTTTTCTTTTTTTCAATATTTATTTGGCTGCATCAGATCTTAGCTGTATCACTTGGGACTCTTCACTGCAGCACGTGGGCTTAGCTGCCCAAGGGATGTGGGATCTTAGTTCCCCAACCAGGAATCAAACCTGCGTCCCTGCACTGAAAAGCGGACTCTAACCACTGGACAACCAGGAAAGTCCCCCCATGTGCTTTTCAACAGCCCCAATAACAATCACCCACAGCCCAAAGCCTTACCATTCACTAAACACATAACCTTGAGCAGTTATACTTTTTGTGCCCAGGCTTCTTCATTTACCAAATGACTTTTTTTTTGCTCCACCACTTGGCTTGCAGGATCTTAACTGCCTAACTAGGGATGGAATCCAGGCCACCACAGTGAGAGCACTGAGTCCTAACCTTTGGACCACCAGGGAAGTCTCTATCAAATGAAATTTATAATAGGATCAACCTCATTCATGGTTCAATTAAATGAAATTACATTTGTAGTTTAAAACAAAGTCTGGCCCATAGTAAGTGCTCAATATGCACTGCTGCTGCTGCTAAGTCGTGTCAGTCGTGTCCGACTCTGTGCGACCCCATAGACGGAAGCCCACCAGACTCCTCTGTCCCTGGGATTCTCCAGGCAAGAACACTGGAGTGGGTTGCCATTTCCTTCTCCAATGCATAAAAGTGAAAAGTGAAAGTGAAGCTACTCAGTTGTGTCCGACTCTTAACGGCTCTATGGACTATAGCCTACCAGGCTCCTCCGTCCATGGGATTTCCCAGGCAAGAGTACTGGAGTGGGGTGCCATTGCCTTCTAGCTACCATTAATATTTTTTAATAGTACCACTGCATCCCAATGCCTTCCGTGTGTTAGTCAAACTGCTAGGATCTATCTAACACCATCTTAATCCTCACCACAACCTTTGAAGACAAGTACTATTACTCCCACACTGAGGTTTCAGAGGCTGACCCTTCAGCTAACACAGGGAGGAGACAAGTTTTAATCCTGGTCAGGCTGATACCGAGATTTTATTTTCCTATGACATCAAGATGGCTTTAATTCTTGATTTGCTACATTAAAAACAAGGCAGAAAGCAAAAGCAATGACATCCAAATATTTCATCATGACATGGTAATTTGATTTTTAAAATGCTACATGAATGGAAAAATGTCTGAAAAGTTTTGCAGCAAACTGTTAAACAGCATTTACCTCTGGGAAGTAAGATTGGGAAATGGTGTGGGGAAGGCTTTTTACCGTGGGCTGTCCACATTTTTATACTACTTGATCCTGTATACAAAGCACAAGAGTTTTAATGTAAGCATTTTATTGAGGCATATCACACAAACAGATAAGGACATGATTTGTGAATAAACAACTGGATGGAGTATCACAAACAAAGCGAGTCCATGGAATCAGAATCAAAGAAACTGAACGCTACCAGAACTTCCAAAGACCCCCTCGTGCCTCCTTCCATCACTAGCCTTCTGGCAAAGGTTACCATGATCCCGACCATAGATGAATGCTAGTTAACACTATAGATTAATTTGGCTTGATTAGTCTTCTATAACTCTAATGATGTGGTATTTATGTGTTATGTCTGGCTTCTTCCTGTCAACACTGTATATCTGTCTGATCCATATTATCATGCATGGTTGTAATTCCTCCATTCTCACTGAGGCAGTGTTTCATTTCATTCTTTGTTATAAATATATGTATATATACCAGCATTTATTTTTCCATTTCATTTTTGTTAATGCATTTGAGTTGTTCCGAGTTTGGGGCTATTGTGAATAGTACCGCTTTGAAGATTCTTGATATGTCTTTCATGCCATGTGGACACTTTTCTATTGAGCGGTTAACTGGAGAATTGCTGAGTCATAGGGTCTGACTGTGACTTCCCTGGTGGCTCAGTTGGTAAAGAACCCACCTGTAATGCAGGAGACCCAGGTTCGATCCCTGGGTCAGAAAGATCCCCTGGAGAAGGAAATGGCAACCAACCCCAGTATTCTTGCCTGGGAAACCCCACAGACAGAGGAGCCTGGTGGTGGGCTACAGTCCATGGAGTTGCAAAGAGTCAGACACGACTGAGCATATAGAGTCTGATCACATTAAAGCTTTGAAAGTGTAATTTTTAAAGAAATGGATGTAAATCATTGGTACATCACCTTAATTTCATCTATCTGTATGCATTTGACCTCTTTACCCTATATAGGTCCTACCTATGTCCGTATCTTTTTATCTGAGCGAAAGTGAAGTCAAGTCGTGTCCGACTCTTTGCGACCCCATGGACTGTAGCCCACCAGGCTCCTCCGTCCATGGGATTCTCCAGGCAAGAATACTGGAGTGGGTTGCCATTTCCTTCTCCAGGGGATCTTCCCGACCCAGGGATAGAACCCAGGTCCCCTGCAATGCAGGCAGACGCTTTAACCTCTGAGCCACCAGGGAAGCTTATCTGAGTAGTCATCTCTATTAAAATTAGGCCAAGTGCTTGGTCAAGAACCTAGCCTTCTACAAGATCAGAATGTCCTTCAGAAAGTTGTCTTTCAGGTTGACGGCATTTCCTGAGAAGGCAGTGTACTCTACATATGAAAACACACCACAGACCTCAGTTACAGATGACCTTTCCAGTTCACCCACACTGGTGCTAATAACAGTATCAACAATCACAAGGGGTGCTAAGTGCCACATAGAAATTACCTTTTTCATCTCAGGTTTTCATGGGTACATTTTGTCCTGGACTGGACTCAGCTCCCACTTTACAGGCCCCATCTTTGGCTGGGCAAGGTGGATCTGTCTACTCCCTGGTAATCTTCATTTGTCATAAAAACTGCCCCAAATCCCCTCCTGGCCACCCGGGCAGACTTTTCTCTGGCAAATCATCCAATTCCTCTGCTCTTGTGTTCTTCCCTGCCCGCATGGCCATGGACTCCCATGGCTGGACTGTCAATTCTCCCAGGTGGGGCCATGGCTTCTAGCTTTTCAGGAGGAACAGGAAGGGGAGTTGCTATTCTCTGAGATGCTCTGAGCTCTAAGAGCACTGGGGCTGAGACCAGCCTAGCAAACCGCCCTGGGCACAAGGGTCTCAGGGGTGAGGAGCCCAGGAGAGTCCTACCCCTCATGATGAGACCTGTCCCACGATTAGCACTTCTCAGACCTGGGTGCTGGGTAATACTTTTACCAATGAAATACTGATAGTTATGGCTTATCAGAGGGCAGAATACTGTAGTTAAAGCCGGCCTGGGAGTCAATCTGCCTGGTTTCAAATTCCAGTTCTGCAATTTATCGTGTGTCCTGTGTCCCTGGGTTGTGAAGAAAAAGATAATGTAAGTGCACAGCTAGCACAGAGTAGGCACTCACAAAATAATAGCTCCTATTACAATATTATTATGATATAGAGGTTAAGGCCATGGCCTTTGAAGTCAGATCACTCAGTCAAAATCCAGCTCTATCCACTCACTACTGCATGACAAGGGCAAAGTATTTCACATTTCTATGACTCAGTTTTTTTCATCCATAAAATGGGCATCTTAATTGTATCTACCTTAGAAGCATCACAAGGATTACTGAAAGAATATGTTCATATTATAATACTGCTTAGCATATAAAAAGTCTTATATATAGTTTAACTAGATTAACTATGGCCATTGTTGCATGTTGATTAAATAAATATTCTCATACAAGCCTGTCAAGTGTAAACAGAGGCTCTTGTGATTAACACAAGAGTCATTTAGGCACAGATATTCACAGATGAATAACACAACCCAAATTTACTGGAAAACATTTCTGAGTATATAACACATTTTCTCAATCAACTGGTGGTTAAAGATAGAACCAATGCCATAGGAGAGGCTGGGACACTTTTTAACAATAAAAAGGGGGGCCCTCGTATTCAAAGGGTACAAAATCAATGGTTTGGTCATTTGTTTCTTTATTTTATCCTCACAGAGAATTGAACCCTAGAGAAGGCATGTGACATACCCAGGGTCACCCAGTGTGGTGTTCAGGATTGGAGGTCAGCCTGAGTTCCTGTCCCGGGCACTCTACCATGCAGCTTTTCAGGCTCTCCTCTGAGACATACTGGAAGTCAAATTATCCTTTAAAAGTTAACTTTATGACATTTGCTCATTTTTAATGAGCCTTTACCTTTTCCTTTACAAAGAAGCTAAGAAATAGTTCATTCACTGAAAAATCTGTAAATTCAAATTGCCTGACCTTTGGGCATGGAGCTTCTCACCTGTAAAATGCAAAGAATACTTGTTTCCCTCTCATCCAGGGAGCAGTGACAAGGTATGCCAAGGAATGAGCACAGCTTAGAAAACAGCTCCAGGACAAGACGAATTATGGTGCTTCTCCCAGTCCTGATCAGACTAGGAAAGTGACCTCAGTGGTTAGATGATAACTTCCTCTCAATTATGTATCCCATTCCAATGGCTGCAGTCCACAGGGTCGCAACTTCACTTGCAATACCTTAACACCATTCTCCGCTCTCTCCTCCTCAAAGACAAGCCAACAGGCTGGCACCCAGGAGTTGGGGTAACATGCAGAGTCTCTTCGGAGAAGGCAATGGCATCCCACTCCAGTACTCTTGCCTGGAAAATCCATGGACAGAGGAACCTGGTAGGCTGCAGTCTGTGAGGTCACTAAGAGTCGGACCCAACTGAGTGACTTCACTTTCACTTTTCACTTTCATGCATTGGAGAAGGAAATGGCAACCCACTCCAGTGTTCTTGCCTGGAGAATCCCAGGGACGGTGGAGCCTGGTGGGCTGCCGTCTATGGGGCTGCACAGAGTCGGACACAACTGAAGTGACTTAGCAGCAGCAGCAGCAGAGACTCTTGTCAAAGGGACATAACACAGCTTAGACAGTTTCATGCCATAGGCTCAAGCATTCACTTCCATGACATTCCCTGTAATTCGTCCTCTTCCTCCACTCCTTTGACCAGCTGGAGCAGCTAATATTTCCTAGGTGATCGATTTCACAGAATGAGGGAGCACACAGCAAGGACCATTAATGCATAATGAGCCTTTATGGACAATACTGGCTTTTCACAATCTGACAGATAAGCCCTGCTCTTTCACCCTTAAGGACATGATGTAAGCCCTTGAATCTGGAAATAACACTCTTAAAAGTCAGAAAAGACCTTCTGACTACAGAGTATCCATTATTCAGCACCCCTTAGGATGCACAAGCGAAAACCAGAGGCTGTTAACAGAGGTTTCCCCAGGACTCAAGAGGCAAATGAGCAGCCTCCTACCAAGAGCATCCCTTATCTCTGGCTCCACCCCTTCCTGTCTTTTGTCAGTTGCTGGGAGAGGAAAAACAGTCAACATAAACTCAACAGCAATTTTGGCCAGGGTGTAAATCCTCTGAAGGCTTCCCTTGAAAGCAACTAGAGGAAATAAGAAATTGACATGGAGGAAAAAAAAACTCAAGGAGATAGACAACTGTAGATCTGACTGAGAAAAAAAAATCTCAGGGGACAACTGCAAATGTGTTTCTGGATAAGTAGGGAGTCCAAGGTAGAGGCTTAAATGAAAAACTGGGAAAAGGAAGAAAGATAGTTTTATCCATTCAAATTTGGAGATCTGGGTTGAAAATTTATCACAAAAGCACAGATGAAAATACTGAGGAATAAAAGCAGCTATTCACACACATACAAATGTATTCTGTTTGTTTCTGTTCTGAAACTTGTGAAAAACAATGAGGCAGGTTAGTGAGCTGCTGAGGTCTGGCTGTTTTTTTTTTAATTGGTAGAAAATTGCTTTACAATGTTGTGTTGGTTTCTACAATACAACATCACGAATCAGTCATAAATATATATAAATCCTCTCCCTCCTAAGCCTCCCTCCCCATCCTCCGGCTCATATTTTACACACTATCATGTGTAAAACAGTTAGTGAGAAGCTGCTATGTAACACAGGGAGCCCAGCCTGGCACTCTGTAATGTTCTATATCTTGACTTGGGTAGTAACTCTACTGGTTATTTATAACCACTTGCTGTGCATTTTTAGTTTATGACTTTTTAATTTTACAATAAAATTAAGTTTAAAAAAAAAAATTTCAAGTACCCAAGACTTCAGAGTTATATTCAGGAACTTCAGTAGTTTAACAAAAGGATGGAGCTAATAACAGAATAATTCATGCAAGAGAAAGCAAACATAGCTATTTAAGTAAAAGGCACTCCTCTTCCAGCTTAATTTTACGGTTTGCTTTGGTGTGGAGACTCAAAGTCTGCATATAAAAAACCACAGCAAACTGTATCTGCCCCAATGATAAATGTAGCACACCTACCAACCAGGTGTGTATAACTTTGTGGACATTCACACCTCAATACTGTTCACTGTTTACAGAGCAATCTCACATACCTTAACCCACCAGTGACCAGAGTTATCCCCATTGTGGAGATTAAAAAAAAAAAAAAGACAGCCTCAGACAGGAGACTCCCTCCAGGGACAACTCAAGTAAGAACCAAATATCAAATCTACACCAGATTTTACCCACCTGGGGACCCTTTATGACAATGACTTTCCCATGCTCAGGAAGTTCAGAGTTCCATGTTTTTTCCATGTGGAAATAATGAGGTGAGTAAACAGGTAAATAATTGTTATCAAGAGGATGTCACCTCCTCCGAATCACCTTCACTTTTCAATCAAAGGACAGCCCAGGGTGTTATAAAGATTAGCTTTCCTCACTAAACCACAAACATCTTGAGAGTGGAGCTGTGTCTTCTCATTTCTGGAACTCTAGGGCTTTGCATAGTTTCTAGAATATGCGACATGCTCATGACACTTGTGCTAATAAAAAAATAAACAGATAAGGGTACAGACTACTGAATTCACAGTACTGAATTCAGTACCACCCCCTACCATCATTCCTGCACAGCGCCACTTGCATTAAGCCTTTTCAAAACAGCTAAAATGACAGGCAGTAACGCCCTTTCAACAGATGACCAGTAAAATCTCTCTTCCCCTCCCTTTAGAGTTTTTTAAGTTTTTTTGGTTTTCTTGTTTGTTTTAATCACTGCTACTCTGTTCTCCTGCTCTGTCTTCCGTTCTTAACAGGAGCCATATTCTCCAATTCTAAAGAAAAGGTTTCATGTGACATATAAATTCAGAAGCTGAGAGGGCTGACAGGTTAATTATAGACACAAAGAGTGGGGACAAATGGACTATGAGGTAAGCAAGTCTAAATGTCTCTCCCCTGGATAAGCATTTATTAATATGCCTGCAAAGATTTACTAGGCACAGCCAGGTTCAGCTCAGTGCCAAGCTTGGGCACGGGGGTCCAGATTTGGGAAAGGTAGTTTCTGCACTTGAGGAATCTGGCTGGTGCCTGGGAAGATAGTATGTACCTGGCAATACTCAAAGTGGCCCCCTGGGGACAAGAGGTGGAAGATAGGGAGGAGACAGTGCCTAAGAACTGAAGCACCTGTCCCTTCTAGGAGTGGGATGGTTAAAGAAGACCTCATCAGTTCACTAGGCCCACCTGGAAGGAAACGTAGGTAGGACTATGGCTGGACAGAAGACTCAGAGGAGGCCCTGATTCTTTTTCTCCTGTACCTTCCATATTCTTTCCGGGGCTGGAAGCAGGGACTTAAGTCAAAATGACCTGTAGGTACTCCCCTCCCTCTCCAAACTGCCCCTCTAAAAAAGAGGAATGTTCAGATGACTGGAAAGGCAGGTCTAGGGTCACCTTCAGCAAGCAGATGAGCCCAAGAATGGAATGAGAAGCCTAGCAAAGAGTGATACCAGAGTGCTTTTAGCTCCCCTTTTAAATTCAATCCAAAAATTTCTGGGCCAACTTCCAGGTGGCACATTGAATGTGGCACCTCTCAGTGGGACCTCAAGCTTGCCTTTAGCCCAGACTAGATGACCAAACCTGGGCTTCCAAACGCTAAGTCTGGATCTCCCTCGGGTTTCCACTTTATTTGGGAATGATGGATCTGGTCATCTCCAGTTGAACCTGGGCCGTTCCAAATAGATGAGGGCTCTCTTAGAATTTTTCAAACACCACTTCCCCCTGACACACACATAAAGTAGGACCCTCATCGCACCCCTCCCTGTTTAAAGCTGATCGGTTGATAATCCCGAAATGCCAGGCGAAATATGTCACAGCCATCTCCCGCAAAGGAGTGGAATATCCAAGAGGGTTTATTCGGGTGGTAAAATCCCGCCATTTCTCCAAAAGACATTAGAGAGGTAAAACGGCCATGAATGAAGTCCAATTAGTTAGACTTCCACTGTTGTTAATTTCACTCGTCCCCCGCGGGCCGCCCCTATCACCACCCCCGGCCTAGTAAACCTCCCACCCGCTCCACCTCAGTTTCTAGGTGGTTCCTGCTATTTCCAAACTGCTTTCGGCCGCTTTACGGCGTTGTTAGAACAGTGGAGTGCTATCTCCCAGCGAGCGGGATCTGCGGGAACACTGAGCCCCTCGCCCGTTGACAAAGCGCGTCCACACGCCCGCCAAGCTTTCAAGGCGAAGGAACGAAAACTGGCCCCCGCTGTCCTGCAGACGCGGTAAGTGGATGCTCCGCAGGTCCTGGCTCGCCTGCGAGCCGGGCGTCCGGCAAGGGCGGCGGGCCCGAGACGTGCGGAAAGCGCTCCGCGCACCTGGCGCACCTGGACGCGCCCGGAGATCCCAGCTCCGTCCCGGGCTCAGAAAACCGCCGTCTCCGACCGCGCCCACGGGGCTCCGGCCGCCCCAGGTCCCCTTCAGGGCACGCCACTCCCCAGCCCGGGATGGCTCCGCTCCCCGCACGTCCCGGGCTCCTCTTACCCGGGAAATGGCGAGAGGCTGCTCGAAGTCCTTGCCCCCCACGAGGCGGAAGCCCCAGGGTCCCGGGCCCTGCAGGACTATTTGCAGGGTGGTCATGGCGCGGCGACGGCGGGTGGCGACCCAAGGGGACAGACGGGGCAGGACGCGGAGTGGCGAACTGTGCTCCCTGGCAGCTGTCGGAGAAAGAGCGCGCGGCGCGGTCCGGTGGAGCCTGCGGCGGGCGGGAGCTAGGCAGGAGGAGGGCGGGGGCGGCTCCTCCCAGGCCGCGTCGCGGCCGCCAGCCCCTCCCGTCCTCCCGCCCGCGGTCCGCAGCACGCGGCCCGGGCAGAGAGTCTGGCCCGAGAGCCGGGGGTCAGCTCAGGGTCTAGGGATCTAAACAGCCCTGCCCCGGGCGCAGCCCGGCCGGGCTCCCAGCCCCACCGCGGGCGCTAGGTGAGAGGCGGGCAGGTTCCGGTGACCGCGGAGGAGTCTACGCTTGAAAACCAGTTTGAAAGTGCTTTACAAAGTCACCCCTTTGAGGTCAGCTCCATTTTCACATTTGCTTTCATGTAAACGACAGTGATGTTTTAAAGATGCTGTCCAGTGATCTCGCTAGAAAATGTGAAGCAGTCAGGGCATTTATAGCTCCATTTTACAAATAAATTAGCTGAGTCGGCCTGAGATTAGAAGACTTGCCCGAGGCCACGCAGCTGACAGTGGTGTAACTGGACTGTTGCGCAGGCTCCCCTTACTAAAGAACCCCAGACTGGAACTTTGTTAATGCTAATGAGACCGTCGCCAGAGTTTGTAAGGGAACTTCAAAACCTTCCTAGAAACCTCTCCTACAGGCTGGATTCGCCGTAGATTCTGACCTTCCCAACAATTCAGACCTCAAGTCTGAGGCAGACCAGCTGCGTGTAGAGGTAACCGGGTTGAGTCCAAACACCTGGGTTCCCAGGGCGCCGCTATCCTCCTAAGTGGGCTCTGTCCCCCTCGCTCTGGAGTACATTCGCCAGGCCAGATCGCACCACGTCTCATTGCCCACTTACTCTTGAGTGAAGCTGAATGCCTAAGAAGCTTGTAGGGCCACCCACGGAATGGCCCCAGCTCCCTTTCTGATCTCATCTCCTTGTGCCACTCTCTGCCCACACCGGCCTGTCGCTCCAGCCTCAAGGCCCTGCATCAGGGCTCCTGGAATGCTTTGCTCCAGACATCCTAAGGCTCGCCCTTTGTTCAGATGTCATGGTCTCAGTCCGGTCATCTCCGAGAGCCCTATTTAAAACTTCCTGTCCAGAACACCGAGTCACCTTCCTCTGCTTTTATTTTCCCATTATGTTTATCATCATCTGACAAAATCAGTATTTCACTAATTTGCACCCGGCCTCCACCCCTAAGGTTTAGTTCCCCAGGGGTAAGGGTTTTTATCTGTTTGGGTCACTGCTGTATCCCAGAGCCTAAGAATAGTATTTAATGAAGGCAATACATTGGCCAACCTTATGACCTTTGAATCTCAGGTTCTTCATATTTTTCTTGGCTCCAATTCATGCTGCCACCTGAGCCCCAGTGTTCTGTCTCCTCGTGATACTGGCCTACCTACCCAGATGCCCTGTGCAGAGCTTTACACATATAGGGATCATCTTACTTGTCCAATTGTGTCACAGGACAAGTGACTGGTTTGGGAATGGTTTGCTTGAATTTAGAAATTAAAGTGGATTTATGTCATCTATCCATCCCTCTCATTTTGCACCCTGATATTCTTTTCTTTTAATTGAAGTTTAGTTGATTTACTATTCAGACATATGTTCTTTTGCAGATCCTTTTCAAAGTTATAACAAAATAATGAACATAGTTCCCTGTGCTATACAGTAGATCTTTGCTGTTTATCTGTTTTATATAAAGCAGTGTGTATCTATTAATCCCAAACTCCTAATTTATCCCTTCCACCCACTCCGCATCCTGATATTCTTGGATGTGAGAAAAAAGAATAGTGTTACCACCAGGAGCCAGCTACCTGCTCCATCAAAGCCAAAAATTATCTTTTTTATTAACAAAGATGAATATTTTTAATAATAAAAGGTATAATTCCCAAATAATATAGATATTATAAACCATTAGACACCTAACAACAAAGAAACAAAGATACATAAAACAAAAATCAGAAGAAATATAAAGGAAAAGAAAAAACATAATCATTGTGAGACATACTAAGATTTCTCAGAGAATAATTTATCAAGTGCAGAAAAAATAAGAATGGGAGCATCTTGAATGATGTTATTAATAATTTAAATCTAATAAATTAATATTAACATTAACTTTTATTAATCTTATATCCTACACAAATATATTTAAATTTTTGTATCTCATACACTGTTATTAGATAAAATTATACCATCTTTGATTAAGATTCTCCTGATTTAAAAACATGCTTGTGTTTCAAGTCCCTGCAGAATTTGGGAGACTAACCAAATTCTGGGTCTGCCCTAAGATGGGGAGCAGTTTTGAATATTTTGTGTCTTAGGAAGAGAAAAAGGTTGAAGAGCCACAGCTCTTGTGCTCCCAAAGGTGGGAACTGCCTCTCATTCATCCCTAGATGTATAGACCTGATACATCGTGAGTGCCAACAGTTCCTATTCTTTACAGTATTCTTTTTGGATATAGGGCACTGGTACATAGGTTACATCATTTAGTTTTTAAACGTTGTCAGTTGTAGTCTGGCGCTACACAGCAAAAGCTAAAAACAGTCAACACTCTGACCAGGCCATTCCCTTTCTGGGCACTGATTCCAGGATATAATTTAAAAGAAAAAGCTATATGTACAAAGATATTTATAGCTGCATTATTTATAATGACAAAAAAAAAAAAAAAAAAAAACCTGGAATTAAGCAGCCACAGAAAAGTAGCTAAATATGGTATGGCCATGTGAGGGAGTAGTGCACAGCCTAAAAATGATAATCATAAAGTCTATGAGAAGGCATGGAAATGTGTTTTCAAGATTATATAAAAAAAGAATGAAACAATTATTTCTAAACCAATTATTATTTGTAGACAAAATTATTTATAGAGTTTATAAATAAAAAATAAAAATTATGTCTACCTACTGCCAAAAATTAGGAGACAGTACAAAAACTTTGAGAGATGCAATTGGAGAAAAAAAATTTTTTAATATTGGGTTGGCCAAAAAGTTCATTCAGGTTTTTCCGTAAGATATTAAATAAAAACCCAAACGAACTTTTTAGCCAATCCAATAACTTCTTCTAACATGACGTAAAGTTTTCAAAATAAAAATTAATTAAATGGCCTCAGCTCCTTGGATGGAGACTAAATGCTAATCTTTCTCCCTGTGGGGGCCCTTGTCTTCTATCTTTTTGATCTCCTTCCCCCTGCTCCAGTGAACTAGCTCTGAGTTGGACACACAGCCTCTATTCAGAAAATGCCCAGTGATGGATTGACAACTGTGACCCCCAAAGACAAGCAACCTTGTTTTATCTTAAAACCATTACTTATTAATTCAAACTCTACAGTTCCCTCAGACTCTTGACTCCTGCAGAGTACTAGTTGAATGGTCTTAACCTCTCTAAACTTCAGTTACCTTGTTTATTATTATTATAATAAATTCCATGGAAATTTTTTGATCTAAAAATCTTTTAGTTCAAAAAACTAATAGTTTTTTAGATGAAAATACCTGTGCGTGAGGGGGTGGGGGTAAGGTAGAGAGGATGCTGAAGAAATGGAAGCAAGGAGGATGGGAAAAGGACAGAGGAGCAGTGATCTAGGAAGTCAGGGAATAGTGGGCCTTTCCAACTGTTCAGTTTTACAAGTGGACAGAACAGGTTGGGTGGCTGTCTGCTAGTGGATTCCCGAGCTAACAGGCCCGCCCCCCTCTTGGCTTCTGCAGAGCTGTCTACTCCCACACCAAGGGTGCAATTGCCAGGACCCTTCAGAACCACTGCTTCCTGGAATAGCAGCCTCATTCCTTTTTTTAATTAACTCATTATTTTTTAAATGCATTTATTTATTTATGTTTTGCTGTGATGGTCTTGTGAGACTAAGGCTGAGTTAGGCGTTACAGACCGTCTCATTTAATTTCCAGGACAAGTCCTGGACTAGCTCAGGGGACTACAGAGCTCCCATTCCTGGAGATCGTGCCCATGACCCCTCCTCTGGGACTCAAGATGGGGCGTAAGTGACTCCGGGATTCCAAGCCTACACTGAGATCTGAGGCGGCTCTGTCCAGGGGTTAGAGAGCCGGAAGCTCTCATCTAGCCGCCTGGGGTGGGGCTGGGGCGCGCGCAGCGGCAGCACCCCTATCCCCAAACCAGTGCAACTGCCCGGGGCACCTAGATCTAAAGACATCAGGGCAACTGTTTCTTCTCCCGCTGAAAAGAACTGAAACACTGAAACCCAAGCTCAGAGGTTCGCAAAACAAAGACATCTTTTCCCGCCGGTCCTATCCCGCTTGTCTGGCCCAGCAATTCGCGACCTCACTCCCCGGGTCAGCGTCCTGTACTCAGTACGGTGTACTGGGATCCCACGCGCCGGTCCAGGACCGCCGACCCGGGGGAGTTGCCCTCCGCTGCGCCAGGAACTGGGCAGGAAGTTCAGCTCCCAGTTCTTTCCTTTCTCCGGCTTTTTCGTTCAGTCTGGGGGTGGGGGGGGAGGTGGAATCCTGAAGTGGCCGTTAGGGATTGGGCGGCTCTGGGATTCCTGACAAAGAGCATGCTTCAGGGAGCCGGGGCGGGCGGGGGGGGGGGGGGCGGGGCCTAAGGACACCTGGACACCGGAACTGGCTCAAGTTCCCTCCTGGCTGATAAAGGTGTGGGCAGATCAGCTGGGGGATCTAAGGCCTGCCGTGTGCCTAGCAGACAAGCAGCTATTTTGTCCACCTGCTTCCTGGCTCCCTGAACATGTGGCACAAAAATCTTCAAATCGTCAAAGAGGCTAGACCACTACCATTTCTCAAGCATCCCTGAATGTTCAAAGAAGAGGGCATCCCTGGTGGCCCAGTGTTAAGAATGTACCTGCCACTGCAGGGGAACAAGGGTTCGATCCCTAGCCTGGGAAGATCTCACATGTGGCAAGGCAGCTAAACCGATGAGCTGCAACTGCTGAGCCCACACACCTTAGAGTCCCTTCTCCAAAACAAGAGAAACCACAGAAGGAGAAGCCCATCCACCCCAAAAAACAATAGTCCCTGATAACTACAACTAGAGAAAGCCCCCAACACGGTAATTAAAATCCAGCACAGCAAAATAAACTAATTAATTATTTTTAAAAAAGAAGAAATTCCAAAACAGAATCATAGATAAGGTGGCTCCTATTGAACCTCTGTATTGGAGAAGACAAAAAGATAATGTCATAGAGTAGTGTTGTTCACAAGATAATGGATTGTTTAAAAAATATAATTTATCTGCTAAGACCTGAATTTGAAGTTGGGGGATTAACATATTTCATTACTGTTATTATATTTCAATGAACTTTTATGTAACCTCATGAGGAAAAACTTCAGAAGTCTAAATTTGAGTCTTAGTGCAGTTGGACCCACCTCTTGGTCACCTCCCCAAAAGATGAAAGGTAGCTTGGGGTCAGAGTTACCCACCTGATTCTAGCCCAATATTCAGAAAATGAACTTGGTCTTCATTACTAAACAAGTCAGAATGTGTACTAGGAACTTGACATATATGGTTGTATTTATCCAGAGAAGAGGCCAATGAAGTGTCATGATGCCCTTATTATAGGAAAAAGCTGAGGCACCGCTGCATTGCCCAGTTCTCTCTTTGTGGAAGGACTTAATTTTCCAGTTCCTGGGAGATGGACACCCTTTAGCTTTTAGCCCCCTCAGGGACTGACACTCCCCAGGGGCATGCCTGTCCCCAGGCTGTGTTCAGTGACTGATCTTAGTGGGGATAAAGGACCGGCCATTTGTCCCAAAATGGGCCCTCTCTGATGGGTCATTATGGCTTGGCTCCAGGGCTCCGTGGAGCTCAGCTTCTCCTTCTGCCCAGTCCAGCTTCCTGTCACACCCTCCACCAGGCATAGAGCCCAAGGGCCCTTCTTAATAAACATCCTGCCTAGAAACCCTGTCTCTGAAACCAAACTCAGCCTGCACAGAGAAGTTAAGAGACTTCCCTAAAAGCACTCAGTAACCAAGTAACAGAGAACAGTTTGGGCTGGGGAGGCAGAGGAGGAGCTATAGTGTTCAGGAGACTTTGTAACAGAAAAGGGGGGGACAGGAGGTTACTCAGGGATTCTTAGGGTCCTAGAAGATTCCCCATGTTCCCAACTCACAGAGGGCCCAAGGCACAGGTCTTCTTTCTTCACTAACAGGGTCACCCCCAGCCCATGTGTCAGCAACTTGATTAGAAGTCTTTGGTGGGATGGCGTTTTGGACTTCTTCCTTGGAGGAAGTAGAAATTGAGATAAGCTTTAAATGTATGAGCAAATGAGAAGGCAAAAAGGCTATACTAAGCAGCAGAAACAGAACAAAGTAGTAGGAAGGGTGGGGGATGATCTATCTAAATGACATTACTAAATGATCGGCAGCATTGAAAATTCTGTGGGGTGGGTTAAGTGCCAGTGACCTGCTGCGGTGTGCAGTGGGGACAAAGTCTTTCCCTCCATCTCATCTCATTCCTCTCATCCTACCCATTCTCTCTGTGTGTGGGACATCCTCCCCCAAATCCACTTCCTCTCAGGGTTTGCCCATGCTGCTGGTCTGGTCTGGCCATGGCTGATACTGAAACCAACTATTTATAGACTTCAAGGACAGATGGAGTGGCAGGGCCAGTTTCCATGATGCCAGGGCTCCTGGAGGGTGGCTTCCTCTCTGCTGGGTCTCCACCTACTCCCTCTGGGTCTGTCTTCTCTCCTATCTCTCTGAAGCTCTACTTCCGTGTGGTCATTCCTTGGGTAGCATCAGGGCTGCCACTGGGTACCCTAGCAATGATAACTGACTCTAGGTACCACCACCTAGTGCCCACTTTCTGCTTTAGATCACATTCTAGGCTGGGGAGAGGTCTCAGCCATCACCACTGGGTGATGGGCCTGGGGGCTTCTCCTGTTCCCAGGACTAGTCACTAGTCACCTAGGAGCCTTCAGCTCCTACCCACTGATCACCTGAGTTTATGAATCCCAGAGGGTCATAAGAGAGGATACAAATTACAGATGTCTAGAGTTAAAAGACGTCAGAAATAATGGAAAAGATATGAAAAACATTATATATTATATATACCTAGGTATATAAACTGAATCACTCTGCTGTATACCTGAAACTAACACATTTTAAATCAGCTATACTTCAATGAAATAATTAAAAACAAAAAGGTAAAAAAAAAAATTAAGATGGGAAAATGACTATGAAGATATCTGCTATCCTGCCAGATACTAGTTCCTACATTGGGTCTTGGAAGCATGATAAAGAGAGGGCTATGTCATTGGTCAGCTGTGAGGATTCGGCTGTTTCTTCTGTTTTGGTCAACAGCTGTCTGTTGACTACTTCCCATTTGCTGCACACTATTCTGTGCACTAAAAAGTCAACAGCAAACAAAACAGACAAAAATTTTCTCCTCTGTTTGGGATGGATATGTATACACTGCTATATTTAAAATGGATAACCAACAAGGTCCCACTATATAGCACATGGAACTCTGCTCAATGTTATGTGGCAGCTGGGGTGGGAGGGGAGTTTGGGGAAAAATGGATACACGTATATGTATGGCTGAATCCCTTCACTGTCCACCTAAAACTATCACAACATTGTTTGTCAGTCAGCTATACCCCAATAACGAATAAGAAAACAAAACAAATTTTCTCCTTCATGAAGCTTACATTTTAGTGTAAGAGATAAACAAGATAAACAAGTAAACCCTATGGCATGTTTTGTGGGTAGGTATGTATTTAAATGTGTGTATGCTGCTGCTGCTGCTTAGTCGCTTCAGTCGTGTCCGACTCTGTGCGACCCCATAGATGGTAGCCCACTAGGCTCCTCTGTCCCTGGGATTCTCCAGGCAAGAACACTGGAGTGGGTTGCATTTCCTTCTCCAATGCATGAAAGTGAAAAGTGAAAGTGAAGTCGCTCAGTCGTGCCTGACTCTTAGCGACCCCATGGACTGCAGCCTACCAGGCTCCTCCGTCCATGGGATTTTCCAGGCAAGAGTACTGCAGTGGGGTGCCATTGCCTTGTCCGAAATGTGTGTGTATGTCTATGTTATTTGCATGCGTGTTTTCCTGCCCAAAGGGCCTAAGAGCAAAGATGCTCCAGAGCAATGAGTACACTTGCTTTCCTAACCTTGTTTTTTAAATACTGTAAAAGGAACCAGGGCTTCTCAAGGAAATTCTAGGGCTGCAACAGGATAAGTACAAGAGGAACCTGGAATAGCTTTTTATGCAGAAAGTATGAAAGTACCTGAAGTACCTGAATAAGTGGTGGATGCATTGCAGGAGAGGGAAATGTGACATCCTGGGACCTGTGGGAGTCCTTAGGACGGACCACCAAGTGACGATTCTTGGCTTCTCAAGCAGGGAAGAAGTCAAGAGCAGCCATAATGAAGGGAAAGCAAGTTTATTTAGGGAGAGACACGTTCCATAGGCGGAATGTGGAACCCTCTCAAAACATGAATGCAGTCCTGTGGCATGGGGTCATAGGTTTTTATAGGTTAAGTATAGATAGTTTCGTAGGCTGAGTGGGAGAAATCGTCTTGCTATTTCAGAATAGGGTGGAGGTTTCCCAGGAATTGGACCACTGGCTACTTGGCTTTTTTTTGGTCCTGTCATGATGTAAGGGGGAGCGGTTTTAGTGTCTCAGTGAAGGTATAATGAGCTCCAGGTCAATGACCAGACTATTCTCAAGGCCACCTTGGTTTCAACTGGTTCCAGCTGGTCTTTATCACATCGGAACAACTGTGCCTCTTCTTCATTATCTAGTGTTGGTGTCCTGCCCCTTTCCCTCTCATTCTCTGCTCAGAGATTTTTACTTCCTATTCTTGTGGGAAGCAGAAGGTTGGTGGTCCATCTTCTATAGTTGCTTCTGGGCTGGGCAGGGGCATCAACCCTGCCTGTCAGGGAGTAAAAGTCTCTGGATGCCTGGTATAGGGGGTCCCAGGGGCAGGACAACTTCTTGTTTTAAGTCAGAGGGCAGTATGGGTTGGAATCCTTGCACGGCCATCATTTTAACGTGGAACTGTTGTAAGCCAGAAGACAGGAACTTCACCAAGGGATTAAAGAGGCATGGTCCAAAGAGGAGGAAGAGAAGGATGACCATGACTGAGCCCAGGGCGGGTAGGAACCGAGGAAGGCTAGGGAGAGAGGGCTTCCTTACTGGTGGACCAGATGATACTAGGGTCTGACCCCTGGTTGTAGCTGTGTAACCATGATGCTTGCTCATAAATCTTTTTGATGCCCACCTCAATCTGGTCCAAATAATTAACAGAGGTACAGCAGGTTTTGTTTATAACCACACAAACACCACCCTGCTTCTCTAGGAAGTAATCCAAGGCCAATCTGTTGTCTATGACCACATTGACCAGTGAGTTTAAAGAAGTTGAAAGTCTATTTAGGGCATTTCCAGCTGTCAGGGTTAGGCTCTCTAAAGTGTTGGTTATATTTTCTAGGGTTACCTCATGGTAGGCAAAGCCTCCTCATGGAGCTGCCAACCCCTCTTCCAGTCGTATCCCTGCCAGTATTAATCTGATGGCCCTCCTGGGACTGTATTGAGTATTGTTATGTGTTGTGACTGTGAATGGGACTCAATGTCCTAATATACAGGCTCCCTTATGCCACACAGTGTGAATATAAGGAGAAGCATTTACATAGGGGTCAAATTTTCCCTGGGGTGCCCTTGTCTTGAGGCCCTCATTCTGGGGAGTGCCACATGTGCAGACATATCCTGAAAGTACAGATATCTAAGATGTCTGGGAACCAAAGACTTTCACAAGTAAGCAGCCATTCAGATCTGTGGAAGGGACAAGTTATGAACACAATGCGCAAGGGACAAGAGCCCATTGTTATATTCAAAATAGTAGAACCCCGGAGCATTCAATGCCCTCAGCTTAGATGAGATGGTGTAGTAAGAAGGTATTTTTATTTTATTTATTTATTGGGCTGCACCAGGTCTTAGTCGTGGCACATGATGTCTTCAGTCTTCACTGAAGCATGTGGGTTCTTGTGTTCAAGCCCTCTACCTCCTTGTTGGTAGTCCCAGTGGGGACTACTAGCCGTAGGACAGTGGGGGTCCTGGTTGGGGATTGCACTCCCCACCCCCCACCCAAGGTAGATTACATATCCTTGATTTGGGGCTGTGAGTTCATCAGTTCATCAGGACCGGCTTTTCTCTTTAGAGGTGCAGCAGGTAGAAAGGTGGAGATTGCCCCCAAGTAAGATTCATGGGGTCGCAAAGAGTCGGACACAACTGAGCGACTGAACTGAACTGAAGTCCATAGAACATTGTCAGTGTAGTGAATTGCTCTGAGAACTAACTGGGGTCTTGGGGAAAATGTCCAGATTTCTCTTTGCAAGTCATAGGAAAAGGGACGTGGACTCTGTTCCTCTGTCAGCAGTCGGCACTTCCCTTAAGGGACAGAGTTTGGTATTGGGAGGCTGATAGGTAGCTGTGCTTCCTGTAGTACTGGTGGGACTCACCTCTAGTAACAGAGGATTCAGGACAGGGCTGGAAGGATAAGGTGGTAGGGTTTCCCGGCACCCAGGTGGGGCACTAGAGGTAGGCGGTCTGGAAGCCTGCCCCCTATCAGAATTGGAGGAGGGGGCAGGAGTTCCCTGATGTGGACCTCAAGGAGGTGGGCTCATAAGGACATCATCTAAAGCATGAATGCCAACTAGGAAAAGGAGAGGGAGTACAGGAGTTTGAAAACCATCTTTTTGTAATATCATTGTCAAAATTAACTCCAGCAAGAATCATCACTGATGCAAAATCTAGCGTTTGATGAGGAAGAGGATGTTGGTATGGTCTTAAACTATCTCCCCACAGATTGCTTATCAGATGCAAAGAAAAAACAAAGAAAGAAAGAAAGAAACCAATACATAGTGACCAAGCAAGACTTCCTTTTTTAAAAAGTATTTATTTATTTGATTGTGCTGGGTCTTCATTGCAGCATGCAGGATCTAGTTCCCTGATCAGGGATCAAACCCTGGTGCCCTGCATTGTGAGCACAGAATCTTAGCCACTGGACCACCAGGGAAGCCCCAGGACTTGCTTTTGGTGACACCTCCCCCAACCCCTTTTATTTAGTAGAGGGTTGTCTGATGTTTCCTTGTGATTTGGTTCAGGTTATGCTTTCCTGGCTGGAATGTTACATAGCAATGCAGCATCCTTCTCAGGATGTTATGTTTAAGTCACAAATTGTTCTTTAGCCCCTCACAGGTCAGTTCAGTTGCTCAACCGTGTCCGACTCTTTGTGACCCCATGGACTGCAGCATGACAGGTCTCCCTGTCCATCACCAACTCCCAGAGTTTACTCAAACTCATGTCCATTGAGTCGGTGATGCCATCCAACCGTCTCATCCTCTGTTGTCCCCTTCTCCTCCCACCTTCAATCTTTCCCAGCATCAGTCTCTTTTCCAATGAGTCAGTTCTTCACATCAGGTGGCCAGAGTATTGGAGTTTCAGCTTCAGCATCAGTCCTTCCAATGAATATTCAGGACTAATTTCCTTTAGGATGGACTGGTTGGATCTCTTAGCTGTCCACGGGACTCTCAACAGTCCTCTCCAACACCACAGTTCAAAAGCATCAATTCTTCGGTGCTCAGCTTTCTTTCTAGTCCAACTCTCACATCCATACATGACTACTGGAAAAACCATAGCTTTGACTAGATGGACCTTTGTTGGCAAAGTAATGTCTCTGCTTTTGAATATGCTGTCTAGGCTGGTCATAACTTTTCTTCCAAGGAGCAAGCATCTTTTAATTTCATGGCTGAAGTCACCATCTGCAGTGATTTTGGAGCCCAAGAATATAAAGTCTGCCACTGTTTCCACTGTTTCCCCATCTATTTCCCATGAAGTGATGGGACCAGATGTCATGATCTTAGTTTTCTAAATGTTGAGTTTTAAGCCAGCTTTTTCACTCTCCTCTTTCACTTTCATCAAGAGGCTCTTTAGTTCTTCTCTTTCTGCCATAAGTGTGGTGTCATCTGCCTATCTGAGGTTATTGATATTTCTCCCAGCAATCTTGATTCCAGCTTGTGCTTCTTCCAGTCCAGTATTTCTCATGATGTACTCTGCATATAAGTTAAATAAGCAAGGTGGCAATATACAGCCTTGACGTACTCCTTTCTCTATTTGGAGCCAGTCTGTTGTTCCATGTCCAGTTCTAACTGTTGCTTCTTGACCTGCATACAGATTTGTCAGGAGGCAGGTCAGGTGGTCTGGTATTCCCATCTTTTGAAGAATTGTCCACAGTTTGTTGTGATCCACACAAAGACTTTGGCATAGTCAATAAAGCAGAAGTAGATGTTTTTCTGATGCTAATCATGATCTTCTGGCAAGGTGGTGTTGAAGTTTGCCATGTTGTTACCGAACGCAAGTTTCCTGTGCGCGGTGAGGCCAAACACCACCAAAATGTTATGTTGGAGTTTGGAGCAGAGAAAGGCCCTTGCAGGGCCATACAAGGAGACAAGTGGCTGATGCCCCTCAAAGCCCAAACTGCCTGAAGGGTTACAGCAAAACAGTTAAAGACCAGGTAAGGGAGGGGTGGTCACAAGGTACGTGATCAGCTCATGCACAATTCTCTGATTGGTTGGATGTTAAGAATTGTTAATCAATTCTTAGGTGCCTGTAGGTGAGGGCTTTGTGCTCATTGTCAGCAGGCAGTTAATTTCTTCCATTAAGTGAGTGAGTGAAAGTTGTTTGGTTGTGTCCAACTCTTTGTGACCTCATGGACTCTATAGTCCATGCATTTCTCCAGGTCAGAATACTGGAGTGGTAGCCTTTTTCCCTCTCCAGGGGATCTTCCCAACCCAGGGATCAAACCCAGCTCTCCCACATCGGATTCTTTACCAGCTGAGCCACAAGGGAAGCCAAATTTCTTCCATTTGGTGGTGGTTTTAGCATCTGAAAAATGCAGGAAATAAATGCTTGAGATCCTATTAGCTGGATACTTCAGAGAGGAGCTGTAGCAGAAGATGTGGGGAAGGGTCTGATCCGAGAAGAACCCATAGGGTCCTGCTCAGTTACAAATGGACTATAGTCTTCAAAAATGGTAATGTCATAATAGACAAAGGAAGGTTTTGGATATGCTTCAGATTAAAGGAGAGTAGAGTCAGACAATCCAAATGTTATATATCTGATAGTAGACTTGTCCATGGGGTCGCTGGGAGTCGGACACAACTGAGTGACTTCACTTTCACATTTCACTTTCATGCATTGGAGGAGGAAATGGCAACCCACTCCAGTGTTCTTGCCTGGAGAATCCCAGGGACCGCAGGGCCTGGTGGGCTGCCATCTCTGGGGTCACACACAGTCGGACACGACTGAAGCAACTTAGCGGCAGCAGCAGACTTGACCTTGTACTGGAGAGAAACATGGATACAGATGGGAGAAAAGCCTTGTAACAATGTTACATTTACTGGCTGATAACTCTGTGGTTGTAAAAGAGACTATCCTTACCTTTAGGAAATATATGCTGAATTATTTAGGGATAAAGGGCCACATGTATATAACCTATTCTCAAATAGTTCAGGAAAAAAAGTTGTGTTTTTGTGATAGTGTGTGTGAAAGAGAGAGAGACAAAGAGAATGCAAATAAAGCAAATGGGATAAAATATTAGCAATAAGTGAATTTGGGTAACGGCTATATGGATGTTCTTTGTACTGTCCTTATTCTTGGAACTTTTCTATAATTTTGAACTTAATTCCAAATAAAATGTTTTCTAAGGAAAAAATATACAGCATGATAGATGGTGTTATGCTCTGTGGAGCAAGGTTGCAAATACCAAGTGATGAGGGAAGATTAAGCAGCAGGACCCTATGCCCCACATTCTCTGCTTTAGCTCTTCTCTGAAGTACCTAGATAATAGTATCTCATGTTTTTCAGATGCTAAAACCACAACCAAATGGAGGAAATTAGCTGCTTGATGATCAGGAGCCTGTAGCCATCGGTCTTCTGGTGCCTATGGATTGGTCGCCATCAACCAATCAGAGAACTATGCACAAGTTGAACATGCTCCCTGGGACACTCGGCTCTCACCTTGCTGAAGCCCTTCAGGGAGTTTTGGTTTTTCTGAGCAAGACCCATATGTTCTCCTTGCTTGAAAGTTGCTCAGTCATGTCCAACTGTTTGCAGCCCCATGGACTGTAGCCTGCCAAGTTCCTCTGTCCATGGAATTCTCTAGGTCAGAATACTGGAGTGGGTAGCCATTCCCTTCTCCAGGGCGTCTTCCCATGGCCCTGCAGTAAACCTTTCTCTGCTCCCAAACTCCATGAACTCGCCTTCAGTAACAAGACTTCAGGAAAGTTCTTGAGTCAAGACCTGAGCTAGGTGAGTGAGCAACCCATGTAGCTGGGGGAAGAGCATTTCAGGTGGAGGAATAGTAAGTTCAAAGATGGAAACAAGCCTGGCACCTTCATTGGCAGGGAGGCCAGTGGGGCTGAAGCTGAGTGAGGGAGGGGAGGAGTAGGAGATGAGGTCAGAGAAATAACAGAGAGCCTGATGGGCATTTGAGAACCACTAGAAGGAACCACTTGGAAGAAAAATTATGACCAACCCAGACAGCTGATTAAAAAGCAGAGACATTACTTTGCCAACAAAGGTCCATCTAGTCAAAGCTATGGTTTTTCCAGTAGTCATGTATGGATGTGAGAGTTGGACTATAAAGAAAGCTGAGCACTGAAGAATTGATGCTTTTGAACTGTGGTGTTGGAGTAGACTGTTGAGAGTCCCTTGGACAGCTAAGAGATCCAACCAGTCCATCCTAAAGGAAATTAGTCCTGAATATTCATTGGAAGGACTGATGCTGAAGCTGAACCTCCAATACTTTGGCCGCCTGATGTGAAGAACTGACTCACTGGAAAAGACCCTGATGCTGGGAAAGATTGAAGCGGGAGGAGAAGGCGACGACAGAGGATGAGATGGTAGGATGGCATCACCGACTCAATGGACATGAGTTTGAGTAAACTCCAGGACTGGTGATGGAAAGGGAGACCTGTCGTGCTGCAGTCCATGGGGTCGCAAAAAGTCAGACACGACTGAGCAACTAAGCTGAACTCAACTGAAAAGGAAGAGGGACAGTCCTAAGGGCTTTGCAAGGAGGATTAAGATGATCTGTCTTTTGTTTTCAACACTGCTTGCTGTGTTGAAACAGATGGAAGAGGAGGCAAGAACAGGAGCAGGGGAGCCATAAGTGGGTTGTTGTAATAATCCAGGAGAGAGATGATTATTGGCTAGGACCCAGGGTGGATGCAGAGGACTCTGCAAGCAGTATTTGACTTCTGGCTGTATTTTAAAGCATTTGCTGATGGATAGGAAGTGAGATAAAGGAGGGGTGTCAAGCATGACTCAAGTGTTTTGGCCTGAACAGCAGCAACAAGAATGGAATTTCCATTAACTGAAATGGGGGAGCCTGTGGGAGAGGCCGCTTTGGGGATATACTGAGGAATTTAGTCCTGGACATACTTGAAGTTTCCGACACCCATGCAGTATTTCAGTGGAGGGGTGGATAGGAATCAGGCCATGGGAGAGCCCCAGGCAAGAGATGAGCATATAGAGGACTTTTTAAAGACACAAGAGTGGATGAGGACACCGGGGAAGTAGAAAGGGAGGCAACATCCAAGGATTGGGCCTAGGAACGCCAACTGCAAGCTGCTAGCCTGGCAAATGAGGAGGAACTACCAGAGGAGGCTGAGAGAGGACGGCCAGTGAGGGAAGAGGAGAGCCAAGAGGCGGTGGAGTCCAGGAAGCCGAGGGAGGAGGAAGGTGTGATCAGGGGTGTCCAGTGCTGCTGACAAGATGAGGGAGCTGGGATTTTTTTTTTTTAATTTGGCTACTCCGGATCTTCTTTGCAATGTGCAGGATCTTGCTCACGGCATTCCGGCTCTTAGCTGCAGCTTGCGAAATCTAGTTCCCTGACCAGGGATTGAACCCAGGGCCGCTGCATTGGGAGCTCAGAGTTTTAGCCACTGGACCACCAGGGAAGTCCTAGGGATTTAGATTGAAAAATTGTCTTCAGGGTGTAATGCTCTTAAGGTCACTGAGGGTCCTGATGAAAGGATTTTGTTGGCACGTGGGGGCAAAATCCTGATTGGAGTGGGCTCAAGGGGGAATGAGAGGGGAGGAATTGGAGATAGCAAGTAGAAACAGCTCTTTTGAGGCCTTTTGCTGTAAAAGGAAGGAGTGAAATGAGGCAGTAGCTGGAGAGGAACAGGATCAAGAGAGGTTTTCCTTAAACGAATATAGCAAATTGGTGATTCTTTGCTGGGTCCTCGAAAGGGACTCCATTGTTTATTATTCTCTCTCTGACCTGCCCCTGCTCCCAGCTGACCCTGTAAAGCACCACCCCACCCCCCTCCCCGCCTCCAACCTAGGGTAAAGTTTAACTTGCTGTCTGTCCTGTTTCTTCCTACAGCTCTTCCTGAAAGCTCTAAGCTCTCTCTTCCCAGAGTTCCTCTTTCCCCGTCTCATCTGGCCTGTTGCTCCTGTAATTTCCTACAAGTGTCCTCTTAGACGCACACCAGCTGCTCTGCCTCATCCCCCTTTGTGATGGCTGTCCTCCTGGACTCTCAGTGCCCTAGGTTTAAGGAGCCCCATTTTAATCTTTTGGAAACTTTTCCAAAATACTTGAGACAGTCCATCTGCAATGTATTCTCACCTCTAAATCCACAATCATTCTGTGGGTAGGAAGTATTTTATCTTAGAAGAGATTTCAGGAAGTGGTATCAGTTGAGGGTGGAGTGGGGCATAAGACGATGAAGTCTTAGTGACAGAGAGGAAAGAACAAATCCAAGATAAGTTCCAAGGAAGAACTGATAGATATTGTCAACAGTTGTATGACAATGTGTGTGTGTTGAAAGCCTTTAATACAGTATACTCTTTGATCTGGCAATTCCACTTCCAAGAAATTAATCTAGGGGGAAAAGTAGACAAAAAGTATGCCAAAGGTTGTTCATCATGTACTATCCATAGTTGCAAAATACTGGAGACATCCTAGGCATCAGCAGTAGAGGGCTGCTAAGTAAACTGTGTGATCACTAAAACAATGACATAGAGGTGAATGTTTTGTCAAAAATGGTGCTTGTCTGTTTACAGTAGATAGGACATGGAAGCAACCTAGATGTCCATTGGCAGATGAATGGATAAGGTAGTTGTGGTACATATACACAATGGAATATTACTCAGCTATAAAAAAAGAATGCATTTGAGTCAGTTCTAATGAGGTTGAAACTGGAGCCTATTATACAGAGTAAAGTAAGTCAGAAAGAGAAACACCAGTACAGTATATAATGCATATATATGGAATTTAGAAAGATGGTAACAACCATCCTATATGCAAGGCAGCAAAAGAGACACAGATGTAAAGAACAGACTATTAGATTATGTGGGAGAAGACGAGGGTGGGATGATATGAGAGAACAGCATTGAAACATGTATATTACCATATGTAAAACAGATAGTCAGTGCAAGTTCAACGCATGAAGCAGGGTGGGCACTCAAACCTGGTGCTCTGGGACAACCCAGAGGGATGGGGTGGGGAGGGGGGTGGGGAGGGAGGCGGGGAGGGGTTCAGGATGGGGGGATGCATGTGCACCTGTGGCTGAATCATGTCGATGTGTGGCAGGGGCCACCGCAGTGTTGTGAAGTGATTGTCCTTGAATTAAAATAAATATATATTTTTTTAAAATAAAGGTGCTTGTGGTAAGTAAAAAAGCAGGTTGCAAACACATGTGTTACACACATGCTTATGTATGGAGAACATATCAAGATGTTATATCTCAGTGGCAGTGGTTATGCAGGTGCTCTGTTTTACTTCAATAACTTTATATTTTTTAAATTTTCTTTTTCATTTTTTATTTTAATTTTTTATTGAAGTATAACTGATTTACAATGTTAGTTTCAGGTGTATAGCAAAATGACTCAGTTATACATCTATACATCTATTCTTTTTCAGATTCTTTTCCCTTATAGGAAAAGAAGATACAAAATGTTGAGTATAGTTCCTTTTGCTATAGAGTAGGTCCTTATTGGTTATCTATTTTATATATAATAGTGTGTATATGTTAATTCAAAATTCCTAATTTTTCCCTGCCCCCTTTCCATTTTGATAACCATGTTTGTTTTCTGTCTGTGAGTCTATTTCTGTTTTGTAGATAAGTTCATTTGTATCTTATTATTATTTTTAGATCCCACATGCAAGCAGTATCATATGATATTTGTCTTTCTCTTTCTGACTTCCTTCACTGATTATGGTAGCCTCTAGGTCTATCCATGTTGTTGTAAATGTTATTATTTCATTCTTTTTTATGGCTAAGTAATATCTTTGTTTTCTACATCTGTGACTCTGTTTCTGTTTTATAAATAAGTTCATTTGTACTATTTTTTTAGGTTGCACATATTAGTTATAACATATATTTGTCTTTCTCTATCTGATTTACTGCACTCAGTATGACAATCTCTAGATCTATCCATGTTGCTGCAAATGGCATTATTTCATTCTTTTTTATGGCTGAGTAATATTCCATCACACACACACACACACACACACACACACACACACACACACCCACCCACCCACCCACCGCACGTCTTCTTTTTTTGGTATTTATTTATTTGACTGCACTGGGTCTTAGTTGAGGCTTGCAGGATCTTTACTGTGTCACACAGGATCTTTTGATTGCTGCACATGGACTCTGAGGTTGTGATACATGGGCCCAGTAGTTGCGGTGTGCAGGCTCTTTAGTTCTGGTTTTTGGGCTTTGGAGCACAGGGGCTCATTAGTTGCTCTGCAGTGGGAATCTTAGCTCCCTGACCAGGGATTGAACTTATACCCTCTGCAGCGGAAGCATGGAATACTAACCAATGGAACACCAAGGAATTCCTTTCATCTTTGTTTTCCTTTCTCAAGATTGCTTTAGCTATTCAGGGTCTTTTTTGCCTCCATGAAAATTAAAAAAATTTTTGTTCTAATTCTGTGAAAAACATCATTGCTAATTTGATAGGGGTTGCATTGAATCTGTGGATTGCTTTGAGTAGTATAGTCACTTTAACGATATAGATTCTTCCAGTCTAAGAATGTGGTATATCTTTCCATCTGCTTTGTGTCATGTTTGATTTCTTTCATCAGAGTCTTACATTGTTTGGAGTTCAGATCTCTTTACTTCAATAGATAAGTTTATTCCTAGATATTCTTTTTGAAAGAAAGTGAAGTGAAAGTGAAGTCGCTCAGTCGTGTCCGACTCTCTGCGACCCCATGGACTGTAGCCTATCAGGCTCCTCTGACCATGGGATTTTCCAGGCAATAGTACTGGAGTGGATTGCCATTTCCTTCTCCAGGGGATCTTCCCAACCCAGAGATCGAACCTGGCTCTCCCACATTGTACACAGATGCTTTACAGTCTGAGCCACATGGTAATTTAGGTGGTTTTCTTAATTTTGCTCATTTTTTGTTGTTAGTGTGTAGGAATGCAACAGATTTCTACACTATTAATTTTGTATCCTGCAAGTTTACCAGGTTCATTGATGAGCTCTACTAGTTTTCTGATAGCATCTTTAGGATTTTCTATCTATAGTATCATATCATATACAAAGAGTTTTACTTCTTTCTTTCCAATCTGGTTTCCTTTTATTTCTTTTTCTTCTCTGATTGCCGTGGCTAGGACTTCCAAAACTATGTTGAATAAAAGTGGTGAGAGTGGACATCCTTATTTTGTTCCTGATCTTGGAAGAGATGCTTTCAGCTTTTCACCATTGAATATGAATTTAGCTCTGTATTTGTCATATATGGCCTTTATTATGTTGAGGTAGGTTCCCTCTCGGAGAAGGCAATGGCACCCTACTCCAGTACTCTTGCCTGGAAAATCCCATGGATGGAGGAGTCTGGTAGGCTGTAGTCCATGGGGTCACTGAGTTGGACACGACTGAGCGACTTCACTTTCGCCTTTCACTTTCATGCATTGGAGAAGGAAATGGCAACCCACTCCAGTATTCTTGCCTGGAGAATCCCAGGGACGGGGGAGCCTGGTGGCTGCCGTCTATGGGGTCGCACAGAGTCGGACACGACTGCAGCGACTTAGCAGCAGCAGCAGGTTCCCTCTATGCCCACTTTCTGGAGAGGTGTTTTTTTTTTTTTTAATATAAATGGGTGTTGGGGACTTCCCTGGTGGTCCAGTGGCTAAGACTCTGCAGTCCCAATACAGGGAACCTGGATTCCATCCCTGATTGGGGAACTAGATCCCACATGCTGCAACTCAAGAGTTCAAGGGCTGCAACTCAAGATCCTGTGTGCTGCAGCTAAGGCCTGGAATAGCCAAACAAATAAATGGGTGTTGAATTTTATCAAAAGCTTTTTCTGCATCTATTGAAATGATCATATATATATATATATATTTTTTTAATTGGGTTAGAAGGTACCAGGCTGGCATGTGAGTGGCTTCTCTGTCTGACAGAGTCAGTGAAGGCCCCACTCAAAATGTAAGGTGTGAGCAGAGGTCTGAGGAAGAGAGGAAGTATCTGGACTATATTGGAGTATCATATGGTTTTTATTCAATTTGTCGATTTGGTATATCACACTGATTGACTTGCAGACATTGAAAAACTCTTGAATTCCTGGGATAGATCCCACTTCATCATTGCGTATGACTTTCCATGTATTATTGGATTTGGTTTGCTAGTTTTTGTTGAGAATTCTTGCATCTATATTCATCAGTAATACTGGTTTGTAATTTTCTTTATTTTTTTGGCATCAGGGTGACGGTGACCTCGTAGAATTAGTATGGAATGGGAGTGTTCTTTCCTTTGCAATTTTTTGCAATAGTTTCAGAAGGATAGGTGTTAACTCCTAAGTGTTTGATAGAATACATCTGTGAAGCCACCTGCTCCTGGACTTTTATTTGCTGAGCGTTTTAAAATCACTGATTGCATTTTAGTGCCTGTAATTCATGTGCTCATATTTTCTGTATTCCTGGTTCAGTCTTGGGAGATTGTCCCTTTCCAGGAATTTGTCCATTTCTCCTAGGTTGTCCATTTTATTGACATATAGTTGCTTGTAGTATTCTCTTATGGTCCTTTTTATCTCTGTGGTGTCAGTTATAACTTCTCCTTTCTCGTTTCTAATTTTTATTGATTTGTACTCTCTCCCTTCTTTTCTTTAAGTCTGACTAAAAGTTTAATAATCTTGTTTGTCTTTTCAAAGAAGCAGCTTTTAGTTTCGTTGATCTTTTCTATTGTTTTGTTAGTCTCTATTTCATTTATTTCTGCTTGGATCTTTATGATTTCTTTCCCTCTACCAACTTTGGGTTCTGTTTTTTCTTATTTTAGTTGTTTCAGGTATAAATTTAGATTATTTGAGATTTTTCTTATTTCCTTGTGTAAGATTGTATTGCTATGAACGTCCCTCTGAGAACTGCTTTTGCTGTGTCCTATGGGTTTTGGATTGTTGTGTTTTTGTTTCCATTTGTCCCTAGGTATTTTTTTATTTCTTCAATGACTTTCTGATTTCTTCTTTGATTTCTTCAGTGACCCATGGTTGGTTGGTAACATATTGTTTAGCCTTCATGTGTTTGTGTGTTTTTGCAGTTTTTTCCTTGTAGTTGATTTCTAATCTATAGCATTGTTTGGAAAAGACACTTGATATTATTTCAGTTTTTAAAAATTTACTGAGGCTTGCTTTGTGGTCCCACACATGATCTGTCTTGGAGGGAAGCAGGTAATGAGAAAAAGAAAAACTCTGTCTTATGTCCTGCTTCTTGCCTTCAAGTATAGATGTATGAGGATGTGAAGCTTGGAGTGGCCATTGCCGCCAGCTGATAATGATGAGAGGCCAGGAGAATCAAACACTAACCCAGAGCCCTGTCTGCTTTCCTGTGAGATGTAAGACATACCTGTGTCCCATAAGCTGCTGCTTTGCATCACCTGCTGCTATAGCTGAAGTCATTCTTAACAGATGCAGGCAATATGGAGAAGCACGAAGTTCTTGGTAGCCTTTGAGCTTTGCAAATCTGCAACACTACATACTGCGCCAGTGAAGGGTCTGTGTGGCAGTGAGGAGGCACAGGCAGTGAGGCTGGACCACACTTTTGAGAGGCTTGTGAGTGGTAAAGAGTAAGATGACGTGGATTCCTGAGGGACGCATGAAGATTTTTTCTATGCCATTGATACTGTTGTTGGCTCTGGCAGAGGACGGAGGAGGGACATACTGAATTTTCATTCAGGCACATAATAGGTGCTCATCAAATAGTTGTCTTTATTCCATGAGGTTACTCTTGGAGATGCTGTAATCTTTGAGTATACTTTAGATGTTCCAGAGGTATACTGGTCTGCAGACTGGTCCTTGATGGCTGTCCTTGAAAGCAGTAGAATCAGTGGAGAGGACCCTGGCTTTGCAGTGAGACTGAATCCACTTGCTGTAAAACCTTGGGCTGGATTTCTGAGTCTCAGGTTCCTCACCTATAAACGGAGATAAGAATATCTACTTTATAGTTTTGCTATGAGAAATAAACGAGATAATGCATGAAAATTACTGGTACACAGTAAGCACTGGGAAAACTGGAATGCTCTGTGGTGGGCCATTGCAGGTTGCCCTTCAAACACACTTCTTGTTCCTTCTTCCTGACAGAACCCCCTCTTTGGTCCAGATGTCTCCCCCTCCCTGATGAAAAAACCCAGGCTCAGCTTAAGTGACATTTCCGAGGTTTCATAACCTAGTAAGTATCAGAGGCAGTACTTGAATCCAGGTGTTCTAACTTGCAGCCTATTGTTTTTTTTTAATTTATGTTTATTGAAGTATAGTTGATATACAGTGTGTTAGTTTCCAGCATCGGAGAAGGCAATGGCACCCCACTCCAGTACTCTTGCTTGGAAAATCCCATGGACGGAGGAGCCTGGTGGGCTGCCGTCTATGGGGTCGCACAGAGTCGGACACGACTGAAGTGACTTAGCATAGCATAGCATAGTTTCCAGCATACAGCAAAGGGATTCATATATATATATATATATATATATATATGAATGTATATATATACACATATATACACATTTATATTTTTTTTTCATATTCTTTTCCATTATGGTGTCAACTGAAAAAAAAAAAAAGAGCACACCCTAGAAGCTGCTGCTGCTGCTAAGTCGCTTCAGTCGTGTCCGACTCTGTGCGACCCCAGAAGACAGCAGCCCACCAGGCTCCCCCGTCCCTGGGATTCTCCAGGCAAGAACACTGGAGTGGGTTGCCATTTCCTTCTCCAGTGCATGAAAGTGAAAAGTGAAAGTGAAATCTCTCAGTCGTGTCCGACTCCTAGCGACCCCATGGACTGCAGCCTACCAGGCTCCTCCGTCCATGGGATTTTCCAGGCAAGAGTACTGGAGTGGGGTGCCATCGCCTTCTCCTCTAGAAGCTGATAGTTCTGTCTTATTCTGTCTTTTGGAGGACATCGAGCCTGGGAGACAAGACTCTCAGGTCACTCTGAAGGACTCCTCCCAGGCAAATTCCGATCTTAAACAAAAGCCTTGTAGGGGGAATTTGCATTTCTCTTCCTGTGTCTTTGAGATGTAAATGTTCTACCTGATCTTAAGGTGTTGTGTGTGTGTGTGTGTGTGTGTGTGTGTGTGTATGTGTTTGAAAACTTGACCTCTGCCGTGCTATTTTGGGGAGTGAACTTTCTGGATTCTTTTCAGTTGACGTAGTCCCCATTCTCTTATGGAGAAATCTCTTTTGTCTTAGTGGTTTGAGTCACTATTAATATATATCTCATTAATAGCCAGATGATAGATGCTTTAAATTAAACTGGAGAAACTTCTAAATTGGTAGCTTTTTAGAGAACTTTCATTATAAGCACCTGTCTTATTGGTGCCAATGAAAAAAATCAAAGGTGAAAATATAAATATGTCCGTATCTCTAATAGTTAACTTAAAAACTCCTTTAGTTTAAATCAAACAAGAAAAACTGGTTTTGAAAACCTTATAGTGTTCTTGGCTTCTGCTCAATGTGTCTTACAGATGCTAATAAAAACATTAAATTAGATCCATTAACAGGAAAGAAAGAACTTTAGGGAAGGTGTAGAGACATTTCCCCAACAAGGAAGAAATTTTAAAGGTACTTACTTATCCCAAATAGATAAGAAATCTTTAGGTAGTTATTTTAAATGGGATAAATAAAATGGACATTTATGGGATTAAAACACAAGGTTTTGGTATTACACGTTTGGGTGCTAAGTCAATCATGTCTGACTCTTTGCAACTCCATGGACTGCAGCACACCAGCCTTCCCTGTCCTTCAGTATCTCCCAGAGCCTGCTCAAACTCATGTCCATTGAGTCAGTGATGCCATCCAATCATCTCATCCTGTTGCCCCCTTCTCCTGCTCTCAATATTTCCCAGCATCAGGGTTTTTTCCAGTGAGTCAGTGCTTCGCCTCAGGTGGCCAAAGTATTGGAGCTTCAGCATCAGTCCTTCCAATGAATATTCAGAGTTGGTTTCCATTAGGATTGACTGGTTTGATCTCCTTGCAGTCCAAGAGACTTTCAAGAGTCTTCTTCAACAAAACAGTTAGAAAGCATCAATTCTTCACTGCTCAGTCTTCTTTGTGGCCCAACTCTCACATCCATACGTGACTACTGGAAAAACCATAGCTTTGACTAGATGGACCTTTGTCAGCAAAGTGATGTCTCTGCTTTTTAATATGCTGTCTAGATTGGTCATAGCTTTTCTTCCAAGGAGCAAGCATCTTTTAATTTCTTGGCTGTAGTCACCATCTGCAGTGATTTTGGAGCCCAGGAAAATAAAGTCTGTCACTGTTTCCATTGTTTCCCCATCTATTTGCCATGAAGTGATGGGACTGGATGCCATGAACTTCATTTTTTGAATGTTGAGTTTAAAGCCAGCTTTTTCACTGTCCTCTATCCCCTCCACCAAGAGGCCCTTTAATTCCTCTTCACTTTCTTCCATAAGGGTGGTATTATCTGCATATCTGAAGTTATTGATATTTCTCCCAGCAATCTTGATTCCAGCTTGAGCTTCATCCAGCCCGGCATTTCACATAATATACTCTACATGTAAGTTAAATAAGCAGGATGATAATATACAGCCTTGATGTACTCTGTTCCCTATTTGGAACCAGTCTGTTATTCCATGTCTGGTTCTAACTGTTGCTTCTTGACCTGCATACAGGTTTCTCAGGAGGCAGGTAATGTGGTCTGGTATTCCCGTCTCTTTAAGAATTTTCCACAGTTTGTTGTGATCCACGCAGTCAAAGGCTTTAGTGTAGTCAATGAAGCAGAAGTAGATGTTTCTCTGGAAATCCCTTGCTTTTTCCAACATCCAACATACAAAAGATGTTGGCAATTGGATCTCTGGTTGCTCTGCCTTTTCTAAATTCAGATTGTACATCTGGTAGTTCTCCGTTCACATACTGTTGAAGCCTAGCTTGAGGGATTTTGAGCATTACCTTGCTAGCATGTGAAATGAGTGCATTTGTACGGGGTAGTTTGAACATTCTTTGGCATTGCCCTTCTTTGAGATTGAAATGAAAACTGACCTTTTCCAGTCCTGTGGCTGTTGCTGAGTTTTCCAAATTTGCTGGCATATTGAGTGCAGTACTTCAACAGCATCATATTTTAGGATTTTATTTATTTTGTAAATAGCCTTTAAATTTTGTTTTATTTATTTATGGCTGCACTGGGTCTTCATTGCTTTCTCCGGTTGTGGTGAGCGGGGGCTTATTGTGGTGGCTTCTCGTGTTGCAGAGCACAAGCTCTAGCTGTGCAGGCTCAGTAGTTGTCCTGCGACATGTGGGGTCTTCCTGGACCAGGGATTGAACCCGTGTGCCCTGCCTTTGCAGGCAGATTCTTAACCACTGGATCACCCGGGAAGTCCCCATCTTTTAGGATTGGAAATAACCCAGCTGGAATTCTATCACCTCCACTAGCTTTTTTTGTACTGATGTTTCCTAAGGCCCACTTGACTTCATACGCTAGGATCTCTGGCTCTAGGTGAGTGATCATACCATCGTGGTTATCCAGGTCATTCAGATCTTTTTTGTATAGTTCTTTTATGTATTCTTGCCACCTCTTCTCAATATCTTCTGCTTCTGTTAGGTCCATACCATTTCTGTCCTTTATTGTGCCCATCTTTGCAGGAAATGTTCCCTTGGTATCTCTAATTTTCTTGAAGAGATCTCTAGTCCCTCCCTACACACACATGCACACACATACAGCCTTCCTGTTCTATTGTTTTCCTCTATTTCTTTGCATTGTTCACTTAGGAAAGCTTTCTTATCTCTCCTGTTCTTTGAAACTCTGCAATCAGATGGGTTTATCTTTCCTTTTCTCCTTTGCCTTTGACTTCTCTTTTCTCAGCCATTTGTAAGGCCTTCTCAGACAACCATTTTGCCTTTTTGCATGTCTTTTTCTTGGTAATGCTTTTGATCACTGCCTCCTATACAGTGTTACAAATCTCCATCCATAGTTCTTCAGGCACTCTATCAGATCTAATCCCGTGAGTCTATTTGTCACTTCCACTGTATAATCATAAGGGATTTGATTTAGGTTATACCTGAATGGCCTAGTGGTTTTCCCTACTTTCTTCAACTTAAGCCTGAATTTTGCAATAAGAAGTTCATGGTCTGAGCTACAGTCACCTCCCAGTCTTGTTTTTGCTGACGGTATAGAGCTTCTCTATCTTCAGCTACAAAGAATATAATCAGTCTGATTTCAGTATTGACCATCTGATGATGTCCATGTGTAGAACTGTCTCTTGTGTTGTTGGAAGAGGTTGTTTGCTATGACCAGTGTATTCACTTGGCAAAACTCTGTTAGCCTTTGCCATGCTTCATTTTGTACTCCAAGGCCAAACTTGCCTGTTACTCCAGGTATCTCTTGACTTCCTACTTTTGCATTTCAATCCCCTATGATGAAAAGGACATCTTTTTTGGTGTTAGTTCTAGAAGGTCTTGTAGGTCTTCATAGAAGCATTTGACTTCAGCTTCTTTGGTGTTAGTGGTTGGGGCATAGACTTGGGTTACTATAATGCCTGTAATGCAGGAGACCTGAGTTCAATCCCTGGGTTGGGAAGATCCCCTGGAGAAGGGAAAAGCTACCTACTCCAGTATTCTGGCCTAGAGAATTCCATGGAGTGTATAGTCCATGGGGTCACAAAGAGTCCGGCATGACTGAACAACTTTCACTTTTACTGTAATGTTGAATGATGCCGTGGAAGCAAATCGAGATTATTCTTTGTTTTTGTGGCTGCACCCAAGTACTGCATTTGGGACTCTTTTGTTGACTATGAGGGCTACTCCATTTCTTCTAAGGGATTCTTGCCCATAGTAATAGTAATGGTCATCTGAATTAAATTCACCCATTCCTGTCCATTTGAGTTCACTGATTCCTAAAATGTCGATGTTCACTTTTACCATCTCCTGCTTGATATTACACTACCTAAATGCTAAACAGTCCGAAAGGAAACCCTATTGGTCCCCAACACTAAAGGCCAATAAGTTCACTCTGTTTACTCCAGTTTAAATTATATAAGGGGCTGGAAAATTACACTGAGATACTTGACCAACAGTTACTTGTTGAGCAACAGGCCAGTTAACCAAGATTGACAAAAGGGCATGAGTTCCATGGTTCAACTCCTTTTTGGAGATCCCAGAGTCTTTTATATATAAACAGATAAAATGGACTGGGAAACAGAGACTTTATGATTCCTCTTGTAAGATCAAAAACTTGATTGAGTCCTATCCTAGTGAGAACTAAAGTTAAGGATATAAATGTTGATAGGATTGAGATAAAGTATATATCAATTTGTCTATGGGGTTTATATAAGATGATTACAACTCTTTTTAAAAACCTTTTTTATTTTTTATGCAAGTATAATTAAATTACAATGTGTTAATTATTGCTGTACAGCAAAGTGACTCAGATATATGTATGTATACATATGGCACATTGAACGGAGTACTTTAACAGCATCATCTTTTAGACTTTTTTAATGATGGCTATTCTGACCAGTGTGAGATGGTACCTAACTGTAGTTTTTGATTTGCGTTTCTCTAATAATGATACTGAGCATTTTTTTCATATGCCTATTGACCATCCATATATCTTTTGAGAAATGTCTAGGTCTTCTGCCCATTTTTTGATAGGGTTGCTTTATTTTTGTTTTATTTTGTTGTATGAGCTGTTTGTATATTTTGGAAATTAAGCCCTTATCAGTTACATCATTTGAAATATTTTATCCAAGTCTGTAGCTTATCTTTTAGTTTATGGCTCCCTTTGCTATACAAAAGCTTATAAGTTTATGTCCCATTTGTTTATTTCCACTTTTATTTCTTTTGCCTTGCAAGGCCCAAGAAAATGTTGCTACGATTTATATCAGAGAAAGTTTTGCCTATGTTCTCTTCTATGAGTTTTATGATGTCATGTCATGTTTAAGTGTTTCAGCCATTGTGAGTTTATTTTCATGTATGGTGTGAGGGTATGTTCTAGCTTCATTGATTTACGTGTGGCTGTCCAACTTACTCAGCACCACTTATTGAAGAGACTGTCTTTTCTCCCTTGTATGTTTTGCCTCCTTTGTTAAAAATTGACTATGGGTGTGTGGGTTTATTTCTGGGCTCTCTATTCTCTGTCACTGAAACAAATGTCTGTTTTTATGCCAAGACCATACTGTTTTGATTACTATAGCTTTGTGGTATTGTCTGAAGTCTGGGAGGGTGTGCCTCTTGCTTTGTTCTTTTTCCTCAGGATTGCTTTGGCAATTCTAGGTCCTTTATAAATTCCATATAAGTTTTATGATTATTTGTTCCAGTTCTGTGAAAAATGTCCCAGCCTGCTATTTATTTTAATGCCTGCTTTTGGATGAATTAGCACATTTATCCAACATAACAACTAGGACTTAGTTCTAAAGTGTAGTCCAAATAAAAGACAAAACCCACAATGGCTTTTATGGCCTAGACTTGTTGACTTACCATCTCTTCTGCCATATTCTAATGGCCACAAAACCCACAGAATGCAGAAGGGGACCACAGAAGGGTGTGAATACCCAGAGGTGCAGATCACTGAAGGCCTCCTTTGAAGCTGGCTACTACAAATTATGAAAATAATTGTTACTCTATGAATCTCCTGAAAGGGACTGAGGACTCCTAGAGGTCCACAGACCATACTGTGCAATCCTCTGACCTTGATAATATAAGCTCTCATCAGTCTACATGATTTATGCTGTTTTGAAGATGATTCTCAAATCTATCTCTTTTGCAGTTTCACTCGAGTTTGTCAGAAGTCACTTTAAAAAGGAGTAAGCCAGAAAGGTCCAGAGACTCAGTCTACCCAGGATTTTAACCTCTGATGATGCCAGAGTGAGGGGCCTGGAAGAACGTAAAAGTTGTTCTTTAGGATAGACCTCATAAAGTGTCACGTGGCCATTCATAGCCTCATATCACATAGCCTCACATCAGGCTTTTAATATCTATGGGTTCATCTTAAATTTTGTTTAAATTATATTTATTTATTTATTGGTACACTATGGCATGTGGGAGTTTCCTGCTCAGGGATCGAACCCATGTCCCTGCAGTGGAAGTGCTGTCTTAACCATTGGACCCCCAGGAAAGTCCCTACATTTTTAAATACTTTCTTTGTTCTAGATTTTTTTTTTCTTTTGATGTGTACCATTTTTAGTCTTTATTGAATTTGGTACAATATTGCTTCTGTTTTATGTTTTGGTTTTTTGGCCATGAGGCATGTGGGATCTTAGGTCCCTGAAGAAGGATCAAACCCTCACCCCCTGCATTTGAAGGCAAAGTCATAACCAGTGGACCACTTGAGAAGTCCCCTAAATTTCATTTTTTTTTAAATTGAAGTATAGTTGATTTATAATGTTGTCCCAACATCTGCTGTACAGCAGTGACTCAATTACATGCATATAGACTTTATTTTTTAAAAATTCTTTTCCATTATGGTTTATCATAAGATATTGAACTTAGTTCCCTGTGTTATACAGTAGGACCTTGTTGTTTATCCATCCTATATAAATATTTTCAAACTGAACCACCTTCTTGGCTAATGCATTCCACAGATTACCTGTTACCAAGTAGTAACTTCTTCCATTTGTCGAAATCAGTCTCAGCTAAGTATCCCTGAAATAGGTTTGATTCCCTCATGCTAAGACTTGTCCAATACACACTCACAACATGTCCAAAATACAACAGTTGTATATACCACATGCAACTCTCCCAAACTCTTCATGACTTTTGAGACACCCATCTTTGTTCTTTTTCAAAAGAACCAGTTTTTTAGTGTGTGACACAGTTGTGCCACATCCCCTTGGTCTCCTCTGGATGGCTATACTCCTATGCTCTGTCCTTCTTGAGTCCTTGGCTGGCAGAGCTTCAGCACAGAGAGCCAGCCTTCAGCTACACTGAATTTTGGCCTAGGACAGGAACATGGTATCTCTTTTCCCAAAGTCTGTCGCAACAATGCTTAAAGTCCACTTTGGACCATTAAGTTATCTATCCACCTGGCTTCTTGTAGCAGGACACTCCCTCCCCTGGCCTTTACCTGTCCTCTATTCCATGACGTTCTGGTGGGCTTGCCAATCACACTGCCATCCCTTGAACCAAAGTGATGAATCCAAGAATGATAAACATCCAAGGCAGGCCCACCAGGATCTGGAATCGTTTTCAGGGAAGCCACAGGAAGCCCCATTTGCCTTGTCTAGAGTCAGAGAACTGCAAGAATGAGGCTGGAACTGCCTGCAGCCATGGTTCCTGTTACCACATTCAGAAGGTGAAAATGTAGCCAAACACCACCAACAGAGCCAAGACAAGACAAATACAGAGAAAGATTGAGCCTTTGGATTCACTCCTGCTGGAGGCTAGTTCCAGCTCCTTTTTTCCCAGTGCAGTGACTCAATACTTGCCCGTAGGTTAGTTTTCCACCACTTATCAATGAAAGGAGCCATCAGACAATTGACTCTTTGGGCCAAATATTATCATAAGAAATTTGTTTCCTGAAGCAGCACATGTGGAGAGAAAATAACAGATGTGGTGAAGGTCTAGAAAGAGGACTGAGAAGCTGCCAGCCGTAAAATGCAGGCAAACCAAGGAGCTGTCTTTCATGGAAGCAGACAGTTGAGTGGTGGGGAAACACACTCCCAGATTTGGTGGGATGAAAATCAATGCAGTTTTTTGAGACGGCAATATTTCTTTAACATTTGAAATGTTCCTACTCTTTGAGCCAACAATTTGAAATCAATGCTGCATTGTTTGTTGTGGTAAAGCTGGCAACAGCCTCAAACTGTTGCATCATAAATAGGGGATCGGTTAAGTAAATTATGGAAATGTGTTCAAGTTCCATTGTTAATAGGGAAAAGAGCATATAAGACTGTTGAACATTTGCTTAGAGATGTGTTTTGTATGTGTATGTGCATACTAAGTCACTTCAGTCATGTCCAACTCTTTGTGATACCATGGACCGTAGCCCACCAGGCTCCTCTGTCCATGGGATTCTCTAGGCAAGAATACTGGAGTTGGTTGCCATGCCCTCCTCCAGGGGATCATCCTGACCCAGGGATCGATATGTACAAAGCAAAAAGTTTGGAGGACCCTACATTGGATCTCTGTGGGGAGGTGACTTTAATTACAGAGAGCTTTCACTTTCTATGTGTGATGAGCCCAGAATACTGAAAAAGATTAATTTCTATTTTTGCTGCTGTTAGAAAGTGACATGTTGATGGTCTCCTGCTTACACAATTAGTGTCAATATTCTGAGCTCTCTGGGCTAGAGGGGTTCATTTATCAATTCATTTGTTTGTTCAAAGGATTGAGTGACTGAGTGCCAGCTAGTTAGACGCTCTTCTTGGTGCTGGGCATGTAATAGAGAAACAGAATCATCACCCTTGTGGACTTGTATACAGTTGATTGTGAAAACAAAAAGCAGATGGTGATCAGTGTTTGGAGAAGCATAGAGGAAAACAATAGGGGAATAGAATGTTGGGGTGGAGACAGGAGGGTTCTATTGTATATCAAGTGGCCAGAGACAGCCTCCCTGAGAAGGCAACACAAGGACCTAAAGGGATGAAGGAAGCCATGCAGCTCTGGCGGAAGGGTCTTTCAGGCCCAGGGGACAACATCTATAAGACACTAAAATTGAAGCATGCTTGATGAGATTGAAGCCAGAAGGACTTGTGTGGCTGGAAGGAACAATGAGAAAGTCAAAGGTAAGGAAGGGCAAGTCAGCGTCCACTGGACTTGAGGCCATTGCACCACTCTTGAGAGGAGCAGCCACCAGAGGGATCACACTGGTTGTTCTGTTTAGACTAAGAGGGGTTAGGGGTAGAAGCAAGGAGAGGACCAGCTGGAAAGTGATTGGATTGCAATGACCCAGGTGAGAAAATGGCTTGGACTATGGAGATAGAGCCAGACATCCTGGAATGTGAAGTCAAGAGGGCCTTAGGAAGCATCACTACAAACAAAGCTAGTGGAGGTGATGGAATTCCAGTTGAGCTATTTCAAATCCTGAAAGATGATGCTGTGAAAGTGCTGCACTCAATATGCCAGCAAATTTGGAAAACTCAGCAGTGGCCACAGGACAGGAAAATGTCAGTTTTCATTCCAATCCCAAAGAAAGGCAATGTCAAAGAATGCTCAAACTACCGCACAATTGCACTCATCTCACATGCTAGTAAAGTAATGCTCAAAATTCTCCAAGCCAGGCTTCAGCAATATGTGAACCATGAACTTCCTGATGTTCAAGCTGGTTTTAGAAAAGGCAGAGGAACCAGAGATCAAATTGCCAACATCCACTGGATCGTGGAAAAAGCGAGAGTCCAGAAAACCATCTATTTCTGCTTTATTGACTATGCCAAAGTCTTTGACTGTGTGGATCACAAGAAACTGTGGAAAATTCTGAAAGAGATGGGAATACCAGACCACCTGACCTGCCTCTTGAGAAATTTGTATGCAGGTCAAGAAGCAACAGTTAGAACTGGACATGGAACAACAGACTGTTTCCAAATAGGAAAAGGAGTACGTCAAGGCTGTATATTGTCACCCTGCTTATTTAACTTATATGCAGAGTACATCATGAGAAACGCTGGGCTGGATTAAGCACAAGCTGGAATCAAGATTGCCGGGAGAAATATAAATAACCTCAGATATGCAGATGACACCACCCTTATGGCAGAAAGTGAGGAAGAACTAAAGAGCCTCTTGATGAAAGTGAAAGAGGAGTGTGAAAAAGTTGGCTTAAAGCTCAACATTCAGAAAACTAAGATCATGGGATCCGGTCCCATCACTTCATGGCAAATGGATAAACAGTGGACACAGTGGCTGACTTTATTTTTCTGGGCTCCAAAATCACTGCAGATGGTGATTGCAGCCTGAAATTAAAAACACTTGCTCCTTGGAAAGTTATCACCAACCTAGACAGCATATTAAAAAGCAGAGACATTACTTTGCCAACAAAGGTCCGTCTAGTCAAGGCTATGGTTTTTCCAGTGGTCATGCATGGGTGTGAGACGTGGACTATAAAGAAGGCTGAGTGCCAAAGAATTGATGCTTTTGAACTGTGGTGTTGCAGAAGACTCTTGAGAGTCCCTTGGACTGCAAGGAGATCCAACCAGTCCATCCTAAAGGAGATCAGTCCTGGATGTTCATTGGAGGGACTGATGTTGAAGCTGAAACTCCAATACTTTGACCACCTAATGAGAAAAGCTGACTCATTTGAAAAGACCCTGATGCTGGGCAAGATTGAGGGCAGGAGAAGAGGACGACGGAGGATAATATGGTTGGATGGCATCACCAACTCGATGGACATGGGTTTGGGTGGACTCTGGGAGTTGGTGATGGACAGAGGCCTGGCGTGCTGTGGTTCATGGTGTCGCAAAGAGTCGGACACAACTGAGTGACTGAACTGAACTGATGGAGATAGAAGTGGTTAGTTTCTAAAGGTATTTTGAAGGTACGACTGATAAGATTTGCTGAACAGGGTGGATGGCAGTACTGCTTATGACTCAGGGCTTAGTGTCAAGGCTGTCAGACCCCTGGAAGATGACCCTTCTCCTCAGACTATTGGAAGCTTAAGCAGGGGAGATTCCAAGTCACTCCAAAGGGGTAGCAGTACAAACGGGTGCTTTGAGCTGAAACTGCAGAAGGAGGGTCAGTGTCAGGGAGGGTGGGAATTTGGGGGTTTCCTGTTATGGGACAGACCATAGTGTTGTAGCAACCTGCACACCGCCCCCTCCCCCGAAACCTGGCCCAGTGAAGACGCCAGGGGTGGCTGGATGTCTAATGCTGCAGCCTCGACACACTTGGTTTGGAAGTGAACAGAAGGATGGACTGCATCTTCACCCAAGTAGCAAGAGAAGACTCAGGGCCAGATTCAACATGTTTCGGAAAACTAAGTGCTGTCTCATTATTGTCTGTCCCCATGTCTTGTGGAGTAAATCTAGATCCATTATACATATGTTATAATGGTCACTTGTGCTTTTAAAGACATGTGCATTACTCTTATAATCAGAACAAAATTTATAAAGAATGGCAAAATGGTCAACATAAATCAATTCAGAGAGTATCATGGAGTTAGCCTCTTGAGAGTAGAATAAGTGTTGTCTTCAGAGGGGGAGTGAAAATGAAAGTTGCTCAGTCGTGTCTGACTCTTTGCAACCCCATGCAGTCCATGGAATTCTCCAGGCCAGAATACTGGAGTGGGTAGCCTTTCTCTTCGCCAGGGGATCTTCCTAACCCAGGGATCAAACCCAGGTCTCCTGCGTTGCAGGCAGATTCTTTCCTGCCTTCGGTGGGGAAGCCAGGTGTGCGTGTGTACCTTTGAAGCAGTGAATATAAGCTTCGTTGGAGAAACTTGAAAGGGAAGGGAAGAAACAATGAATGTTAAGAATATGCATATGCCACACAATTTTGAATGAAGTTTATTAAATAATATGTACAGCCAATGTAGTAATTCAACATCTATTTGTCAAATTGATCCACTGCATAAAGAAAAATAGATGAACAGAAAAATCTGTGTCTGCATGGTACATGCTCTTGGTGTGTAATTTAAATGGCAATACTTTAAATTAATTGGTTATATATAATGTCAGTTATTTTCTTTCAGAATATGATCTTTTTTGTAGTAACTTAGCAATAGGACTTAATACTACTGCAGATAAATAGGACTGCTAAAAAAAAAAAAAAAAGAAATAAGAAAAAAACACTATAACTGAGAAAACAGTTACTTTCTCTCCCAGAAAGAATGATTATTTAATTATAATACTTTACAATGGTATTTTTGTGCTAAAAATCTGCAGGTACGTTTTTTTGGAATTCCTTCATTTAAATATGCAAAAAACTTCATGACTTCCTTATTATACCCCCCTCCCCTTCAGTTCAGATTTTTAAAATTATTTTTCTATACAAAGTAGGTACATGGGCTATACAAAGTTAAATATACATATTTACAGTCCCACTTCTTAAGCATGTGATTTTTTTCTCTTACTGATCCCAGAGAGACTGCAAAAGATAAGTAGTGTGGGGCTTGCTTTTACCCAGAAGCATGGCTAATCTATTAAAATGTGTTGCAGGGCATGCCGCCAGTTAGTTACACTTGCGATTAATAAACCTGTATAAATATCTCAGCATAAAAATAGGTATTTTGTATTACTAAATGTATGAAGACAAAGGAGCAGTTGGAACCCTTTGTTCCTCATTTTGTCATACGTAGGCAGCTGAAGTTTGATGCAGATTTTAACAGATGAGTTTATTAAAGATGGGCAAACCGGTGAGGCATACCTGGGATTCCCGAGATATACAAAGTCGGGAGGCTGGCGTCATATGCAAATGTGGCTTTACAAATTGGTTTATTTTCTAGCTGTATTTAAAGAGGTGTTCAAAATTAATAAGCTACTTAATAAGCACCCCCTCAAAAAACAGATAAGGTCGTGTTATGGTTTGCATCTAAGAAAGACTAGGAAACACATTAGCCAATATAAGAATTACATTCCAAAACACGTGAAACGCTGCTGTGCAAAGTGTATGTGAATATGCACAGGGTCTATATTCAAAGGGGGAGGACAGAAACAGAGCGCTCTTGGATGGTGAGGTGGACCTTCCAAAGCAATGAGTCTTACTTAAGGAATAGCAAGAAGTCCCTTTCTACACAGGGAGCTCATCCACCCTTACCCGCACTCCGCAGCCCCACCCTCCACCATTGGTTCCACAGCCTTTCCCCTTGGAATTAAGGCTCTGTGATCTGTTCTAGTTAAAAACCAATGTTTCTGGGAAGAAGTAACACATTCTTCTCATCTGTCATTTACACTTCAGTGTGAAGGAGTCAGTGGCAGTTGCTTTCCTGAGAGCAGGATTTGAAGGAGAGGGAGTGAGGGTCCTGTGGCTGTCTGAAGGGTGGCCAGCTGATACGAGCTTCTAAGATGAGTAATGGAGACAGAAGCTGAGGCACTGTAGATGAACTTTGCTCACTTGGAAAGATTCCAGACTTTGGGACCTCAGGCCAATTCTGAGCTACCTGTGGAGAGCCAGGAGTCCTGTACACAACCCTATACCTGGAACTGCTTCTCCTGTTTATGACCTCGAATGTGGATTTGTGGGGAGGATCACAGTTGGAAGACCCTGGAAGCAGGTCTAAATATTTCCAGCCACAAACTACCCTCGGACAAAGGTTCTCCCAGCATCCTAGTTGTTCAAAAGTGAGCTAATGGAGAGAGAAATATGACAATGCTTTCTAGGATCCCTACAGAGAAAATTCATCTCTTCCTCTCACACCCTTCTTAGCACATATCGCAGTCTCTCTTATTCAGTATTTTTGTGTGTCTGTCTCTCCAATCACCTCTGAGTTCCCAGCAGGCAAGAAAATGGGTCATTTCTATCTTTTTCTCTCCAAGATATGTAACAGAGGTCGATAAACATCCTTGAATTGGATGAAGTTGTGACTGTACACCCCAGGCATCACAGAGGCCTCCCTCCTTGGCTCTGGCCCCTCTACAAAAGACAGGCCTCCTGGAAGAAGCGGAATTACAGCCTCCAATGTAGGGCCACTGCGGCTGCACCTTTTCTAAAGAGAAGCCTCACAGGGTGTGTTAGGATTCAGAACCCTGGATTCCTACATTCTGAGTGGTCCTTGGGCTCCTCGGGGGAGACATGGTGAAAATGGAGACGTGGTGAAACCTTTCTAAGGCCTGGAGCACGCCTTGCTCGTTGGTGGCCCCAGGCATCCAGTATACATCAGTGTGTATTACCTTGAGTCACTGAACACCATCCCTTGTTTTTCTAAGAATAAGCCTATCAACCCCCAACTGTCCCGGCCTAAAACAATCCAGAAAAGCAAGGGTAGAAATGGCATTCTGTAAATGACACTATGCTGCCCTGAAAGTGAATGCTTATACAAGCCAGTGATATGGAAGGAGCCATATGGCAGGGGACCTCAAGAGCTACAGGCTTCTCGCCTTAATCACTTGGAAATACAAATGGAACTACCTGCCTGACCACCCTGCTCCGGGGGCAAGCCTTGTGTGCTTTTCTGTCTGAACATCAGGGGTGTCAATGGTAACGCTGCATGCATGCTGAGTGCATGGGGCGCCTACTTTGACTTCTACTTCCCCACCTACCTCGAGTGGGGGACTTGGCCTTGGGTTGTTTGGGGTCTCTACCACTGTTTAGGGATTGCCTCGGTGGCCCCAACTGATCTCTAGCAATGTTAGGGGACCAGGAGGCTCCAGGGCAACTGGGGGAGTCTGTGTGGAGCCTTAGAGGATGGCTGGGGAGCTGCCTGGTGCTCCGAGAGCACGTGCAGGCTAAATGACCCTTTTGAGCCAAAGCCGGTCAAGCCTGAAGCAGCAAGAGGCAGTTCTGGCTTAACTGCTCTCTGGGACCATGCTGCCGGTCAGGTTACCCAAGTTGGGAAGAGGAGGGCAGGGCTGGCGTGGCTCCCAGAAGCAGCTAAGTAAATACCGACTTGCCTCATTCCTTTTTTGCATGGTTCAGCCCTGTCCAATACACGCAGTAAGCTTCGACGGGCTCAGGTTTTAAATACAACACTTCTCTGTCCTCTCTTTTGCTTCTTACTTTATCCACTGCATTAGTTTTCCTACTGACTCAACATTTAAATAAAGAGACCAATTCATGAATTATGCTTCGTCCTCCAATAAAAATCATCTCTGTGGTTTTCAGTCTTCTTATAGATACAAAGGCTTTACATAGTTGCCTGGGAAAGTACCAAACTGCCTTGTCCTTCTTGAAGTACCTATTAAAAACAAAAAAACAGACACAATGAGAAGACTGACTCAGAACTGAGTTCAGAGAGAGAGCCCTTGATAACAATCCCAAAGCTTGTAGAAGGGCATATGGTTTCCAAATCACTTGGCCCTATCTTATCTCGTTTAGGCTGCAGAATAGCTGGGTAATAAGCAAGACATTTAACACTCCCATTTTTTTCAGATGAGGAAGCCCAAACTCAGAGAGGCAGACTTTAAACCCAGGTCCTCAGACTCCCAGCCGATGGCTCTTCCAGTACTTCTCTTTTATGGAAGAATGAACACAGCTATCCAACACACCAAGGTTAGGGGGATTTAGACTTAGAAACTGGCATTTCTGAAAGTCCTCTGGATATGACCACACAGTGAAAGGAAATTTTTCTCCTAAGCCTGTGCCTAAGCCCCAGATTGACTCCATGTCTTTGCTACCAACCTTGTCCAGGATTCCAGAACATTGAGCTACCACAAAGTCCTTCCTGGACTGTTTCACATCCAGAATTGCTGGGTCCCTAATCAAGCTCCTTCCCTTGGAATTTTTTTTCAAGTAATCAACTTTTAAAAATTAATTTATTTGATTGCTCCAGGTCTTAGCTGCAGCATGCAGGATCTAGTTCCCTAATCAGGGATCAAACTTGGGCCCCCTACATTGGGAGTGCAGAGTCTTAGAAACTGGACTTTCTCTAAAGCTGGAGGGTGAGGTGGCAGACAGCTGTTGCATCATCATTACTCTCATCAGCAGACAGCATAATTTGATCATTGCATCCTTTCCCCAGTTAGCTTGGATAGGGCTTCAGAATCCTTTGAACACATTTCAAGCAGCCACTACCAGTGGGTTGGAGTTGTTGCACAAACTAAAATATCTAAAAGAATGTGTCAAAGCTGCTGCTGCTGCTGCTAAGTCGCTTCAGTCGTGTCCTACTCTGTGCGACCCCATAGATGGCAGCCCACCAGGCTCCCCCGTCCCTGGGATTCTAAGGCCATCTCAAACAGTTAGCTGAAGCCCCAGGGCAATGGTCAGGGAGGCTGCAGAGAACTGAGATGGTAAAGATTTTGAATCTGTGAAAAGAGGATTATTTCTGTCTTACACGCTGTTTGTTGAAAGAACTTCAGTAAGAAAGTATTATTAAGCATCTACTTTGTTATAGAATCTCAAATTCTGATCTTTCTCTGCTCCTATAAAGGTGACTCCTTTAATTCATCAGGTATTGCTTTGGTTAAAGTTATTAGAAGCCTGGAGTAAATGAGGCTTTCAGACTCTCTACATATATGCTTGCACTTCATGGCGGAAATCTACACGCACATGTTCTTGTGTTGTTCCACAGGAGTTTTAAAAATTAAAATTTCCAAATGTAGGACAGACAGATGCAGAATAGAAACAGAAACAGTGAATTCCCGGGCAGTCTGGTGGTTAGTATTTGGCTCTTTCATTGCTGGGGTCCAGGTTCAAGCCCTGGTCTGGGATCCCACAAGCTAGGCAGTGCCCCCACCACCTCTCCCCCCAAAAATACAAATAGAACTCAATAAATGCAACTGGCAACTGCCCTTCTGTGCAGTCGATGTTGGCATATTTGGTCCTCAGGTTCACAGTTACTATCATCCACATTGGTTTGAGGACAGACCTATACTGGGTGGCCCAGCATTTCTGACGGTGGTATAGGAACTGAGACGGCTCTCCTTCTGTGCAGAGAACGGTGCTCTTTTTGTGACTCATCACTCCAAGTTTTTCCTTCAGTACACAACAGATAAGAAAAGCACGATATCACTTACCAACGAACCACCCATCATCACATTTTTCCATGACATCAACAATATCTCCATCTCGGAGTTCCAATTCATCATCATTCTGTGGTATATAGCTATACAATGCTTGGTAGCTAAATCTGTAAATTAAAAAAAAATGATTAGTAAGTGACCCAAATGCTGATGGCATTAAATGAGTTTTAAAAACCTGTTTCAGTTAAATCAACATTTGGGTCGTGTTTCCTGCTTATCAGTGGGGAAAAAAGTATTTTAATGGCTCTTTAATAACTTAGCATTGGGGGAGATCCGTTCAACATGTGATAAGTAAATTAAGATTCAGAGGGATGGAGAATCTGAGAAGCAAGTCATGATTGGTGCTTTCATTTAGTTTCATCTGGTTGCTTTAGCCAAGCTTTTTTTTATCTAGATGCTCCCCCTTGAAAGTTAATCAAGTTCTTAACACAAGATAACATGTGTAGATTGTCAAGGATAATCAGAAGTTACTTAGGTCCAGAGACAGACATTATATACGAGTCACATACATTGGAGAGCATGAAGCAATTGTCATGTGTATATATACAATTTTTAAAAGTATAACCCAGTTACCACACTGTTTAGCAATACTACCTTGAATTTCTTTGCATGCCAACACATATTTTACTAATTGCTTTGAAATGTGAATGCCATTTTTCTAAAACTCCTGAAGGCATATCTATCCCAGTAATATTTGGGGTTAAAATTTTTATTTACTTGCTAGTTGGCCTAAGGCAATGTATGTAGTCTGTGCTGTTCTGACAGGCTCTAGACAAAGCTGGCAGAGAAGGCAATGGCAACCCACTCCAGTACTCTTGCCTGGAAAATCCCATAGACGGAGGAGCCTGGTAGACTGCAGTCCATGGGGTCGCTAAGAAACATGACTAAGCGACTTCACTTTCACTTTACACTTTCATGCACTGGAGAAGGAAATGGCAACCCACTCCAGTGTTCTTGCCTGGAGAATCCCAGGGACGGGGGAGCCTGGTGGGCTGCCGTCTATGGGGTCGCAGAGTCGGACACGACTGAAGCGACTTAGCAGCAGCAGCAGCAGACAAAGCTGGACTACTTATGAAATCGATACCTGCTTTGGCAACAAATAAAGCCTTGTTTTCATTTATTCTTTTGACAAATGCTTAAGAAGCACCTACTGGGACTTCTCTGGTGGGTCAGATGGTAAAGAATCCTCCTGCAATGCAGGAGGTGGAAGAGATGTGGGTTCGATCCCCTGTAGGTCAGGAAGTTACCCTGTAGAAGGGAATGGCAACCCACTCCAGTATTCTTGCCTGGAGAATTGCATGGACAGAGGAGCCTGGCGGGTTACGATCCATGGGGTTGCAAAGAGTCGTACACAAGTGAGTGACTATCACACTTTCACTAAAAAACACCTACCAGTTCACAATTCTGTTTACTTGATACTTTGAAACATAACAGTAGCAGGCAAAACTTTCCAAATGAGCCAATCCTCTACCTCTCTCAGTGGATGTCAGTGAATCCCAGGGTGTGGGTGAGAGGGATTAGAAATAAGCGGAATCAGTTTCCAGAAACAAGAGGTTCGTTGTCCTCTGCTAGCAAGCCAAAGGGGCAGTTTAATTTTCCATATTTATCCAGATATCGTGAGACTTTGGCAGATGGATCTGTCTGCCAGAAGTAAGGTCTCTAATGCGGAAGAAGTGGCGCTGATGAACTCCCACTTGGTAACTGAATACTTTTCGGTGTTTCTGTATTTGCCTGCTGTCTCTTGCCCAAACTGGACTCCTGGCGGTGCCTCAGCCCCTTCACTGTTGTGGTGACTTCTTGCCTGCCTCATCTCTGCGAGGTTAGTCCTGTCACCTGCCTCTCTGCTCTCAACCCAGACGGCGGAAACTGGCTGCACACAGTCCTGTGACCCTGCTGCTTGGGTCCCTAGTGGGCTCTGATTTTGGACGGGCCTCATGCTAACAGGGACACAGTTCTATAGAGTCCTTCCCTCACTTCCTCTGCCAATTCTGGTGCCCAACTCTGAGCAGAACTTTAACTTTCCTCCCCTCCTGCCCCTGTTTCCATGTATAAGGAAGGGTTCCCGCTCCTGGCCAGGCTAAGCTCCCTCCCCTGGGCTGTTTCCTTGACTTACATCTTCTCTCTTGTATCTTTGATTCTGTCAACTCCTCCTTAAGTGCTTGAGCCTCTGCATCCTGAAAACACCTCCCCTGTCCTGTGCTACTCCCTGACTCTCTAGCCCCCAATCCCCTAGCTCTTTCCACTCAGCATCACACTGACTCATCAACCCTTTTCTAACAGAGCATCTGCCTACACCCAACACTGTCACTGCAGAGATCACCAAAGACTGTTCCAACTTGCCACCTAGAGGACGTTTCTCATTTCTTACCCTCCTCGGCCTCTCTGAGGCAGGAGCACTCCTGACCACACCCTTCTTGCTCTGTTCAGTACCAATGAACACTCCTAAACCCTCACCTGTGTCTCTTGCTGCTCTTTCTCAGTCCCCTTTGCTGGCTGCTACTCTGTGGCCTTAAAGGCTGGTTCCCCAAGGATCCATCCTCAGTTCTCTTCTCCCTTTACCCCTGTCTCCTTGGGGAATCTTCTATACTTCCATGCACAAGGTGCCCAGTCTGTCCAAGCTCAGCCCCTCACCACTTTTTTGCTGTACTCATATCTCCAAATTACTATCTTTGTCCTTTGTCTCTGAAATCCACCCTCCATTCTATTGTCCAAGTTATCTCCCCAAAATGAAATCCAATCAGATACGTGTTCCACACATTTTTGGGGGCCATGCTGTGCAGCCTGTGAGATCTTAGTTCCCTGACCAGGGATTGAACTCAGCGACCTGGCAGGAAAGCATCAAGTCCTAACCACTGGACAGCCAGGGAACTCCAAGTATGTCTCTTATTTTAAAATCCTTCATTGGCTCCTGAGTGGACATAGACTAACACCCAAATGTATTTCTATTGCATTCTGGCTTCTACAATCTGGTCCCAACCTGTCCCTTGAACTTCATCTCCATTTCCTCCCTGAACTGCATCCTGTGGCTACAGGGGTCTCTTGGTGTTCTCCAGACACAACACCTACCCTGGGTCTTTGTACATTTGGATTCCTCGGCTAGGAAGACTGTTACCTCTTTGCTCTAACTCTCAAATCCAACTTTCAATGTTTATTCCAAAACCCCATTCCCCTGTGGATGGAGTTTGTGGAGTTTGTGCGTGGAATATAGGAGATACCCAATACTCTCCTTTTTTAATGAATGGATCAACCCTATTCATTCATCTCCAGTCAGGATTAACACTGCTTCCTCTCTATTCTCACAACACTAGGAATGAAACCAGTTAGTCCAGCTCCCCTTTGCCCTGTATGGCAGTTACACTTCCTTACCGCCTCTCCCTTCCCCGTAGAGGCCCCGACCGCCTTTATTCACCCCCCACCTGTTTTCTCATTGGCTGTTGGGAAACAGCCTTACCTAGAAGCCCTCAGAGAAGCTGGGAGTGATGGGTTCATTTCCCCTAAATGGCTGCTCCCACAGCCAATCAACAACCCACTTCCTAAGGCCAACAGACTACGGACAATGCAAGAACCGGGGTTTGCCACATGTACTTACAAATCCTGGGAGGTTTGACTCCTGTCTGGGGCGACTCTTCGCTGCTGGGCTTGAGGTTGCTGAGAAATGATTAAAGATGATTTATTGTCAGAAGGGGATACCTTGTGATGAAAGTCAAGGGGATGAGAAACAGTGCTGCAGTAATGAACAGATTTTTCGGCAATGTTTATGATCTCATTGCAGACTGCTTCCTGTGAGGTGGCCCCGAGATATCCAGAAACCCCCATAAAACAGTCAACATGGGGACAAAAAAAAAAAAAAAGAAAGAGAGGAAGAGATGTAACATTCCAGACGAAGCACATAAGTCCAAGGAAACAACAGAGTTGAAGATCCGGTTTAAAAAAATAGATATTCCAGTAGTGGAGTGCAGGAGGGGTCCAGGCGAAAGCATGGAAAAAACAGGTAAGATACAGAAGAATTTGGGATTTAGTATGAATATTAAATTAAAAAGGCAGCAGCATAAAGGCCTGTAATTAGTGAGTAACCGTTACAAATGGAGTAATTTCAGGACAGAGATGCAAGTATGTATCCCCAATCATGCACTAAAATATTAATCCCACATGTAGGCAGAGTAGAAACAGTCTCTAAATTCCTCTGCCTTTTTCTGAGAGGGGAGGGGGTAGCCTAGCATCGCTCTCTCTACTACAATAGCCATAAAATTCTTAAAAATAATGGCTCTGTGAGTCAACCAGTCTACTCCAGTCTAGATTCTAAAAATCAGTCAGAATTCTCTTTAGAAAAGCTACAGTCGTATTCAATAGGCATCTTACCACATAGCTCTTTTCAGATTCTGTGAGATCAGGTCCTGCTCTCAATGAATGATGAGAAGGCTGTGATCACCAAGCAAATTATAAGGGAGACATTTTAGCAGATGTCACATTGAAAAGGATTAAAAATAAAAGTGTGAGCAAATACACATACCACACCATCACACTCGATGACACCGGACACTCGTGGCCTATGGCCACCGAGTTTCCATGACAACACGGTGGGAGCAGAGGAGACAGTGCAATGTACAGAGTTAGAAGCAAGCATCCGGGCAATGAGATGGGCAGTTGGGAGCATGGCTGCAGTGAGGTGAGAATGAACAACACAGGGACTCCAGACTGGCAGGGAAGAGACACAGAAGGGCTGCCTTAAGGACAGTCATGTCCCTCTGTGAGCACGCACGCCGGTCCCCTCACTCTTAGCGGTAAGCATTTATGAAGGACTGATGTACTGAAAGCCCGTTCCAGTTATTTTGTTGACAGGGAGCCTCCTCTGGCAAAGCAGGCTCATAAAACTATCAGGTATGCCATTTTCTTGTACTTGTAAAAATCAAACAAGAGAGTAACGATTTTGAAAAACCCCCTGTAGTACCTGGTGTATCAAAAAAGGCTGTTCTCCCAGGAAAAACCTGCAAATGATACATTCCAGCTACATATGAGATAGATGAGTTCCGATATCTCATAGAGTAGGGCTTGCTTACACAAACAGGACCGTGTGTCCTGACACAGCAGTAGAAATGAAACCATCACTCTTCACTCAACAGCTCTGGTACCACATCATGACATGAAAATAAGGTGCAATCTGGCCAAGCAGACCTGTCTTTTAAGTAACAATCCAAAATAGAGCTGGCCAGCCCTTCACTGGAAGAGTGTTGGGAATTATTTACCCCAGAGAGGATTCAATTCCAACTCTTAAGAAGTCTCCCTAATTGAACATTTGAAGAGCCGTCTTTGGAGAAACCCTCCAGGTTATATGCAATAATACTGATGAGCCACAGCAACTCCAGGGCCTTCTAGAAGAGCATTCAGATCTTTAGTGTGTGACCATTTGTTTCCCAGGAAGGCCCAGAGACACTGAGGACTTTCCCTGAGCTCATCCAGCAAGTTAGCGGAAGCCCTGTCTCCTGGATTCATCTACTATCTCGTTGGACCTTCTCTTTCATCCTTGAACCATTTCCCACATTATTAATTGCCTCCACTGACATTATATTCAGTGAGTCCCACAGAAACCCTGGAGACTGGCAAGACAGGGTTATCATCCCATTTTCTTTTAAATCCTAAGAAGCTGATGCTCAGAAGGGTTTAGCGCATTCCCCAATGTCACACAGCCTCCAAGAGCTGACACTGCTCCACCACACCATCCCTTCCCATTCCCCTCTGCTGTAAATGTCCCATCCACTTGCATCCCCTGTGGGCCAGCTTCCATTCCAGACATCGCTTCCATACTCTTGTTCTTTGAAAAACTGCTTCAAGTTCTCCAAACCCCTCCAAACCTCAGTCCCTTAAACCAGCCTCCCTGGTTTCTGGCAGGATGCAGAGAAGAGATAGAACTCAATTAAAAAGAGAACTGCAAGGGGTTTGCTCCTTAGAAGTTCAGAACCTGCAGGCCTTTGCCAGATGACTGGGAGCTGGCCTCACTGCCCATCCAGCCTCTGGATCAAGGTTTCTGCGTAACAAAATAATGACACTCCTAAGCACCTAATATGTGAGATTCTATGTGGCATCCCCGAGTGGGTGATCTCTACAGGCAGATTTTGACTTGACAGAAGGGAAAACTTTCAAAAGTGAGAGCTGTCCAATAGAAAGGGCTGCCTTGAGAGGAAGCGGTTGCTGGTCCCAGCAGCTGTTCAAGCTGAGGTTGTGTTGACAACTGCTACAGGGGAAACTGTAGAGCACTGCTGCCCAAATGCTGATGTGTGTCAGAGTCGCCAGGGATCCTGTTAAAATACAGATTTTGGTCTGACATGTCTGGGGTGTTCATTTCTATGTGGGGATGCCCATACTGCTGGTCCACAGACCAACTTTGGGGAGCAAGGCTCTGGAGCATTTCATTTGTCTAACACTGAGCTAAGACTGGTTGGTCTGGATCACACCTCATGAAAATAAAAGTTCTCATAAAAAAAAATTTCCAAACTCCAGCTGGTGGCCTACCTACCTCAGGTCAAATGTAGTACAGTCTACTGACATGACCTCCAGTTTACCAGGTCACAGCCAAACCAGAGGATAATCATCACTGCAGCCTTCACATCTGGACACACTTAACATCTAGTACAAACTTAATTCCTCCCTTAGAGGTAACTCGTTCCCTACTTAATGTCTGTGGAATAAATGAAGGAAGAAGGTGAGGTAAATATTTATGCTTTTAGCTAAGATTCAGTTTTTCCCTATTTGAAATGCATTCCTTAGATTTAAACCAAACATCTCATACAGCTGAAATGTAAACCAGTTTTTTGAGGGGGATGAGTGGGTATGGCATGTGGATCCTTGTTGGAGATGGAAACCACTGATATCCACCATAGGGACTTCCCCTTCATGTTGAAGGCTGTTGACTTTCAGACTTTTTTTTTCCCTCTCGAGATGTATGTCTTTTTCTTTCCCTGGTCCTGTTTTCTAACCATCTGCAGCTTTATATATCTCTTCCTTTGATACTATGCTGCCTGGTAACCAGTAGCCTCACATATCTATTCAACACTGAGATGGGGCCAGTAAGAAACGTGCTGTAGGTGTAAAATTATTTGCACTTTTTACAAAAGTATTTTTTACAACATTATTTCAAAACTTAGTATAAAGAATTTAAAATATCTCAACAATTATTCTGATTATATATTAAAATGATACTCTTTTAGATATGTTGGGTCAATAAGTCAAATATACTACTAAAATTAATTTCATTCACTCCATTTTACTACCAGAAAATTTTAAATTACATACATGACTTATATTCCTGCTGGCCAGTGCTGCTCTAAACCCTCCCTGGGTCTCAGTGTACACCCTTCTTTAAGCCCCAAAGCAGACAAAGTTCTAATCACGATCTCAGCCAGGGTTAGGGATAAAAGGACTATTATCTCATGCTAAGGACATTTCAGACTCCTGGAAATACATCCCAGTTTTTCACATGTTTAGAAAAAGAACCACCAACCCCTCCACCCCAGCACATCCTGCATAGCCCCATCAACAGTTAGCAGGTGATAGCTACTGATCCAGAAACTGCTTTTCTTCCATATCTGCGCAGACACACACAAGCTGGCCCTCTTGGCCTGGAGCTTGTGTCTCATTCTTCCGAGAGAGCAACCTTGTGTGTGTCCCTGCAGCCCTTCCACCTCCAGTTCACAGCGAGCAGTCCCTCAGAAACCCGACACTGGTCTCTGGGGGCTGTTAATCCCTCTGGATCCACAAAAAAACACTTGGTGCTCCTATCAGTTACTAAGCGTTCTCTTCCAGCTCTGGGTGTTTGCCAAAGCCTTGAAGCCCAAAATAAAATGTCCATAGGCTGGAGGCCAGCAGGAAGTCCTGGAGCTGTGGGCAGGACAGAGAAGCCCCACCTCCACATGGCCTGGAGCCCTTCTAGGAGTGTCATGAGTCTCAGAGACGGTGAGCCCCTCCAAACCGTCTCCTTTCCTCAGACCCTAACTCTCTGGTGACTAACGCTGGCCTCCCAGGGGACACTGGACTGGAAGGGAGGGTTCCAGGACAGACTGTTACACTAATTCATTGTCGCTTGAGCAAAATGCTTAACTTTGGATTTCAAGTTCTCAGTAAAATAAGAGGCTTGGGCATGATTTACATAAATATCCTCTTTGGCTCTGAAGTTCTTATGTAGTCATTAGTGTGCGTGCATCCCATGAACTGAGAACAAAGGCTGGGCCGGGCTGACCTGGTTTCGAAGGAGCAGCACTTCCTCACTGCTCACTGGAGACGGGGTGGAGGGCGGCTCTGACTGCAGCCTCCAGGGTGTCCGGAGGGTTCCCTTCTGGCTTTGTGGGAGGTGAGGGACTGCCCTGAAGGCAGAGAAAGAGCCACAGCTCCTGGAGGACCACAGGCAGACTGCCAGAGGAGGCAGGAGACCTGAATGATTCGGGCTCCTGGCTCTAGGAAGCCTCAGCAGGTCTGCAGAATAGTCTGCCTCCCCTGAGCCCTTCTCTTGGCTGTACTAAGAAAAAGAACCCGGCTTGCAAACAAAACAAACGATAACCCATCAGTTCAACTGCTTACCACCTAGACTCGATCTCCTTGCAGTTCAGTCCACAGACAGGCTTTGATGTAATTTGAACCTGATGACAGCACTAAACTTACATGCTTAACCTTCTCATATAGTCTGTGGTGGGGTCTGTTTCTTTCCTAAAACAATGACACAACGGATGCCAAATGTGTATCCAAGTATGGAGACACCAAAACTTTCCAAGGGAATGCCTTTGTACTCAAGGTGAGAGAATAAGAAGAAGCACTAATTTACAGGGTGAAAATTCTAAATTTTCTAAACTCTGGATTTGTGTGAGTAATCCAGCAAATACTTAAGGAAATCAACCCTGAATATTCATTGGAAGAACTGATACTGAAGCTGAAGCTCCAATACTTTGGTCACCTTATGTGAAGAGCCGACTCATTGGAAAAGACTGAAGGCAAGAGGAGAACGGGGCAACAGAGGATGAGTTGGCTGGATGGCATCACTGACTCAATGGATGTAAGTTAGAGCAAACTCCAGGAGACAATACAGGACAGGGAAGCCTGGCACACCGCAGTCCACGAGGTCTCAGAGCCAGACACAACTGGGAAACCGAACAACGACAACAGCAACAATCCAGTAAAAGGATTCTTCTATCTTCTACTTTCTTCTCTCCTCCAACCCCATCTTCCTCTCTTAGGTGAAATGGAGTAAGGAGTATAAACTACTTTTCTTTTCCCTGGTACCTTGATATCACAGAGTATATTTAATGAGTCCCAATTACATGCTGTGTGCTAGGTGCATTCAGCTCCAGAAAACCTCATTTAACTCAATAAATGAACTCCTCATAATAACTCAATGAAGTGGTCAATATTTACCTCATCTTATAAACTAAGACCCAGTGTGTCTGAATTGGGAAGTGAAGAGCCAGAATTTGGACGCTAGTCTCTCTGACTCCAGGTCCCATGCCTCATGTCACGTTTGATCTGCCGGGCTGTGCTCTGCCAGAGGGAGATATCCAAATAGCTGGATGGATGTGCTGATCAAGAGGCCACCTTAGCTCACCCTATGCTCTGCAGCTGGCATGAGCTGGGTTTCTACTGAAATCCTCCATTTCTCTCCTAACACCTCTTTTAGGGGTGGATATTGAAGCCTTTGACTGTGTGGATCACAAGAAACTGTGGAAAATTCTGAAAGAGATGGGAATACCAGACCACCTGACCTGCCTCTTGAGAAACCTGTATGCAGGTCAGGAAGCAACAGTTAGAACTAGACACGGAACAACAGACTGGTTCCAAATAGGAAAAGGAGTTCGTCAAGGCTGTATATTGTCACCTTGCTTATTTAACTTATATGCAGAGTACATCATGAGAAATGCTTGGCTGGAAGAAGCACAAGCTGGAATCAAGATTGCCGGGAGAAATATCAATAACCTCAGATAGGCAGATGACACCACCCTTATGGCAGAAAGTGAAGAGGAACTAAAAAGCCTCTTGATGAAGGTGAAAGAAGAAAGTGAAAATGTTGGCTTAAAACTCAGCATTCAGAAAATGAAGATCATGGCATCTGGTCCCATCACTTCATGGGAAATAGATGGGGAAACAGTGGAAACAGTGTCAGACTTTATTTTTCTGGGCTCCAAAATCACTGTAGATGGTGACTGCAGCCATGAAATTAAAAGACGCTTACGTCTTGGAAGAAAAATTATGATCAACCTAGATAGCATATTCAAAAGCAGAGACATTACTTTGCCAACAAAGGTCCGTCTAGTCAAGGCTATGGTTTTTCCAGTGGTCATGTATGGATGTGAGAGTTGGACTATGAAGAAAGCTGAGCACCGAAGAATTGATGCTTCTGAACTGTGGTGTTGGAGAAGACTCTTGAGAGTCCCTTGGACTGCAAGGAGATCCAACCAGTCCATCCTAAAGGATATCAGCCCTGGGATTTCTTTGGAAGGAATGATGCTAAAGCTGAAACTCCAGTACTTTGGCCACCTCATGCGAAGAGATGACTCATTGGAAAAGACTGATGCTGGGAGGAATTGGGGGCAGGAGGAGAAGGGGACGACAGAGGATGAGATGGCTGGATGGCATCACTGACTCAATGGACGTGAGTCTGAGTGAACTCCGGGAGTTGGTGATGGACAGGGAGGCCTGGCGTGCTGCGATTCATGGGGTCGCAGAGTCGGACACGACTGAGCGACTGAACTGAACTGATTGAAACCTCAAGTCTTAGTTCCCTGGGCCTCGACTGTTGAGCGTATACATACCTGCTGGTGATTTTTCTAAGAACTGCAACCAGCGTCTCTCCCCACCCTGTACACTGTTGAACACTCTATGTATATTTAGAGATTTCCCTTCTCAGTAAGTCAAAGGAAAATGTTTCCCCTTATTAGGTAGGTGTTTTAACATTTAAATTTCCTTTTCATTCTTGTAAGTTGTATCACATGCTTTCCCTTTTATTTCTGATTTCTATGCTCAAGGCAGGCCTACACCTTTCTTCTTATTTTAGTTCTGGGAACTCACCTAGTTTCCATGTGTAAGGGCTGTTCCCTCTGAGTTCACCAAAGCTCAAATTTTCTGTCCTGTTTCCCTTCCCGCTCTCCTTTCTCTAAGGCTGTAGTGTTGTTCTTGTGCTTCTCAGAAGCTTTGAGGACACAGAGCTTTCCTGAATACTTTTATTTAAAAATTATTCCCCCAGATTATACTGTTATAATTATGCAAAATTGTGTGTGTGCCACCCTCTTTCCCAAACCGCTGGCCTAGACTCAGATAACCTCAGATTCTCAAAAGTTTTGTGATCCAGAAAATGTTACAAGTCACTGGAGTGACTTTAAAGATTCTTTTAAAGTCAAAAATTCTATGAGGATCTCTTACACCAGTTATAGAAGCTCCTAACAACCAAGTCTGGAGGCTAGTCAGCGAACAGTACTTCTCTCTTGGGGAAGGCTCAGAAAATATTGATGAATGCTGGAGAATCCCAAGACCATCTTCCCCTTCACTTTCTTGACCAATTGTCCTAAATCTTCCTAGCCAAAATTATGCTCAACAAAACCCAAGAACTTGGTTGATAATTCCAAACTCTTGGGCATTTTGTATATGTTTGTCCAATTAGTTGTCCCTCAAAAAACAAAGGGAAACACTTATTTTTCCACTATGAAGGTGCACAGGTCTATTATAAACCCCCTTCCTTAAAATTTTGTATTTTTTCTTCTCTTTCCTTGTAACTGAAATGCACACAGGATTTTTAGTTAATCAGAGACTATCAAAACTAACAAGAAGTCAGCTTTGTCTGGATCTTTTGTCTATGGATGGTGAAGCCAGAGAAGGGAAGTGACTCACCCAGAGACACACAGCAGGCTCATGGCAAGGCAGGAGATAGAGCCCAGGAACCCTAAATTTGAATGCAGCACTCTTCCCACCAATCCTGGCTTCCCCTAAACGCCCCTTGCCCCTCATTCACTCCCTTCTGCTGTTCAGAGAACTCCTAGCTAAAAACATGCGCAACCGACCCAATGTCACACCAGCTTGGGAGTCTACAAGGAGTGAAAAGTCAAACCCTTTCACAAGGAAGTGCTCACACATCTGCAGAGTTGGGGGTCGTGGGATGGGCTGGACAGGTGACTCAGGAGAAAGAAAGCAGCAGAACAGGGACTAGCACCAAGTAGGGAATGCAGATGACCAGTTAGCAAGGGTCACAGGACCTGTGGAGGATGACCAGCCACTCTGTGAGGAGGTGCTGACCAGTATCCATATGTGCACCAACCAGCCCTCCAAGCTTTGCTCACAGCCCCTTCTACCCACCGGCAGACACAGAAGCCCCACCGAAACCAGAACTCACCTACCCTTTCACATTCTTACCCCTGGGGCTTAGCTAGGCTATTTGCTTGCTTCGAACGCTGCCCTCCTGCTGTTCACCTATCATAAAACTCCCAGTTCCTTAAGCTCCAAATAAAAAGTCACTTTTCTTTTGAAATCTGTCCACCTCACCCCACACCAACCTCCCTTGCTTATTCTCATCTTGAACTCCCCAAGGAAACTGTTTGTGACCCTTCTTCCTGGTCTACCTTATACTTACTTTTGTGAACATGTCTTATCCCCCAGTAAAGACCTACACTCCTTTAGCTGGGGTCACTCATATTGTATCTCTGCTTTCACTCAACAAATACTTGTTGAGCACCTTCCTCAATCAGGTGTCCTGGTCCCTTGCGCTCTGAGGGTGACAGATAAAGGGACAAATACAATAGAGTTGATAAGTGCCCCTAAGATCAGGTGCTGGGGGCTGTGAAAGCACAAAGTCCGGCACTTAATCTAGTCCTACAGGGGGAGGGGAAAGTTGGCAGGAAAGGCTTCCAGGAAGGAATGGAGAAGTAAAGGACGGGTGGAAATTTTCCAGACGCACAAGCAAGGGAGACTTGGGAGGGTGAGGCTGGCTTAGCTGTCAAAACAGCCAGTTCCATGAGGCCTTCTAAGCCCAGGAAGGAGGAGAGACTTTCCTGAGAGCAGGGGGGCCCCTGACAACGCTCACCCCTCTCTGCCTCCTGCAGCACTTCGCACAGTGCCTGGAACATCCTAGACACTCAAATAGAAGAGGAAATGGTCAAAACACTTTCGAGTGTCTTTTCTTGCTCTCCGGTTAGATTCCCTTCACTTATAGATCAGAATATCTACCTAGGTTCCCAACATTGGTAACAAAGTTGAATTATTGGTTCAGCTCCTCACCCCCAGCAAGGACAAGAGCAGTTGACAGTTTTTCTGATAATACAAGCAGGTCTGGAATGCATTTGTTCAAGTGACACAGAGTGAGGTCACTGGGTCACCAGAGAATACCTGTCATTCAAGCCCTTCCCATCTTGTGCTCTGTCAGCACAAGAGGGCCTCAAGAGAGGCAGAAAGCTTCCTTGGAAGGACCTCATTTCCCAAGCTGACTTCCAGGTCCCAGTTCTAGGACGGGAAGGTGAAGGAGCTGGTGAGGGAGTGGGTGGGCAGCAGCTGTTTTCACATAACCCCCCAGCTCTCAACATGGAGCAAGGCCAGGGCCCAGCTTTTTGTTGGGAGAGCACGAGGGAGGGGATGGGAAGGGGTGCACCTGGGGTCTGGAGGCCCATCAGGAAACAGTTTTCAACAAGTTTGGCTTTCTGTATTGCCAGCACACCACCCTCTCCTAGTTAGGAATGGGAAGTGTCCACCCCCAGCCTCTTCCAAGCACCGTGTGCGCTTCCTGTCCATACTGGATCCTGGCATTGGGCCGCAATGACTCACCGCCAACCATGAGGAGGTCTCCAGGCCCCAAGGGCTGACTTAGAACCTTTCCAGAACTGTTCCTGTGTTGAGACATTGACTTCTTTTCCATCAGTCACTTCACTGCCTCTCCCCTAGCAAATTATTTCTTTCCTTGACAGGACACACCCTTCTCTCCTCACAGAACATGCCTTCCAGGAACACCTGCTCAGGCAAAGCCTTCCCCAGGTATTTCCTCAGCACTGGCCTCAGAGCTGGAGCAACATCCCGCTTCAGGGAGCCTTCCGGCCTGCCAGGCACCACACCTACCTCCTTTAATCCTTACACTGTCCTGTGATTGAGAGACAAATTCCACTCCTACTTTGGATAGGAGAAAGCCGGTGGGGAGGTAGAGCCTGACTACTGACCATTATCACACGCTGTCCTTCCCCACAGCAATGACGCCCCACTCCCCATCATCAGGCTGGGGCCGCAGGTGGGGCCAAATCTGTGCTTCAGGCCGCAGGCTCCTGCAGCCTCCAGGCAAACTTCTGCAGCTGTGTGTGCCAGTCTTCCTGAAGCACAGGGCTCCTCAAAGGCAGAATGGGAAACCCTGTATCCTGCCCAGAGGTAGGTATACCCTCAAATGAGTATCTGTTGAGTAAATGACACTTTAAAGGGAAACTGAGATTAAACATCATCATCTACCATGGGCATTGTGCACAGTAGATAACAAATGGCTTGGAGACATCTTCAAGAATTCCATCTGGTTCAAAAGACATTCTAGAATGTTCTCAGCTCCAGATGCTCCAAGGTGGAGAGCTTCCATTTATAAAGTGCTGATGTGTTCCATTCCCAGCCCCTATGCTTAGCACTTAACATGCATCAATTTGTGAAATCCTCTCAACCTGACTGTGAGGTAGTTGTTATCTCCATTTTACAGATGAGGAAACTGAGGCTAAGAAGGGGAAAGTAACTCAATTCCAAATCACTAGAGGGTAGAGGAGAGCAGGCATTCAGACTCGGCTACTTTGGAGAAGCTGCCCAAAGGCTCTGAATTCTGGGGTATTAAACAGCATAGCCAGTATTAGAACCATGATCTAATTGCCACGTTCACCTCCTCGCCACCTGCCCCCAATTTTTAAGCTCTCAAAACATCCTAGGGCCACCTCAGTCCAGACCCCAAAATCTTTGTAGTTGTCCCAGACAGAAAATGGGACAGTTGCCTAAAAACCTGGCCTGTCCTTCAAGGATCCCAGCACTGGGTTGATCCCCCCAAAACCAAAACGTATGTGCCCATCAGTGAGCAGCTCAGCTCCCACACAGACACAGGACAGGACGAGACCCAGCGGGGCTAAGTGCTGGCAGGCAGAGCGCCAGGGGTTATGGAAACACAGCGCAGCGCACACAAAACCAAACCACACGGAGCCAAACTGAAGCCTGGTGTTCTCAGCTGTGTTAGAGCAAGCCGAGGGTCCTCTCCCAGGCGCGACTGCGCCAGGAGGAAGGCCTGCCTTCTTGCGGGTTTTTGCACCAGGCCAGGAGGTACCCAACAGTGTGGCTTACTTTGGAATCACTTCGAGAGGCCAGAATACAGACTGTCCCTGGCCTCCAGCTGTTCCAGCCCTGACAACCTAATGGATGACCCCTCCATTCCCTCCTGGGTCATATTTTTGTTTCCAAACAAGCAAACGGGTCTTGTGGGCATCCACTTGGCTGTGGGTGAGGCTGCCCCGCTGCCCGAGATGCCCGGGCACACACGGTCATGCTGCAGGCCTACCTGGCTCGCACCCATCCGAGCGGCCGGCTCACCACCTCTCTGCAGCTCTGAGCGCTCAGCCTCCCTTCCCGAGAAAGGGCCCCCCAGGGGCTGGTGGCGGGGCCGGCTCTCCTCTGGGGTGTGGAGCTCTGTGAGTCTCTGTTCGGTGCTCAGGCACCTGACCACGTCTGACGGCCTCAAGCAGCTCTTCTTAGAGATGGCGGGTCCACCTGGGCATCTCTCACCCGCCTCCCTCTCTGCTTTCCTCTCACGCGCTCCATTTCCATCTCGCCATGGCTGCCGCTTACCCTGGCTGCTAAAGGCGTCACTAAGCTCCGAGATGACCCTGTCAGATCGCCCAAGCCACGGCTGGGAGAAGCTATCCTGGAGGACCCCCGGAGGTGGCACATAGGTACCACTGTCTCCATTGACGTGGAAGGAGGCCTGGGCCCCAGGCGCTGGGGAGTGGGCTTTGTGCGGAGGCGGCAGGGCCAGCGGGGAGACCGCAGAATGTGGAGTGGACCGGTCCGACCAGCCCGAATGGGGAAGGTTGAGGGGCAGCGAGGAGCTGGGCCTTGTGAACAAGGCCAAGGGGTCACTGCTGTAGATAGAAGCCTCGGGCAGAGGAGGCAAGGGTGGCGTCAGAGCCAGAGGACGCCTGCTCGGGACCCCTACAGTCAACGAGATCCACTCAGAGGTGACAGCGTGCATCTCCGGGGACAGGGCTCGGCGGGGGTGGGGCAGAGATGAGGGGGCCGGCATGAGGAGCTTGCTGTGACTGGGAAACTTCAAAAGAGAAGGAGAGAGAAGAAAACAAAAGAAGTAAAAGGCACAAGTGTCAGCACAGAGAATAAAGGAGGAAAATAATCACACGGGATGTCTGGAGAGGAACGAAATGGAGAGGATGAGCAGGGCACGCTGGTGTCCAGAAAGGAAATCACTTGGTCGGGCTGGGAGAGAACCTGGATGTGGATGCGGATGCGTGTGTGTGGATACATGGGTGTGTGCAGGCGGGGGAGAATGGAGAAGCAGGTGGCATGGAGACGGGAGAAAGGGTCCCATCAGGACAGAAACAGATGCTGCCGGCTGGTCTGCAGAATCAGATTTAAAGGGACACACTGGGAGCTCCCTACCCCCACCCCATCCAACTGCCTCTGCAATGAAGCCTGACCCAGAGCCACGAGGAGAGAAAGGTGGCCTGGCTGAACCACTGTGTTGTACACCGAGACGAATATAACAGTGTACGTCAACTATACTTGAGTACAGAGAGTTTACAAAGGTCTTCCACCACTCTGGCCCTTCTTGGGCATTTATTCTCTCTAGGGGGCTCAGTGAAGAGCCTTCCAGAGAGGTGTAGGAGCAGTGTAGCCATCTTGTTTCACAGTTGCACTTGGCTACAGTCAAGCATAAAATCTAACTGTGTTCCTCATGCTGTGACCAAGCAGAGTGCCCTACGCCCGGCTCACACTCTCTCCCTGCGAGATCACGGGATCTAGATCTCACTGTGCAAAGAATCCTTGGGTCAGCCTGTCTCATGCTTTCAGCCAAGAACCATCTCCTGGGGTCAGCAATGTCAAGTGAGAGAGGAGGATGAGAGGAGAGAGGCCCAGGCAGGACCCTGGGCCCCCGGGTCCTGCTCTTGTTCCCCTGACCATCCTCTCTGTAACTTACCACTTAGGGTCAGTCTTTCACAGAAGTCACCCCACTGTGCCTCTCCTGAACCCAAGGTTTGGTTTTTTACCTTGGCTTTGGGACAGTGGGGATGGGTTTGGAATAATTTATAGTTTAGAATAAGTTTGTTCATAATTAATGTTTAGGAAGCAAAGACCATATTATGCTTTTAAATCTACTTTCTTTCAGCCCAGTATAGACAGAGATGCTGTAAATTCCTTTTGCAACCCGGTTCTTGACTGCAAAGAATACTCTGAATCTGGTCTATGTGTCTGAGGATAAGGATGTGAAATTCTTTCAGTCTTTGTGTTCTGCAGGCCAATCTTGACCAGTAAGATGACTAAGAGAACCATACTGGCCATGATATGTATGGGATTGTGGTGGTACCCAGACAACCAGCTTTGGTCAACATGGGATGCTGCCAGAACAGAGTTTTGGACCATCTGATAATGACAGGTATTTCTCTCCCCAATCATCTTGTCCCCAGAGCAATCACCTTAAGTGCTTCCTTTTCCCTCAGATAATATTTCTCCCAGCAAATTCTTGAAAAACGCCATTTGTACACATGAAAACAAACCCTGGAATGCATACTCTCTGCACTGCTGCAGACCCACCCCAGAGGGGCTGTGTGCCATTAGCACTTAGATTTGTCGTGCTGAGTGTGAAAACCAGTGACCAGAAGCTTAGGTACCTGAGGGCTTGCAGTGGTGCTGCGACTTGGGGAGGAGGAGAAAGGCAGGTCGATGTAATCTGTGGGGTTTTTCACCAGTGGCCGTTTGATCACATCCACATAGGTGATGGGGAAGATGCCTTGCCGGGACGTGCCTGGGATCCTCCCTTCGTACCAGTTCTCGTCCACCTGTCGAAGCAGCGTGATCCTCTCGCCCTGCAAGACACAGTGAGGCAGTGGTCCTTGCCCTAGCAGACCTCAGCACGTCTGAGGTCCCTGCCTGTACCCTGTGCTCTCCTGCATTACTTCTCACGTTCTTTGGTCAGAAAAACCTTCCGTGCTCATCCTGGATGAAATTAATCACCACTGAGGTGGAGATGCTAACAGCAGTTAGAACTGCTACGAGTCTGTTAAGCTTGGTCTTTACGTATTTCGCTAAAGAAGGTCAGACTCATTCCCCCAAGCTAACAGGAAAATGTAATGTCTCTCTCTCTTTTTTTTTTTTGGCTGCATCACAAAGCTTGTAGAATCATAGTTCCTGAATGGAGACTGAACGTAGACCCTTGGCAGTGAGAGCATCGTCCTAACCACTGGACCACCAGGGAATCCCCCAAATCTAGTGGTTTTGACTCACTTAATGCAAAACAGACAGATATCCAATCTTCTTCTTTAAGGTAAAGGTTTTGGGGATTCTTTTTCTTTTTTAATATAATTGTATTTTTCCTGTATCATTACAGGAAAATTAAAACATAAACGTAAGGCAGAAAATAATCACTACCCATAATATTATCACTTGAGGGTCACCACTGGTAATATTTTGGTACAGATAATTCCATGTGAATTAGACTTGAATATATTTTTTCTTATAAAAACAATATACACTGTATTCCCGTTTGTAATTTGCTTTTTTGGTACTGAATAACATACAGTACACATCCTTCTTTATCAAGAAATATATAATTCTGTTTTTCCTAGCGGTGCACAGCTTAATGGCCCACTGCAGGCGATCTACTGTACATAATATAATGGTTTAATTATTGGTCTCCTGATGTAGGGCAACTAGGTTGCTTCCACTGTTTCTCTTTTCTATAACATGGTTCATCTTTTTTCAAGGCATAGCCTCGCTTCCCTCAATCCTCAGTAAAATTCTT